>NC_083099.1:86359488-86663130 GCF_949774975.1 Lagenorhynchus albirostris | reverse complement strand
AACTTGCTCGAGGTTCTAGACTTCAGCAAGAAAGCTTAGGTTCCTTTCTATCTATGGAGCCCGTATACAAGGGGCAAAGATAAGAATATGCATTTGGCTGGGTCGTGCCCCCAGCTGTATTTCTTAGGGATCTGCATCAGGCAGAATGAGTTGCCGAAAGAAAAAATGTATTTCCAAAAATGTGCTATAGATATGGAGATCTTTACAATCCATCTTCCTAAAGGCAGAATTGGTCCTCAGATCTGAAATAGGACATTTAGCTGGAGAGTAATGTGTTCTATTTGCATGGGTTGGAGAGATTCAGAGCCAATAGTGAGTCAGGCCAACACAGTGACCATAGTTTGGCAATTCTCAAATTTGGTCCCACAATGCTATTTCTCTTATTTTCCCCATGTAATTGTAAATTTCTTGGGGATTATTTCTTCCTCTATTTTTACAACCAAGGGTGTAAACTTCCTGAAGTATTACTTTATATTATGTATAGAATACAATGCTATTGTATATTTAGGTAAAGCATATATGTCTTAGAGAATCCTAAGAAAAAAACAGAAATAACCAGATATGTACTTATGAATCAATAACATAAAAGCATATATATCTTTTTTGTCAAAATGTATCTCTCGGAATTATTTGTGAAGTACATAGTAATATTTTAAATAATTTCATTAACAGGAGAAAGCAGTTGTCAACGAATGTCCCGTCTCATTACTCTTGCTGAAACTACATCTTCTTATTTGGTATTATTTAACTTCATAAACATTTTTCTCTTGATTATATTATTTCTAACTTCTGGTCTTTTGAAAAAAAAAATGTTAGGGGATTTCCAACAGAGGAAAACATAAAATTGAAAGTATCTTAATGGTGATGCAAAATGAATGCTTAGGATAAAATATTTCATAATTTATCATTTAGGATAAAATATAATTTTAAATTCTGATAGTACCATTAAAACTATACCCAATACCCAACAATGTGTTCCATCATATTTCTCATCAAAATTGGCTCTTTGGATATAAACCATAACCTACCAATATTGAAATATCATACTGGACAAGTGCAACTATGTACATCCCAATTCACCTGTTGGGGTCTCGTTTATGAGAGCAGAGTCTTCACTCTCTTAATCTCTCAAATTCTCTAAACCATCTTGGGAATTCAGTCTAAAAACCAGATCTAGAACCCTTTTTTCATGGTCAACTAGTTGTACAAAATATCTGAATGTCCTGTACTTAGTTGCAAATATATGTTGTCCCTTGTACTCTTCAAATTAATATCTCTATTAACAAATTGATATGGGTAACTAGATCGGTATGGGATGGATATGTTTCTGAAAGTACTGCCTAGAGAATGGCCTCACTTTTGGCCAACTGTCTTGTAAAGTGCCGTATTGATTTTGTTGTCAGGAACATTTGAAATTCTGAAAAGAAATCAATAGGAGGCCCAGATAATTTAGATACTATCGCTTAAATCAGTTTATTGCTTTCCATTAGCTATTTGATGTGACATTTTGAAGTATATATTTTGTGATTTATGTTATTATTTATATAAATTGGTTATAAACACTAAAAAGTGATCTTTTATATACCTTATTTTAAAAGTATAATTACTTTAAAATATTGGCTTTCATTGTGACTTTGTTAAATAATCAAAATAAAAGACCTCTTTGGAAAATAAATAAATAAAAGCAATAGGGAAGTTTTAGGTTATCAGAGAGAGGAGCAACTCAGGAGGGGGTCATGGAGGAATAATATGAACTCTAGGATTGGAAAGTAGTATCTAACATTCATGTAACATTGCCAGGCTCTGTTCCAAGCACTTTATACACAAAAATTTATTTTATTCCTTCCAATATAAATTATCCCTTATATTAAATAGGAGGCAAATACAGCACAGAGAGATTAAGTGACTCGCCCAAAGTCACACAGCCAATAAGTGGCAAAGTCACGTTGTGATCTCAGTCAGTCAGTGTTCAGAATGTGGTCTTAACCACTCTTCCACTACACCCCATAGAATGTGTGAACAGCAGCCAAGTTTCATCCAGGCACAGCAGGTTGAGAGTAGAGGTGGGCAGGTATGTCCATGGGCAGAGAGTAAAAGCTAAAGGGAGTGGGGTGGGTATACAGAAGTGTCCCCAAAACCCTAATATTCTCAGTGTGGCTGACAGACTAAAAGCCATTCACTTCTAGATTTCCAAAGGCAGTTTATTTTATATTTACAAACATCTAATGTCAAAAGTCAAAACTCAAGGAGTAAAATCTTAAATTCAGGCTGCAGTAGTATTGGAGTTGAATGGGAAACTAGGGGAAGTGGTATATTGCATAACTACAAAACTGATAACCAGTACGGCCTTCGAACTGTGAAAATGAACAAATTTAGGATTTCTCTAGAATTTGTACTTATAGAATCAATGTGCATGTAAACTCCAACTTTAAAACCATTCATGAATGTTCTTTATGTTTGGTCTCTTAACTTAATCCTCTCCCTCCCCATGCTTCTCATTCCTTCTTCCTTCTGCCATAGGTCAGAGCCAGCGGGCGGTGATGACGACCATCCTGAGCAGGTCATTCCATGCTCTGTAGGGTTCTATTTGGGGTGGGAACACTGAGTCAGCTCACTTCCTCTCCACTCTGGTCGCATCAGCATGCTTCTGGTTAAAGGAGAAGAGAGAAGACGGATGTGGCAAAATGGGGAAGTTGGTTTTGTTTCAGGTTGCAGGAAAACTCTGCAATCAAAGAGTGAGTCTCAGTGAAATTGACACTTTCTATTCCGGGACAAATTCACAGAACTCTTTTTCACACCAAAACTTGTCAGCAAAATAATGATATCATTTGAAGGTGCTGAGAGCAGTTGTTAGATGAGGACTCCAGCAGTTAAGTTTCCTGAAAAGAAAAAAAAGAAAAACAAACTGGTCAACACCTGAGGATTGTTAAGTCCTCCTCCCTCCCCTAAAGATTCTCCTGGGGGAGATGCCCGTAACTTCATCCTTTTCACTCTTCCCCCAGCTCTAATTCAAAGGACATCAAACAAAATCTTCCTATGTGTTTTGAGATTTTTTCTTCTTATATTTTTGTTCCCCTTCCCCACTCCGAGATGTTTAGTATTTTGAAAACTTTTCAGTCATGTGACATTTCTTTGTATCTCTTTGACAGCTTATTTAGTTCTGACGCCACTTTAGTGAGTTTGGGTTTCCCAGACTTAAGTCTCACTTCTCCAGGATAGAGTGTAGAGGGGGTTCATGCCAGGAGTGAGAGAAAATATCTTTTTCTTTTATAGTTTGCACCGGGCCTCCCTACACAGCCCCACAGAGCCATGGAGTGCAGTACAGGCAAGGCCAAGGGCAGGATGGGTAAGGAGTTACAATCTTCCAAACTGCCTAGAAGATACCCTTTTCAGTAGTCCCGCCACCCACAGGAGCAAAGTTGGAGTATGGAGAGTTCCCCCTGACTTTCGTCTCTGAATAGGTGGTATTTACTTAAAGTACAGTTGACCCTTGAACAATGCCGGAGGTGGAAGGGATTAGGGGCACCGACCCTTCACATGGTCAAGAATCCACATATAACTTATAGTCTTACAGTCCATGTTCCACATCTGTGTTTCCACATCCGTGAATTCAACCAACTTAGAGGACTGTAGTATTCACTATCGAAAAAAATCCACCTGAGTAGTTCAAACCCGTGTTGTTCAAGAGTCCACTGTATTGTTGGGGAGGGGGAAATTTCCTCCCACCCCTTCTGAGTTCTTTTGGCTGGCCTAATAATTCACTTGACACAAGACAGATTAACAGGAGAAAAGACTGATTGAATTAGTGCACAGAGGTCTCATAGAAATAGAACCCCCGAAGTCACCAAACAGGCTGTTTATATACCGTTTTTAGACAAAGAAACAATTATCTGTGAAGATTTAACAAAAGAATGGGCTTATGCTTGGGATAGTCGACTAATGGAGAAGTAACAAAGCTTGCTTATACAGTTTTCTTAGCCTTGAATTCCCTAACTCTGGTGATAAGGATGCTTTCTATCCTCCTGGTATGGGGAGGATACCTTCATAGGGGAGATTTATTTCCTGCTTTCAGAGGGAAAAAGGGGTCAGGATGGGGTTTTTAAATATCGCTTTTTCCCCACTGGCTCCTTCTCAAATAACTAAAATTCAAAATAATCAATATGCCATTGAGCCATATTTTGCAGCAGCCTGCCCCGGGCCTCAACAGTGCTCACGTGGAAGTCTCCATTTATAATTGTTTAGAGCTCTCTGGAAATGAGAAAAAATATATAAAGTTGTTTAGAATTCTCTGGGGAAGAAAACAAGTAGGCGCTTATTGCTTAAAATAAATCTTGTTGATGAAAGAATGAAAGTAATAACCACCAGCATGCTGAACAGAAATAGAAGCAGTGTGATTGCTGGGAGAAGCAATGGGTCAAAGGCAGCCCTGGAGATGGAGGGGAAGGAGGAGAAAGGACAGGGAGTAGGGGAACCAGGCATGTGGCATGACTGGTTGCTCGGAAAGTCTGGGGAGCCTGGTGATGGGTGCATCTCAGCCCGGCCTCAGAGAGTGAGAGCTCTCTGTTTCCTGGCTGGCCATAGGGCCAGACAAAGACAGGTCAGCCTGGTCGAGGGGAAGAAGCAGAATGGAGGTACCGGCCAAAAGGTTTTCTTTTTTTTTTTTCTTTTTGCGGTACGCGGGCCTCCCACTGCCGCGCCCTCCTCCACTGCGGAGCACAGGCTCCGGACGCGCAGGTCCAGTGGCCATGGCTCACGGGCCCAGCCGCTCCGCGGCACATGGGATCCTCCCGGACCGGGGCACGAACCCGCGTCCCCTGCATCGGCAGGCGGACTCCCAACCACTGCGCCACCAGGGAAGCCCCCAAAAGGTTTTCTGATAGCCAAGGATGGTGACAAGCTGGCCTGGGGCTCTCAGACAGAAATATCTAGAACAATAATTTGGTAAATCCGCAACTAGACAGTGCTGATCTATATCTAGTTTATAACTTTAGGTGTCCTCATGATTTTCTAGGAAAAAAAGTTATCACACAGTTTAATTCTCTTAGTTATTTTCCAGTCTTTGTTCAATGCTCCTTGTTAAATTTTTTAAAAAATCTCTTCACCTTTAGCCACCTTGTAACTGAGTCTTCATTGTGAGATAATGTTGTCTTTTTCTTCCATTTCTTTCCTGAATTTGATCACTACTCATTTCACTTCTTCCTGACTGGCTTTTTTTTTTTTGGTCTACTTTTGCTTTGAATTTTTAAATTTTTGATTCATCCCAAATACTGGTAAGCAAGGCGATGGAGGGAAGGCGATGAGGGGAAGTCTGGTTGGTATCTGTGGAAGCCAGGGCCATGCAGAGAAAGCAATATTTGCAAAGACACTCAGGCAGGTACAAACCTGGCTTATTTGAGGAAAATCACTGAAGCCAGCATGGCTGGAGCAGGGGAGAAATAGGATTGTCCTTACTACGTGTCAGGCTATTTTACGGGCTTTTAAAATATTAAATGTTTTGTCCTCATAACAACACTATGAGCAAGATAGGATTATTAGCTTCATTTTACAGATGAGGAAATGAGACACAGATTGGTTAAGTTATCCACCCAAAGACACACAGAAGATAGAGCCAGGGTTTGAATCTGCATAATCTATGGAAAGAAGGAGGAGGAAGAGGAAGGGGAGGACATCAAACGTAAGGGGGTGTCCCACCATTGTAGGGTCTTGCAGAGCACTTCTGGAACTCTGGTTTTTACTCTGAGCAAGACGGGACACCATGGGAAGATTTCAATCAATGGAGCGATATGATTTGATTTACATTGTAAAAGGATCTGTCTGGTTGCTGGGCTTAAAACAGACTGTAGGGACTTCCGTGGTGGTGCAGTGGTTGGGAATCTGCTGCCAATGCAGGGGACATGGGTTTGATCCCTGGTCCAGGAGGACCCCACATGCCGCAGAGCAGCTAAGCCCATGTGACACAACTACAGAGCCTGCGCTCTAGCGCACACGAGCCACAACTACTGAGCCCGTGCGCCAGAACTACTGAAGCCCGCGTGCCTGGAGCCCGTGCTCCACAACAAGATAGGCCACCGCAATGAGAAACCCGCGCACCGCAACGAAGAGTAGCCCCCGCTCTCTGCAACTGGAGAAAGCCCGCACGCAGCAACGAAGACCCAATGCAGCCAAAAATAAATTTATTTTTAAAAAGTCACTATTGCCAAATAAAACAAATGGTATTAAAAAAATAAAACAGACTGAAGCAGTGATACCTGCTAAGAAGCTATTAAAGTAAATACAGGTGAGGTTGTCAGATCACCTGCTAGTCACGAACTCTGTTTTTTTATGTAAAATAATCCATTAAAAAAGAAAAGAAATGGCAACTGATTCAGGCCTTTCTGTAACATTGTGACTGCTAATCAAAGGACATGTTTACTGACCCCTCTGCCCTGTACACACATCTCTCCTCTTGTAGGAGGGGACACTGTGGCCTGTACCTTCCTTCTTCTCTCTCAAGACCTGTTTCTCGACATTTGAAAATGGATATGCCATGAATGAATCAGCTTAGTCATCGCTGGAGTGAGGGGGTGACCTAGCAAACAAGAGGCTTGGCCACGACCGTCCCACGGGGGATTTCACTTCACTCCCGTACCTCACACTGCACGAACGATTGGAGAGAAGCCGCATGTGTTTCTCTTCCTCCCATTCCAGCCCTTGGCCTCCCACATGCAATCGTAGAGAGGGCGCGGCTGGGACAATCCAGACTGGTGTTTGAGATCATCCCAGTTCTGCTTTTTCCACCCTTGGAGACCTGAGATCCTGAGGTATAAATTTCCCCGCTGCCAATGCTACCTTCACATTTATAACTATGTTTTGCAAGCCCAGGTGAGGCAGCTGTACAAAGCTTGTGGGGAGAGAAGTGTGCAAGCCTTTTAATCTCCCCCAAAACAGAACCACACAAACTGAGGCAGATGAGTCCACTAGCCACCAGGGGACACCCAGTACTGGTCTGAGGAAATCTCGGCGGGGTTCCTGAGGGGTGCACTGAGCTTCGGCCTTCGGTTCAATAACCAAGGGCTGAGGTTCTGTTCGGGAGGAAGGTCCTTGTCCACTGGCTATGCCTTTCTTACGGATATGATCCCAACAGCTACACATAGATGCACCTTAGGAAGTCTGCTTCTACTAGGATATGCTGACAACTTTATCTTCTCAGCGGCTGATCTGAGAGTTTCCTAAGGCAGAAATGGTTTTGATGGGCTTGCGATGAGGCTAAAAGCCATGGTCTAGGTTTTAAGTAGAGAAAGAAAATTTTAAAACGACTGGGACCAAGCCTTGCAGGACAAATATGAGGCATGACGGGAGACTCGTCGGGAAGGGGAGAGAGCCTTAGAGAAGTTCGTGTTACCTGAGGTGGAGGAATTGAGTAAATGCGGTGCATTGGGAGGTGTGCCCCTTTCCCACGAATCCCCCAGATCTTTGTGAAAACTAAAAACAAAATTGTGTGATTGAATTTCTTGTGAAAGCTGGTAAACGGCCTTGAGCATCAAGGTTGGCCTGGGGCAGAAGCAGTCAGCATGCACAACCCAGGGAGAGAGTCGAGGTCTAGGCTAAGCCATTTGACACAGGCGGTGATGTATCAGGCACAGAGCCAGGTGGGCCCTTGCAGGACACGTGTGCAGCCAGATCTGGACTCTTTCTGCCCCCCATTCAGCCCTCCTCCCTGGCTCCCTGGAGGTCTCTCTCCTAGTCCTAATATTTCTATTTCAAGCCAGTAAGCTCAGTTCCCAACCATCTGAGACTTTTTTCTGAGAGGTAGTACAGTGAGGTGGTCATGCGTGAACATAGGAGGGCAGGGTAGTCTGGACTGAGATCCTGGCTTGGCTAGTTTTAGCAGTGAGTTCTTGGTGGAGTCTAACCAGGCCTCAGGTTCCCCAGCTATAAAATGCTATAATGGGGTTATTGATCTCCCAGGGATGTTTTGAGTACTAAAAAGGCTGATACACGTAAAGTAGCTAAAAATTTGGCCTCATTCATGGTAAGCTGTTTATTATTACTTAATGCTGGGAGGAATAAGGGAGTTTAGTCACAATACCACAACTTTTTTTTTTTGATCACTGAATTAAATTTTTAAAAAATTTCAACCTATAGTCATAATTCTCTGTTATTTACAAAATTTTGGTTTTGAGGTATAATTGACATACAATAAACTGCACATATTTAAAGTATACAATTTGATAAATTTTGAGTACATATATATATATATATATACACATATTATATATATGACGTTATATACACCCATGAAGCCATCATCAAAATCAAGAAAGTGGACATATATATCACCCCAAAAATCTTCCTTGTGGTCTTTAGTTGTCCCTCCTTCCAGTCCTCCACACTCCCATCCACTCCCTGTTACCAACAAACAACTGATTTGCTTCCTGTCACCACGGATTAGTATGCATTTTTTAGAATTTTATATAAATAGAATCATGTGTGCTCTTTTTTGTGTCTTCTTTCACTCAGAAGGATTATTTTAATCTCCTTTCATGTTGCTGTATGTATCAATAGTTCATTCCTTTTTTTGCTAAGTGGTATTCTGTTGTATAGATACACCATAATTTATCTATTCACCTGTGGATAGATAACTGTGTTGTTTCTAGGCTTGGGCTACTACAAAAATAGCTGCTATGAGTATGTGTATACATCTCTTGGTGTGGACATGGTTTTTGTTTTTCTTATGTAAATACCTAAGAGAAGAAATGGCTAGATCATAGAGTAAATATATTTTTAACATTTTAAGAAACTGTGAAACTGTTTGCCAAAGTAGTTTTGTCATTTTTACATTCCCACCAGCAGTTTCTCCACAGCCTCATCAATGCTATATATGGTCACTCTTTTTCTTTTTTTTTTTTTTTTTTCAGTGCGCGGGCCTCTCACTTTTGTGGCCTCTCCCGCTGCGGAGCACAGGCTCTGGACGCGCAGGCCCAGCAGCCATGGCTCACGGGCCCAGCCGCTCCGCGGCATGTGGGATCCTCCCGAACAGGGGCACTAACCCATGTCCCCTGCATCGGCAGGCGGACTCTCAACCACTGAGCCACCAGGGAAGCCACTAACTTTTTATTTTATATTGGGGTATAGCTAATTAACAATGTTGTGATAGTTTCAGGCACACAGCAAAACGACTCAGCCACACATATACATGTGTCCATTCTCCCCCAGACTCCCCTCAGTGGTCACTCTTTTTCATTTTAGTCATTCTAATAGGTGGTGTTAGCTCCTTGTGACTTTATTTGCATTTCCCTAATGACTAACAGTGCTGAGTATCTTGTAATATACTTACTTGTCATCTGTCTTATTTGATGAAGGGAAATGTCTGTTCAAGTACTTTGCCCATTTTTAAAAATTGGATAGTTGGCTTTCAGATTATTGATTTTTGAGAATTACTTATATGTTCTGCCTACAAGTCCTTTTTCAGACATATGCTTTGCAAATATTTCATCCAGTCTGTGGCTTGACTTTTCATTCTCTTAACAGTGCTTTTTAAAGAGTAGAAATTTAAAAATTTTCATTAAGTCCAATTTATTTTTATTTTCTTTTATGGATAGTGGTTTTGGTGTTGGACAGAAGAAAATTTTGCCTAACCCAAGTACAAAAGATTTTATTCTATGTTTTATAGCTTTGATTTTAAATTTAGGTCTATGATCCATCTTGAGTTAAGTTTTCACATGGTGTGAGATAGATCAAACCTCTTTTGCTTTGTTTTGCATAAAGGTATCCAATTATTACAGCATGGTTTGTTTTTATTTTCTAGTTTGTTAATATGGTTAATTACATTGATTGATTTTTGAATATTAAGCCAGCACTACACACTCATGGGATAAACACAACTTCCTCATATTATATTATCCCTTTTACATATTTTTGGATTCAAATAACGAAACTTTTGTTTAGAATTTTTGCATCTATATTCATGAGGGATGTTGTTCTATAGTTTTCTCTTTTTATAGTCTTTGTCTGGTTTTGGTATCAGTGTAATGCTGGTCTCATAGAATGAGTTGAGAACTATTTCTTCCTCTTCTATTATTTTGGAAGAGTTTGAGAAGGATTGGTTTTAATTTTTCTTTTAATATTTGGTAGAACTCACCAGTGAACTCATCTGGTCCAGAGTTTTTCTTTGTTAAGAGGTTTTTAAATTATTAACTCAATCACTTGTTATAGATCTGTTCATATTTTCTATTTCTTCTTGAGTTAATTTTAGTAGTGTTTGACCCATTGGTTATTTAGGAATAGGTTGTTTAATTTCCACATGTTTATGAATTCCCCAAATTTCCTACTATTATTGATTTCAAATTTTATTCCATTGTGGTCAGAGAATATATTTCACGTGATTTCAGCCATTTAAAACATATTGATCTAGGTACACCCTCCAAGGCAGGTCTAAGTGAAGGTTGCTGAGATAACCCTCTGGCCTTTGTCAAGTTTCACTCTTGGCTCTTTGGAGTTTCTTTAGAAGCTAAGTTGTCTTCTGCAGGCAGAATGCAGCCAATGCGGGCTGGGCTTGGCTTTCCTATCTGGGTTTCTTCCTGGCTCAGATCACAAATCATTTGAATGGGATAAAGTTAGGAATGCCTTTATTTCTCTGGTTGGTGGAGCTGATGGGCATTCCAATCCCAAGCACACTGGTGCAGCAGGTGGAAATGAATGTAATGTTAAATTTATCAGGTTACTTTGTAAGAGCCTTTTTACAAAATTCAAATGAACATTAGGATAGATGTGGCTGGATTTCTGATGTGGGTTTTTTCCATTACAGGTTCAATTTCCTTATCTGGCATCCAGCTGACACCCCCCTCACTGACTGTGTTGAAATTAGGACAATAAAACATTCCCTTCCTTCAGAAGTCTCAGTGAAACTCCTCTTCATAACAGGGCTGCATTTCCTGGCCTCTGCCAACCCATTAGGATGTTTCAGAGTGTTTTTTACTTCTTCTCTGAAGCCCTTAGATACAGGAGTTCATAGAATAGTGTACTCAAATATTTTGAGGCAAATATGATTCAGAATCCACTTTGGGGTTATTCATCTGAGGAAATGTCTAAGTCAGTAAAGTTGAGATCAGATTGAGTTCTGCAAGTAGAAGGGAAGTGAACTAGGTAAATAGAACACATTGGTACCTAGAATAGCCCGGAGTTTCCTCTTTGGCATTCTGTTGCATGATCATGGTCAGATCAAAGAAACCCTTAGAGGTTTTGTTTTCACCGCTTGGAAACAGGAAAATTAAACTCAGCTAGTAAGGATCTTGTGATATTTACCATAAAGAAAAAGATGTCATTTTTCTTTTGTTGTGTTCCTTTAGCAGATGCCGCCAAGCAAGGGGTTTGCCTTCGCTGTGAATCTGTTTGACCCATGGTATTTCCCTGACTCAATGAACCAAGAATATAAATTAAATGTTTCCCTAAAAGTTTAACTTCATATTAAATATCAAGTTAGGGGAATTAATATCTAGTTACAAGCTATGCATAAGAAAGAGCTGTTAAAGAAGAACAGGGTTTCAAAGAAACACAAATCTCTACATTGACATATGGACTGTTGTATATTATTAAATTCGACCTTTGCAATTAGCATTTAATTCAATCTAACTCTAGTTCAAACTCTGAGACATAAAAATAAAACTCACCCCACTTCCTTTCTAGATTCAGAAACTCGTATCCCAGATTCAGAAACAGACATATAAATATGAGTAAATAAATATACACATACACCTTGTGACTTAGGACAAAATAATTACAGAATGTAAGCAATTTTAGAGCCATTTAGACCCCTTAACTGCTTCTGAGTAAAAAGAAGCTGTTCTTAACAAAAATGATGAAAAGAAAATAAAAACTTATTTTACCTGTGACCAAGAATGTGAAGGTTTTATAATTGTAAGCCCCCAAACTATCTCCTGTCATTGAGGAGGACATAGTGCAGGTATCCCAATGGCTAAAAGCATTGGGTAAAAAATGCCCTGAAGTTAAGGACTGAAAACCACGAGGAGGCAGACAGCGCCTGGAGGCAGTCACTCTACAATGAGTAGACCCATACACCACCCTGTCTCACCCTTCTACTTCCAAAGTCATCAGTATGGTTGCTGGTGTTTGTAACAGGATAACCTACCAGCGGGAGAGAAAGGGAGAAGGGAGAAAGCTGGTGTCAAATAGCTCCTGCCCTCCTCTCTCTGCTCCATCACCAATTGTGGTTGGAGGAAGCTGAGTTCTAGCCATCATGAGAGCAGTGGGGCATCATCTCTTACCATTTCGCTCACTACACAATCTTAAGAAGTCCCTTAACCTAGTTGGGTCTCAGCCTTTTCATTCAAGATGATTGCCCAGGTGGTCCTAACATCTGTCCAAGCTCTCAGACTTGGAGATCCTAGAACTGGAAGCAATCACCATGAACGTATGATGTAAAATATTAAGTAATGAATATAAAACAGAGACTATTAAAGCAGTCAGTAGGAAAAACAGAGTCACATACTGAAACACAAAATAAAACAAATGAATGACAAAGATTTACTTTTTAACCTGGATGAGCTCAGCTAGTTAGCATCTCTTTCCATTACAGCTGATTATCTTCACTTTGCAACACTAATCATCCTCCTGAATTGGTCAACTTAATTATTAGTGATCTCAGAGACAGAAAACTTTCCTGGGGAGATTATTGTTCTATATTTATGGATCCATGGCTGTTTTTACACTTAACTTTAGTCAGACACCAAAGAACATCTGGTGTTTTATAAAATGTCACCTTTGAATAGAAATTTGGCAATCATGTGCTGAGTTCTGGAAAATGACACACTGTCTAACCAGAGTCCATGTGTGGGTTGCTGTAACAGATCTGAAAGGGAAGTGACTTGATCCAACGCACCCAGAAACCCCGACTGAGGGCTCCACTCTATGATGACTTTTCTTACAAATGGACATATATCGCATTCCCCAGCATCATTTCAGACATAATCAGCCCACTGATACCGGCTGGTATGTGAAGTAGCCTGCCAGATCAGGGAGGCAGGAGTCAGGATAAAGGGAAAGAGAACTGGATTCCAGAGCCACAGAGTATTAGCACTGGTTGGGACATTGTGGCTTAGTTCTTGTCATTCATAAAGCATGGCCACCTAGATCAATGGAAAGAAATGACTGATGCTACTTTACCTGCTTTTACATTTTCCCTTTTTTTCTGGTGAAAGTGAAACCATGCACCTCAGATCGGGACTTGGACCCACAGGCCGGGACTGGAACCCAGACAAAACCCAGATTGGGACTTGCACCCATGGTCTTTTAATTAGAATCACTCACCTGGTGTCTGGACTTACTGAGGCTCAGGTTCTTTGTGTCTCAGCGCAGAAAAAATTCAGTGAGAGACAAAGTAATAGGTAAGAAGTGGATTTATTTAGAGAGATACACATTCCATAGACAGAATTAGGTCACTCCCAAAAGGTCCCTCCCAAGAGCGGCCCCAGGGCATGAGATCATTTTGGAAAGTGAGAGCAGCCAAGGGAGAAACACACTCCACAGACAGTGTGGGCCATCTCAGAAGGTGAGAGGCCCCGAAATATGGGGTGGTTAGTTTTTATGGGCTGGGTAATTTCATAGGCTAACGAGTGGGAGGGTTATTCCAACTATTTTGGGGAAGGGGCAGAGATTTCCAGGAACCACCCACTTTTTTTTTCTTATAAATTTATTTATTTTATTTATTTATTTTTGGTTGCATTGGGTCTTCGTTGCTGCACGTGGGCTTTCTCTAGTTGCAGCCATCGGGGGCTACTCTTCGTTGCAGTGCACGGGTTTCTCATTGCGGTGGCTTCTCTTTGTTGCGGAGCACAGGCTCTAGGCGCACTGGCTTCAGTAGTTGTGGCACGTGGGCTCAGTAGTTGTGACGCACGGGCTTAGTTGCTCCGCGGCATGTGGGATCTTCCAGAACCAGGGCTCGAACCCGTGTCCCCTGCATTGGCAGGTGGATTCTTAACCACTGCACCACAAGAGAAGCCCCACCACCCACTTTTTGACCTTTGATGGTTGGCATCAGAACTGTCCTGGCGCTGGTGGGTGTGTCATTTAGATGCTAATGTATTACAATAAGTGTATAATGAGGCTCAAGGTTTACTGGAAGTTGAATCCTCCGCCATCTTGGACCTAGTTGGTTCCAGCCAGTTTATGTCTACCCTCAAGGGCTATGTCATTCTTTTAGAGGTTGTGCCCTACTCCCTTCCCTCCTGTTTCAAAAGTGTTTGGAGTATCTTTAGCCTCTGGATCTAGACTGCTTGAATTTAACTCCTTACCCTGCCCTTGCTCACTGTGAAAAGTTGGGCAAGATACTGATCCTCTCTGTGTCTTAGTTGCCTCATTTTAAAAATGGGAATAAAAATAGCACCCACTTTATAGAGCTGCTGTGAGAATTTAAGGACTTAATATATGTTTTTAAAAAAAGCACTTAGACTAGTGTCTGGCACAGAATAAACACTATGTAAATATCAGTTATTGTTGTGCTAACCTTCAAAAAAGAAAATTCATTGGTAAGGTGTAAAATTTCTTGAATAGGTTATTTGCAAGATTGTCGGACTTAGCATTTATTTCCTTGGAGAATTCTTAATCCTTTTAGCACCTGGACCACATCTGATTCTTTCTGCCACCTCCTTCTTTACAGATAGGAAAAAAGCAGATGCTTCTCAGTCTCGAAACAAATGGTGTCTCTCACTATGGTGCCTCTCCTTTTCTGTGCTTGGGTCTGCTCAGGAGAGAAAGCAACTTATAGGTCTGAAATTAACATTTTCTTTCTCTTATGGAGCTTCACTGTCTCCAACAATGAAACTATCCTTTTTCCCATTGAAGATGGGCTTTGTCCTGCCAACCAGACAGAGTTGTGTCTGCCTGGGGATTGACGGCAACTGTGTTGGTGCTGAGCCACAAAGCAAACAGAACTCCTACGGCTTTGGAGTTTAAACAATAGCTGAATTACAAGGGCACTGTCCCAGAAGACACCATGCTTATTTTTGCAGACCTGAGCAATAAAATGGCTGTGTCTTTGAAACCAATTGCCAAATCTTTGCTTTACTGGGATGTGCCTTTCCCTTGACAGTAGAGAATTCCCAACATGGGGAGAAAGCAGGTTTCCTATCATAGACCCTAGTATAACTTGGAAAACTGTAACCACAGTCCTCCAAATCCCCTGTGTGATATGGGTGGGGACTGATTCCACCATGCTAAGAAAAACAAATTGGACCAGGGAGGGTGATGTTGTTTTGACTTGTAATTCAGCCAAACAAGAAGATTATTGCAAACTCAGATGGGTGGAGAGTTTCCCAGAAATGCTGAGTAATGGCCAGGGGGCATGCTATGATCTGAGATAAATAGCTTGTCAAAGGTAAAGTCCCACAAGAGTAGTTGATTTCAAGTGAAATACCCATATAACACTCCTAGATCCAGCCCTAGGGTTCAAAGGGCACTGGGAGACTTATTGGCCCTCAAAGCATTCTAAACACTCATCAAAATCTCCTTCTCTTAAGATGTTTGTTTATCTCCAGAGGGGAAGAAAAGACTGATAAAACCATTTCTTATTAAGATGTTCAAGCCTGAATGTGAACCTCCGTCAATACTCCAGAGTCATGCACTCTTTGAAAGAGAACTGAAAAAAAGAGTAATTAGTCACCTCCCACGGAAAATCCCAAAGCAGAATTTCAGGCCATGTGTAATTAATAATATTTTCATCACCTATGTCAGCACCTTCTCTTCACTCACAAGCTAACCCTACAGCACTTCCCTGAACAAACAGTCCAATTCTACAAACATTTAAGTGTGGCAATGTGCAAAGATCTGTGACTCCAAACCAGCAGAATGCAGCACAGAAATTAAGAGCACTGGGGCAAGAGTTAGAGCTTGGGTAAAATCCTGGCTTCACCCATTACTGGCTCTATGAGCTGTTTCTCAACCTCTACTTGAGTTTCAACTTACAAAATACAACTGACAATTTTTTTAAATTAATTTATTTATTTTGGGTTGTGTTGGGTCTTCGTTGCTGCACGTGGGCTTTCTCTAGTTGTGGCAAGCAGGGGCTACTCTTTGTTGTGGTGTGTGGGCTTCTCATTGCGGTGGCTTCTGTTGCAGAGCATGGGCTCTAGGCGTGTGGGCTTCAGTAGTCGTGGTTCGAGGGCTCTAGAGTGCAGGCTCAGCAGTTGTGGCTCATGGGTTTAGTTGCTCCACAACACGTGGGATCCTCCCAGACCAGAGATCAAACCCGTGTCCCCTGCATTGGTAGGCAGATTCTCAACCACTGCGCCACCAGGAAAGCCCACAACTGAAAAATTTAATCCTTACATGGCTGCATTGGGTATTTCATAAGATGAAGGTTTTTGCACAGTGCCTGGCATGGAGTGAGGGCTCAGTACATGTTACCTGCATGTGGTATTAAGTGGAACCCAAGTGCAATAAGTATAATGTCTTAAAGCTCAGCTGATGAACCATGAACCTCATGAACCACTGAAGGCCTAACTCCCAGCACACGGTAGGTAATAAATATTTGTTGAATGATAAAGTTATGAGTTTTTCCCTGCTTCATCTACACTTGATCACTGCCTCTTCCACCACAAGAGAACTTCTAGAGATAGAGGAATGACTATTATATAGGTGAGGTTGGGTGTGGTAATAGGGCTGGTCAAGACTAATGCTTAAAGCAAGAGCCCAGCTGGAAAATGGGAGCCAGGCGTAGCTAGATGTCTGGGAAGGTCACAACCAGGAACGAAGATGGGCTTGAGACTGAGGTGAGGGCCAAGTCCAGGGTACATGAATTCTGTGTGCTGCTTTCTCTGAGGACTTGATATGCCAGTAATTCTAGCAAGCTGAACCCACCAAAGCTGAAACATAAAGGCTTCTCTCAAGTTTTGCCAGCAACTGTCTTGTGACTCATCCCAGGTAGGATATAAAAGATCATGTTCGATAAGCAGACACTTATGCTTATAAATTTATTGCCTTCTACCTTCTTTTCCCCTGATTTCCTTCTCCCTCTACCTCCAAGTTCTTCCTTCACAGATGTGATGGGAACAGAGAGGGCTGGCTGGGATGTTTTATTTCCTTACATATTTGGACTTGAAGGTACAATCTGCATTATGAGTGTTTTCTCCTTGTTTCTGTGAAAACCTATTGCAAATTAAACACATTAGGTTTGCGTTTCAGGCAAATAAAACAAATGGTCTGCACCCAGGTAGGTGTAGACAGGTAGTGCGGGGCTGGCTAACTTATCCCCTGTTAGTCCTGGGTCTAAAATTTCCTTTACTCTAGTCAACCTTTTTGATGCACTGTGTCCTGACTGACCTCTTCTTACCAGGGATTTTCCACCAAAGGGGACATTACTAGCCTTGGGTTTCAAAGCCTTCAGCTTTGAGGAGGAGGAAGTATCATGTGGAAGTATGTTTTTCAGTCCTGTAGATCGTGGTTGAAGATTAAAAGGTCAACCTGAAATAGGTGTATTTTTCTTAAGAACTAAAATTGCTTGCTACTGTTGGCAAGTGGCCTAGAACAAAAGGATGAAAGAATTTGTTCTGGAAGCTTTCAAACCCACAAAAAGTCAACATTTGCTTTGCACTCACATGCCTCTGAGGCTCTGTGGGCTCCTGCCCACAGTAGGCAAGCAGTTTGCTCTTTGACAGCAGCAACTCAACATGCTTCAAAGGATTTCTTCAGTGCTGATTTCTTATTCAGTGTGAGTTCTCTGACCTATGGAGGTCTCACTATGACATCGGCATTAAGAACAGACAACACCACAGATGGCAGAGGAAAAAGACCCTGGTTTTTTTTCACACCCCATTGTTCAGCTTTTTTTGTTACTGCATTAGTGGTTTTTCTGCTTCTGTTTTGTGGCTCTCTAATTCTGTAGCTATTCTTTCTTCAGCTCTTTTTTTTTTTTTTTTTTTTTTTGTGGTACTTGGGCCTCTCACTGCTGCGGCCTCTCCCGTTGCGGAGCACAGTTTCCGGATGCGCAGGCTCAGCGGCCATGGCTCATGGGCCCAGCCGCTCCGTGGCACGTGGGATCTTCCTGGACCGGGGCACGATCCCGTGTCCCCTGCATCGGCAGGCAGACTCTCAACCACTGCGCCACCAGGGAAGCCCTTCAGCTCTTTTAGTAAGCATTACTTACACCTTCTCTTTCCTTCCAGTTCCTGACAACCACTAAATGTCCATTCTTGTTACCACTATTAGAAAGAGTATTTATGTCTATGCTAAAATTACATAACCTGGGAGCACTACCGCAAACAAAACCAGCCTCTCAAAGATTTTGGTTGGCAAGCTCATCCAAAGCAAGGTTTCCTGGTGAAATGAACAACTGGCCTTCTCTTTGGGATTCTCTCTCTTAAACGCCATGGTCCTTCTCTTGGAACAGAGCAGTGGTTGTCAACCAGGGGAGCAATTTTGCCCCCCAGGCAATATTTGACAATGTCTAGAGACACTTTTAGTCATCAGCTGGGAGAAGGCCATCCTGCTGGCATCCGGTGGGTAGAGGCCAAAGATATTTCTACAATACACAAAATTATCTGACCTAAAATGTCAATGGTAATGTTGGAAATCCTGGGGTAGAGGAAGTGGGGGTGTTTACCCAGGGAAAGAAAAAATTTAAGAGTCCTAGATTCTATATGCAAATGTTTTTCTCTTCTTTATAGTAGCCTTATTTATTTCACAGATGTGATGGCCTCTCAAAATTCTTAAATGATACTGAATATATATTTTTAAAAATATTATCTTTTCCTAAAATTATGTATTTCACCAGTATTTTGTTCACCTGTTTTTTGTTTTGTTTTGTTTTATCTTGGTTGCACCACACAGCATGCAGGATCTTGGTTCCCAGACAGGGGATTGAACCCATGCCCCCTGCAGTGGAAGCATGGAGTCCTAACCACTGGACTGCCAGGAAATTCCCTGGTTCATCTGTTTTTGATGTCCCCCATGCTGCTGTTTTTTTTCAAAAGCTGAGTGATTCTAGGTTGTCTGTTTATATGTATAAACAAGGGTCTACATCAGCAGTCTCAACTCTGGCTGCACATAAGATCAGTAGAGCCCAGTCTCTAGGAGTGGAGCCTGGGCATCTGTAGTTTGCTTAGATTTCCTAAGTGATTTAGAGACACAATAAGGGTCTAAATGGCTCAGTATCAGGAGTTGGAATGGTTTTCCCTGGTAGAAATGAAGCTCTCTGCCCCTACTATACTTCCTTAGGTGAATATAGATTTTGACTTCAGAATACTTGAGAAGAGTTGCCAAGGAAGAAGAGGTTGAGATTGGGATAAAAGCTGCTGTCATCGGGGCTTCCCTGGTGGCGCAGTGGTTGAGAGTCCGCCTGCCGATGTAGGGGACACGGGTTCGTGCCCGGGTCCGGGAAGATCCCACATGCCGTGGAGTGGCTGGGCCCGTGAGCCATGGCCGCTGAGCCTGTGCGTCAGGAGCCTGTGCTCTGCAACAGGAAAGGCCACGACAGTGAGAGGCCCGCGTACTGCAAAAAACAAAAAAAAAGCTGCTGTCATGGAGTAGTCTTCAAGGCAGAAAAAAAACTCACATCAGTGTCATGGGTGGGTGCAGCTAACACACCCACATGGGCTCATGGGATGGGTGCTGAAGCTCAGTATGGTAAGGGAAGCATAAGAACAATAGAAATATTGGACCAAGAGCCTGATATAGAGAAGATCAACTTTGTCAATTCACTTTTCCTTCTCAAGGGCCAACCTCTGTTCATTGCATCCACTTTTTAATGGAACCAGCAGTTGAGCTCTGCCTACCTAGACTGGATTTCCTTGGTTGGATTGGAAGTGTTGGACTTGTCTCTGAAGAAGTGTATTTATAGCCTATATCTACATTTGGAAATCTGCACACACTGCTAGTTGTCCTTGAGGACCCTACATCACCACAGTCTTCCACAGTCTTCTCAACAGCAAGCTGGGAAGTCAGCAAGGTCTCAAACGTGGAGAGGGAAAAGTGGGTTCTCTACTCTGCATAATGAGTCAGGCAGCCTAGGTGTGCAATGGTTATATCAAGGTCCTCTTGATGCCGTCATTTCTTTCTCACATTAACCCAGATCTGTGAGATTTCTACATGACCACCTCTTGTGCCTCTAGGTTATAAGGCTCCTCACCTTCTCTGCTTCATCTTCTCTATGGGCAATCGTAGACAAGTGACCATAGTCTTGATTTCTATTGGTGTTAGGTTAGGCTAGCTAACCTTAGAGACCCAACTCAGGCTAGATCAGGAAGGCTCACACTAGGAAGTTGTCACCATGTTCTGTGTTTTTCTTGCATTAACGTTAAGAGAAGCCTTCTCCGTTCTCAGAAGTGTCAAGGTGCAGCAGGAGAAGAAAACAGATCAGTGGTACCTAACTCAGGACTGGTCCATGGGAAGGTAGAGCTTGCACATGAGGCAGCAGTAAAGTCCAGGTGGATAGTCTTATTTAGCTATACTGACACTCCTGGGAGAGACCCTAGGAATCCAGAACAGCAGTGAAGAAACCCACTTCAATGAGAATGGGGGACAAAAATTACCAGTTTATCCCAGATATATGTACGAATTTTGCTTCTATTACATTCTGTGGATACCTGAATCCCCTAAAAACCATCTTACCCATGGACTAAACTTCATTCACTACATTATAATTGAGCAGCTACTATGTCCCAGGACATTTCTGAGCACGGAGGATACAACAACGAACAAATCAGAACAATTCCCTGGTGTCATGGAACTTGTATTCTAGAGCTGCATTGTCCAATAAAGTAGCAAGTGACACAAGGGTCATTTAAATTTAAATTACTTATAATCAAGTCAAATTTAAATTTTAGTTTTTCAGTGTGTCCAGCAGCTACATGTGGCTTGTGCCTACCACACTGTACAGAACATAGAACGTTGCCATCATTGCAGAAAGTTCTGTTGGACATCACGATCTAGAGAAGCTTACAACCTAGAGAAATCTCTATCTTTAGTCTCCCACTTTGATTAAAATGCTGAATGAGCCCATTACATAAGCAGTTTTTTTAGAAGGTCAGCACCATAGCCATTATCAGACCTTTGAGTAGTTCTTTGTAGGAATGAGTCACCGAAAAAATAGATTTTTATGGATATAATTGTTAATCAATTAGGTAGGCACTAATTAAGTGTTTTCAAAAACAAACTCATTCAATCCATACAAAAGCCCAATGAAGTAGGTGCTATTTCTTTTTTAATTTAAAAGTTGGGGAAATTAAGACAAGGAGAGATTAAGTAATTTGCCCAAGATTTGAGCTAATATTAGTCAAAGTTTTTTAAATGGTTTTACAAACAACCCTCTAATCTAAATGACATAACACAGTGAAAACTTTATTCCTTTCTCAAGACACAGGCCAACTGTATATTTGGTGAAGACCATTGTGCAGAGATTCAGAGCCCCAGTCTCCTTCTACGTGGTGGCTTGGCCAACTTTTAGGTTCTCTGAACCCTGGTGTGGATTCTGCATCTAAGCAGAAGACAAAGTAAGAGCTTAAAGCAGGGTTTCCTAACCTCAGCTTTATTGATATTTTGGGCTGCATCATTCTTTGTTTGCTATCTTGTGCATTGTAAGATGCTTAGTAGTATCCCTGGCCTCTACCCATTAGATGCCAGTAGGAGTGTCCAGTTGTGACAGCCAAAATGTCTCCATATTTACCCAAAGTTACTCGGGTGGAGTGGGGACGCAAAATCACCCACCAGATGAGAACACTGGCTTAAAGGATCACTCCAGAGGTTTTAGAGAAGATGGAAGTGGTCATATTCCTTTCACCCAAATTCTGTTGGCCAGAACGTAGCACATGGCCATACCTATCTGGGAGAGACGGCTGGAAAATGTTCCCAGGAAGAAGAGGAGGTCTTGGAAGATCAGGTGAGCAATGTGGAATCTGCCTGAAGAATACAGACCCCAGAAAACATAAAAAAAAACTTCATAGAAACTTGCAGACATTGGCAAAGCATTGTAGACAGTATTGGAGATAAAACCACACCATTATCACATTTTTTTCATGGCAAACCTCATCACCCTATATAGGTCTCCCAGAATAAAAAGATTATGCGATAAAGTAGTAGATGTCATATTCCCTAGGTGAATATATTCATTAGGTAACACCAAAAAGTAATCAACATTTTGCAATGGCCCATGAAAAAGTTGAGCACATGTAGGGTGGGAATGAGTCTGGGATGATGGGAGTGTTCCATGAAGCTGTCTAGCCCTAATTATATTCCAGAAAGATGAGCATCTGCAATATGTATGGCCGGGAGACAGAAGGAAGACAGAAATGCATTTTTGGAAGATGGAGAAGTGGAGAATCTTTGGATAAATGTCACAAGTATTGGAGCTTCAGAAACAGGGAGAGGTGGTGGGAGAAAGCTGTCATTCATTTACTACTGACCGTTTCAAATAATAGCTTGGCTTAGTGTAAAGTCATGTTGCAAAATTGATTAACAAATGACAGTATCTGGAATCCCACTCAAAGCACTAGCATTTTGTATTGTGAAGCCGGTTAGTTCACACCTACTCTATAGAGAAAAATGCATACCTTTTGTAAGGATCATCTAAATTGCAGTTGGCTCCTGTTGGTGTATGGAAAACCTTTAAATATCCCTTAGTTTTCTCTGCTTTATGACAGCCAAATGAAGTCAAAATGCTTCTTGAGTTTTTTATTACATAGTTTGAGGGAAATTATTCCTCAGCTGCCTAGTTTGTACATTTTTCTCCTTACTATGTAATCAAATTGAAAAGAACTAGAAACTCTCAAGTTTCTACCAACTGGCAATAAACCAGACTCAGAAGCCAAGGCTAGCTCCCCAGCCACACTTAGCTCCAACCTACCCAACCCCTGTCCTAAGGAAAAGATGGCCACATTACATCTCTGTGGTAATAAAAATCAATCAAATCCAGCCTAAGTCACTGGGTTGAAGAAAAATAATGTATCCAATAAATTCACATAAAGGCCTATATCTTATTAAAGTTATTGATAGCTTTGTCTTACTAAAATTAATAATTATATTTTATTCATTTTATCAAATGTTTCTATTTCTTTGTGAAAAAACTATTTGAAGAGTATACCAAATTAAAATTGAAGAGTATACCAAATTAAAAAGAGAGAGAGAAAAAGGATGGGGAAAAAGAAGGAAAAGGGAAAGTACGATATTTTGAGCAGTAGATAAGTCACATTGAGAGAAGGACTCATTTGCAGTCTTACACAACAGACCTCTTTGGTTGCATTTTCTAGAGAGTGGAAATCAGGTCAGACAGAGTTATAAAATAACACCAGATGATAACCAGAGGCAATGACTAGGTGTTTTTAATAAGAAGCAAATTAGGAACCACAGCTAATAAATACATACACATACATTAACTCACCAAATATTTATCACGAAATGCGATAGACAAGACACTGTTAGATTGGCAAGTGAGGGATGGAAAAGGTGAGAAAGACATAGTATCTCTCCTCACAAACTTGAAATGTAGTGGGGATGTCAGATAAGTATACAAGTGAAGGAAATAGAAAAGAGAAGAGAAGAGGAGGGGAGGGGAGCGGAGGGGTGGGGAAGGGAGGGAAGAGAAAACAGGTGGAGAAAAAGATACTGAAGGACTGAAATTTCCTGACTGAGTGAAGGAATGTGGTATAGCTGAGATCTGAAGAAGCAGTGTTTTAAGGCAAAATTAAGAATGTCTCCACTCTCTGGGCAAGATCATACTTTGGATTATGATGAAATGGAAATTCAGGGTACTCAGGGAGGAAAACCATAAGGTTTTACGTGCTTTTATGACCCATCCAATGCAGTGCCAAGTCATCCCCCGTGATTACTCACAAGGTTTTCTGCACTCTGCCTGAAAGCAGGCTTCTTCATTTCTACAAAGGCTCTGGGCCCCTGGCCTTGCCTGGCTTCCTTGGCCACCTGAGGCAGAGGCAAAAGAGGGCGGGCCTTGCGTAGCATGAGGCTTTCCAATAACTACTCTCCTGTCTAATTTGGAATACCATGAACAGGTTTCTCTTTCCTCTTTCAGAGACACAAAAAGCAAGCAAGCGGAGTTTATAAGCCAAAAAGACCTTTCAATAGGGAATTTGCCAATATTACACATTCTGTCCTGGTGCAACATGTAGCCCGACTCTTATACACCTACAGTGTAATGGTGAAAAGAATGGATTTGGGAGTTAGATAGTCTGTGTATAAATTTCGGTTCTACCACCTATCACTGTGTGATCTCGGACAAGTTTATTAACTTATCATCAGATTCCTCACCTATAAAGGTGAGATAATTGTAGTACCTACTTCACAGGGTCATTATGAGAATTAAAAGAAGTAAATAAATAAATTAGGAGTTTGGGATTAAAATATACATACTACTATATATAAATTAGATAACCAAAAAGGACCTACTGTATAGTGCAGGGAACTATACTCAATATCTTGTAATAACCTGTAATGGAAGAGAAATTTAAAAAGAGAATATATGTATATATGTATGTAAAAAAAAAATATATATATATATATCTGAATTACTTTGCTGTACACCTGAAACTAACACATTGTAAATCAACTATATTTCAATAAAATTTTAAAAAATTTATTAAAATTAAGAAGTAAATAGATGCAAATAATTTATAATGATACCAGGCCCACAATAAGAATTCAATAAATGCTGCTCATTAATAACATTGCTTTAGAAAAATAGCTAAAAATAATATCATGCTAATTCCTAATGCTTCCCATGAGAAGAAAAAATTATGGGTGTCAGGGCATCTCATGTCCCTTGGAGGAATCTTCCTGAGTCAATAATAGCCTATAGGCAAACACTGAGTCAATAATAGCCCATAGACCCAGGAATACAGTCCTGTTTTCTCTAGAAGGCTGGCATCATAAGCCCAGATTCTTTCTCTCCAACAAAATATCTTATACATCACCATCAGAGGAAGATAGTGGCCCTAAGCTTGGATGCTACTATTTCTCTGGCTACTCCCAACATGTTATCCCTGATTTTCATTATCCAAAAGAGTGACAATTTATCCCAGATCTGTGTCATAGAAAGTTGATGAGCATTCTTCCCTTTGCATCTTTATGCAGGTTATTGATAAAATATCAGACAGGATTTGGTAACAGACAGACGTGGATTTCTCTACAAGTGTTATTAAGTCCTTCATGCTCCGCAGAGATGCTATTACTTCCCTTCTATCAAAGCTCCCTCTCTCCCTCTCTCTCTTTCTCCTCCCTCTTCTGTATAATTTGAACCCATTAGTTCATGACATGTTACCTTATTAGTCTGTCCAAGTTTTTTTTTTTAATCACCATACCCCAACCTCCCCACAAAAGCAATTGCTCTCACATGTTTAATGGATTTGTGTGTGTGTGTGTTGGTAAGTGTACTTTCGAAATGTGTGTGATTTTTTTCATGTTCATGTATTATTTGAATACATGATTGATATTGTGTTATCTATCCCATCCTATTTCTTTTTTTTTTTCACTCAGTACCAACTTTTTTAGTTCTATACAGGTTGTTATACCTACATCCAGTCTGCAGTTTCTAATGACTGTATGATGCTCCGTGGTATTCAACCACCACATTTTGATTATCTACTTTCCTCCAGTGGACACCTTGGTTGCCTCCAATTCCCTACCACCACCAAAACACCTGCAATAAATCCTTATGGACCTGTGTAAGACTCTCTGAGATGTATATCCAAAAACCAAATTGCTGACTTCTCAAAAAACATATAATAAATCTAACAGCTGTCACTTTGCTTTCCAGCATGATTGCACCAGCTGGAGTAGTCTTAGTTATCACACCCCATAGTACACATCACAGTCATAAGCCCCGTCCCTCTATGTCATCAACTCATGTTCATGAAATCACATTACCACTTAGTACTAAATGTTCTATTAGTTTGTACCCATTCTTTATGCAGTGGGGTACAGACTAAGTCAGAGCTATAAATTTACTTATTGATTCTCTTCCCTGATGTTTTCTTGTTAGAATAACTGAACAATTTGTTATGTTTTTTCCAACGTCCTACCAGTTAATCACCAAACTTTTACAGCTTTATCTATACTTTTTCTTTTCTCATTCTCATTCATATTTCAGGTTAAACCCTTTTGAACAGGTTAGGAATTCTCCAGTCAGACACAGTTTTCCTATTCTCATGGGTTAGACTTCATCCCTTGCCAAGGCTCAGATGTTCTGGCATGAAAAGACATGGTCTAAAACACTTTAAAACCATTTCTGTGGCCAATGGTTCACTTCCCCAATGCCTCTTTCTCTTTCAAATGCTTCAATTTGCAGCCTGGACTTCAAAGTCACCAGCAATACATTCCAGATTTCTTTGGCTCTTGTATTATTCATTCCCAAAAGATCAGCAAAACAGCCAAATAGTTGGTGAGTTTGAGGAGAGAGTCAATTGCTGCTACTTTTTCAGAAGATTCCATCACCCCTTCCTGAGTCACTTTCTCTATACATTAACTTCTTGATATTGGCTTCAATTCCATTTGATTGCTTGGGATAATTTTTCCTCCTGACTTCTCCCTTGGATTACTTTCTTCATCCTGTAGAAACATATGATGTTTCCCAATTACAACTGTCCACATAACTCAGTATTTTAAAAACATAATTTGTTTCATAACTTTATAACTTTGTATAATTCATAACTTTGTTTCATGAATCTTGTGATTCCAAATCCCCATTTGTGATGATGGCAGAAAACTAATTCAGTCACTTTCAGATGCTTACTCTTATCCAGTCAAATTCAAAATTATTATCTCACGAACAGTCCAGTTTACACAACTGCTTCTTTCTCTTCTTCTCCAAGCCAGTTTGGGGTTAACTGCCCTGGAGAGAAGAGAGGAGAGTACCTCACTTTCTCATATCTGTCCTGCACTATCTCTCTGCAGTTTCTCAAGTCTCACATAGTCTGGTCCTGGACTCAGCACCTGACATTGACTAGCAGGTGAAAATTGTCTGGCTGTGACAGCCATTTTCTTTCCAAGAAGATTTTTGGCTTCAGTTGATCCCAGACAGCTATTTCTGTCTCTTCCCCCAGGTAGAAGTCAGAGAGCATCCTCAGGTGTCTCTCTGTCCCATTGGTTGCCCAGGCAGCCTTTTAGAGTTGATAAACGAATAAACACCACCAACTAACATCAAAGGCTTTCTGAAGCCACTAGGAAATTACAAAGTCCCCCAACTGCCAACCTTGGAGGGAAAGTGGGAGTGGCAAGTTGGAGAACCTTTGCTCCCTTTGAGCCTAGATACCCTGCTTCCATGTGGCCTGCAGTTCTCGGGCTGTGCTCAGCAAAATTAATCCAGGGTGTGTTATTCCCTATTCCAGTAATCACCCCCGCCCCCACCTGAACACACACACACACACACACACACACACACACACACACACACACACACACACACAATCACCACCTCCACCACCACCACCACCACCAACAACTCCCCTCTCTGTTTTACATTTTAAAGCACTTTGTCTTCAGCCTTCTCCTGAAGCTTGGCAGTGTCTCCCTCCAGGGCAGGACATGGAAGGGCAGGCTCTGATTCCAAACAAAAGCAATAAAACATCATCTCTCTTAAAAATTTGAAGAAATGTCCAGATTTTTAATAATTTAATCCAAATAATTTGAATTAATTCTTTTTACTGAACTTGTCATTTTCCTATTTGATATAGATTTTAAATATCTTTGTTTATATTAACATGCACTCCTATGCACTGAAGGAGGCATTTATGGGGGTTTAAAAATTCATTTGTTATGAAGTCCAGTACTTCCCCTTATTAGGAAAATTTGTAAAAGACTTTTAAATGGACAGAGGTTACTAGGTGTTTCTATTTGTTTTCTCTTACTATTGTAATAAATCACCCCAAACCTAGTGGATTAAAACAACACAAATTTATCATCTTATACTTCTGGAGGTCAGATGTCAGAAATGGGTCTTACTGGGGGTCTTCCCTGGTGGCGCAGTGGTTAAGAATCCACCTGCCAATGCAGGGGACACAGGTTCGAGCCTATGAGCCTGCACTCTAGATCCCATGAACCACAACTACTGAGCCCATGAGCCACAACTACTGAAGCCCACGTGCCTAGAGCCCATGCTCCACAACAAGAGAAGCCACTGCAATGAGAAGCCCACACACCGCAATGAAGAGTAGACCCCGCTCGCTGCCACTAGAGAAAGCCCACGCACAGCAACGAAGACCCAACGCTGCCAAAAATAAATAAATAAACTAATTTTTTTAAATTTAAAAAAAAAAGAACAAAGAAATGGGTGTTACTGGGCCAAAATCACGGTGTCAGCAGGGCTGGGGGATCCAGAGGGGAATCTGCTTTTTCCAGCTTCTGGTGGTCACAGCATTTCTTGGCTTGTAGCCTCTTCCTCTCTCTTCAAAGCCAGCAGCCCAGTATCTTCAAATCTCTGACTATGACCTCCTCCTCTCCTCCCTTTTCCACTTTAAAGGACCTTGTAGTTCCATTGGACCCACCTGGATAACCCAGGACAATTTTCTTATATAAAGTCATCTGATTAGCAAACTTAAGTCTCTGTGCAATCTTAATTCCTCCTTTCCACATAACATAAGATATTCACAGGTTCCAGGAATTAGGACATGAGCATCTGGGGCAGGGGGCATTATTCTGCCTACCACAGTGTCCTTTCAATGGAATGCTCATTGTTATCTATCTACTGGACACTCGGGTTATCTGATTTTATACGAATATTCTCCTTGTCTTTGACAAGGCTATTTCACAACTCTGTAAACTGGAAAAACTGAGAGCAGTGCAAATAATTCTTCTCTATAGAAATACAAATGAATTATATCTAGTAGATATATAATTTATTTCTTCCCTGTAGAAAAGATAATTCCAAACTATATCTCATTGCCATATAGATATTAAATAGTTCTACATCAATTAGTAAATTAATTTTAGCATTGCTGAGTACCTAAATATGTCTGCTCTTCAGAGTTTCCTTTGAATCAGTTTTAACATCTTCTCATTTCTTATTAAATCTTTGACAGGTATTCATTTTTTATCAGTATGAGAATGACGATTTTATCTTTTAAAAGTTAAATTTTAACACCCTTGAAATTACCCAATAGCTGAGAACTATCTGTCTGGAAAATATACCAGAAGCTGATACTGTTTAGAATAGTATTTTCCAATATGTGCTCAATCTAACACTAACTCTGCTAGTGTTAATAGATGTTCACTGAAAAAAGGGTTTCATTTTAAAATAATTTGGAGGAAGATTTTTATTTACAGAGCCTCTCACAGGGCTAGTATTCCATGGCAAGCATTTCAGATAATTCTATTTCAGATTATTGGATTTTTGTCACATTGTAAGCTAATAACAAACCAGTAGCCAAGACTCTCATAAAATTATAATGTTCATATCAAAACAAAAATTTATTTTCTCAGTTCCTTTGCCTCAATTTACCCAACTTCAAAGTGCTCTTGAGTGTGTTTAACTAAAACCTGCTCGCAATCAGGAGGGTTGTTGGTATTGCAGGTATATCTCAGAAGTGAGGCTATCTCTGATTTTCGTTTGATCTGATTTTTTTAGATATTCAAGAGATTAAGGTTGGAATTAGAGTGCCAAATTATTGATTTTTAATAAACCATCAGTGACTCAAAAACTCTTGTTCATTATCCAAGCTTCCACCTTCCTGCTAACAGAGGGCCTGGTAGCTGATAGGCAGATAACTCCTTGGTGACCATGAATGAGAGAAAGGTGAGGCATGTAGTCTTTCAGATCAATTAAGATAATAAACACTAATATCATTAGATGTTTACCATTTTCCAGGCCTTGTGCTGAACACTGCGTATAACTTCATTTAATGTCTGAACTTGTAATATCCTTATCTTGCTAAAGAAGAAACCAAACCGTGAAGCCAGTAAGTCACTTGTTCCAAGTCACATGACATGTGAGTAGCTGAGCTGGGATTGAGGCCCACACATATACAGCATCATGACACACAGACCCCCAATCCCTTAGCTGATTGGGGCCAGATGTAGTTCAGATTTCACAATTTTTAAGATTTTAGAGAAGTAAACAGTTCATTTGCTGTATATGACAACACCCCTAGCTAGCGGGGTTGGGAAGCAGCTCACGATCAAACACATGAATGTATCTACAGCACAACATAAATATATTCATGCTGAGATGAATGAAGGCTATAAATTACCTTATATCTATCTACTCAGGTCACATTTTGTTGCCAAAGGAATTGTAAAACAGCTTCCATTTTCGGAGATTTTTGGATTTTAGGGCTGTTCATAAAGGATTTTGGACCTGACTTCTTTTCAAGCGCCCATCTCTGTTCACTAAATTTAGTATCTCTCTCTTTCCTGGATAGTGCGGACAGAACACTGCTGATTCTTACCGTTTTATTTTAAGTTTTGTGAGCCACCAGCCCTCTAACACCAGGTTCCTTTTTCAGTCAGGGTAAAACGCAATTAGCCTGTAAGGGGAGCTCCAGGCCTCCAGTTTCATTCCCCTTCTTCACCACTCCCCACACCCCAGTGCACAAGCATCTGGATGTGTCAAGAGGCCTTTCATTGAGCCACTGTACTAAGGCTGCGGTCTCTTTGCCCCCGTATATTCTTTCTGGGGAGTCCGTCTTGCCTCTGCATACCTGATGCTCCTGCCTGTGGCCCACCCTGCCCTGAGAGAGCATGGGGTGGGGAGCTTAAATAGATCAGCCTCCCATAGCCCTTAAGGAGATGCAGACTGGCCCTCCTTTTTCCTTGGCAGGCTCTTGTACTGCCCTTCCTTGCTGTCGGTGTGGTACACTTGAGAAGTCAGAGGCATTAATCTAAGCCCAGAAGAACATGGGCAAAACAGACCTTCATTAAATGTAGCAGAGAGAGGCCTCCACATCCTCAGCCTGTTTCACCAGGTCACCCCATTGGCATCTGGGATACAAGTTCACAGAAGCAAGCGTATGTGTTCTGGTCTTGTCCTTGATGCATATTTCTCACATGAACTTCAGAGGGAGGTGGCCATAGTAAGACTGTTTAGTTAGGTCCCCCGACAAACACTGTTTCATTATCATTTGGACACAATTTATAAATATGGTTCTCTAGGGGTGGGCTTTCTTAGTTTCAGTCACATTCCAGGCCTGTTCCCCTCTGTTACACCTTGAATTTGGGTGTTTTCATACTTTCTCAGGCCCACGTTTATAGGATCGTTCTGGGGTTATTTCTGAAGATAGCTCATTGCATCCATTTATGTCTTATGTTTCACCAGTTTAGCTTTCAGAGGGTAACTGTGCACCCAGAGTTGGTATTCAAAACCCTGAACAACTGGAATGGCACAGGCACCAACCAATCAGAACAGACAACAGATACAAACAACAGAACAGGCTGTGCTGAGCCGCGCTGGTGGAGCCTCAGCCTGGCTCATGTGTGTCTGTATAAGAAACTAGCCTATGATTCTATTCTAGTTTCTATTCCTTATTTGGCCCACTTGTGAACTGTATCTTCAAGTAACATTGAGGAAGGGCAGTCAGAGAAAATTTCTATGGCAATAAAACCATTCTAATACATGCTGCAGTGGGAAGAAATAAATAACAAGCCAATGACAGTGCTAATTACTCTTTCTACCCACTTATGTGTAATAAGAAAGGAACTCTTTTCAAGTAGAAGCTGATATCTCTCTGAAAGACAGGCTGTGGCCTCTAAGAATCCGCTTTTACTTCTAAAAGGACAGGTCCTAAGAGACTGCATCAAGCCTTCAGCTCACAAAGAATTGCTGCTTTCACCATTCAAATTATTCAGTCTAGAAAGCTCCCCCAATATATTTCCTAAACCTGCTGACTGTAACTGTTACCGATCCTCCTGAGTTGGTCCCCAACAATGGTCCTCCTGCCCAGTGCCGCTCGTGCCAACAGAACGAGACAGAGTTTGGTTCAGAAGCAAAGGACAGCTTTATTCTTTGATCAGAGAATGGAAAGATGCGACCTCTCACCCTCGAGCATTTGCTCTCCCCTCTGGAAGGCCGTGGGCGGGGCTGCTTTATCAGGACGCCAGCAGCGGGGAGGGGGCTGAGCTCTCGCGGGGCTGCGCTGCGCTCCAGACCGCAGGGCGGGCAAAGCGTGTCTGCACACGGCCGCCTCCGCCATCTTGAACTGCAGTGTCGGGTCCAGGCGCTTCGCAAGAGGAAATCTGGTGTGAAGCGCCGGAGGTGAGGCGTCTGCCCGTGGCACCCTATGAGCAAGTGAAAGTAGACGAAGCACTGAGGAAAGAAAAAAGGTTAGAACCAATTTTATTATCTAGTTTCTTTCTTTTTTTTTTTTTTTTGCGGTAGGCGGGCCTCTCACTGCTGTGGCCTCTCCCGTTGCGGAGCACAGGCTTCAGGCGCACAGGCTCAGCGGCCATGGCTCACGGGCCCAGCCGCTCCGCGGCATGTGGGATCTTCCGGGACCGGGGCACGAACCCGTGTCCCCTACATCGGCAGGCGGCCTCTCAACCACTGCGCCACCAGGGAAGCCCTCTAGTTTCTATTTTTATTCCCCAGGATTTGTTAATAGGCTTGGTCAGCGACAAATGTCTCTTGTGTCTTTCGTCCTGTGCCTCCGTCTTGAGGAGTGCTGAGGGGCGAAGGTCCATATTCTGTAACTGGTTCCTGCTGATTTGGGCTGTCAGCCATCGTAACCTTGGGTAGAAGAGCAGAACTTCTCCCCAGCTGCCTTTAGTTATGTTTCATTGTCACCAGGCCCGAGCCCAACTCTTTGTGTCCCTGAGCACCGCCATTTGGAGTTTTATAGTTACTCATGGCCCAAATATTAGCAAGAGAATAATGGTCTTAAGGGACCCAGGAAAGGTAAAAACCAAGTGATACCAGGGAGGGCCTGTTTTACCCAGCTGCAGGTTTGTTCAGTCAAATGAGGCTGAATAGCTTGAAGTCGAAGCCGGTGTCACTGGCCACCATTGCCACAGTGCCTGTTACCTTTTTTATGGTGATAGTGTGATATATGGTTCCCCCCGCCAAGGTCACTGGCACCCCTATAAGTGCAGTGTTTCCTGCAATTAGTAGTCCTTTCCTGTTTTAGGTTGGGTCTGACAGATCCAACAATCAGTGAAGTTCCATCCTTCCTGAATATCCCTGGTCACATTTTTGTTGTTTTTCGGAAGAGAAGCTTCAGGTCAGAGGGAGGTTCACACAAGTAGTCGTGGGGGTCCATTGCCCCAGGTTGTCTCTCTGGAGGTTGGGGCTGGGAGGGGGGCCCTTCACTCGAATGTGATGTGCCCCTGGAGTGATCCCCTGCAACTTCAGGGCAGAAGGGGTGGTTAGGATAACCAAGTGGGGTCCGTTCCACTTAGGAGTAAGCTGATCTTGTGGGCTGCCTGTTTTCCAGGTTTTTAGCTTCACCCAGTATCCTGGCTGGAAAGAGTGGAGGGCCAAATTGGTGGGTGTGGGCAGCACCTGGTTACCATATTCTGTGAGAGCTTTCATGTTTTCTCCTACCTGGAGGGCATACTGAATTGTTCCATTTCAAGGGTGTTAAGGTGTCCCTTCTCTCAGGCTTGGCAAATGGGTCTACCACATAAATTCAAGTGCACTTAACTTTAATTTATCCCTTGGGGCTAACTGCAATTGAGAGTAACTTAATCCGATTTTCTTGAGTCTCCTGGCATAGTTTGACTAAGGTTTATTTTAAGGTCTGATTGGATCTCTCTACTTTCCCGGACAATTGGGGTCTCCAGGCTGAGTGCAAGGTGCATTTTAAGCCCAGGGCACTTGTTATACGTTTTGTCACTTGACACACGAATGCTGGGCCATTATCAGTTTGTAGGGATCCTGGGAGCCCAAACCTGGATATTATCTCTTTTAGTAATACTTTAGCCACTTTGGCTGCCATTTCACTTCTAGTGGGGAACACTTCTACTCACCCTGAAAATGTATCCACTAGCACCAAGATATACCTGAAGTTGCCCGATGCACTTGGTGTGACAGTGAAATCAATCTGCCAGTCTTTCCCAGTCTGATGGACCTTATGTGGAGGCCTCTGGGGGGTCTGGTATTGGGGTTGTTCATTGTACAGATGGGGCATGTCTCAACTAACTGATTGATAATGCTTTTCGTGCCAGGAGTTACCATGACCTCAACTGAACAATTATATAGGGGTTCCTTCCTGTAGTGAGTTCCTTGATAAACTTCCCTGATGGCTTGACAAGCTGCAGTTTGGGGAAAGGAGGATTGCCCATATTTATTAACTAGCTATCCAGGGTCTCCTAGATCTCTACTGAAGCCCTATTTCTGGGCTGTGTCTAATTCTTCCTTTGTGTAGACTGGGGAGTAATTGGCTGGATCTGGCCTTTTAGGTATGAAGGGTAATTGTCAACTTACTGGTTCTAGGGCCGCCCTTTCAGCCCCTACATTGAATCACTACCACTTTTTTTGGAAGCTGCACTGCTTCTAGGGATCTCAATATGTTTAAGCCATTTTTTACCTGCTTATTCTCTGCAGTAAGCATACCTCTTTCTTTCCAAATAGGCTGTGTGCATATAGGATGGCATACACATACTGGGAATCTTCATAAACTTTTAAGATCTTCCCTGGGAGGTCACTGCATATTCCGCTAATCTTTTTCCCTTTCTCATAAAACTGTTCCCATCTGTGAACCATTCCTCATCAGTGTTTCGAAGAGGCTCACTTCCTAGGTTGGGGCAACTGGAATTGATCATGTCTGTGGTTTCTGTACAATCATGCTCCATCCAGGAGCTCCATTCCTGTGGGTAGCAGGGTGGCAGGATTTAGCATGTGACAAGTACTTATGGTAGCCACCGGGTTGTCTAAAAACATAGCCTGAACTTGAATTCACCTTCCGGGGGATAGCCATTCTGTTCCCTTAGAACTTACTAAAGCCTGAACCTGGTGTGGAGTCCATATAGTGATTGGCTGACCAAAAGTTAACTTTTCAGCCTCTTTTAGTAGGGTTGTAGTAGCTGCTACTGCCCGTAGGCAAGGAGGCCATCCCTTAGTTGTTTGATCTAATTGTTTATAGAAATAAGCAACCACCAGAGTAAGGGGTCCTGGTTTTTGAGCTAATATCCCAAGGGTGATTCCCCTTCCTTCATGAATGAAAAGCTTAAAGGGGTTAGCTAAATCTGGGAGGGCCAGGGCAGGGCCCTGAAGTAATTGCTTTTTCAATTCTTTTTTTTTTCCCTTGGGGCAGTAAAGACCAGATAATTTATCTGGTCCCATTTATAATGAAGAGACAGTGGGTTCACACTCAGAAGACTTAATTACAAAGTAACATACCGACAAGGAAAAAATTGTCCATCTGCCTATCTATCTATTCATAAAATCACTTAATCTTTGTTTTGGTGGAGACCTTAGAAGTCTTCTGTCCCAACCAGGCACACAAAACATTTTTTTTTCTTTTCAAACACACTTGACAATTTATTTATTCAAACATATCCTGTTTCTACTTGAATGTTTCCGATTAGGGGGCAACTCACTTCTTTTCAAGAAAACCTAGTTCAGCAGCCAGCACGTATAGACAGCCAGTAATGTTTGCTGAATGACTACTTGAAGTAACTTACAGCCTTTTAGGATTTTGCAGTGGGAAAGGACCATAGAGTGTGGAAAAATGAGACTTATATTGGTTAATGAGATGTATGTTGTTATTTAATTATTAGTGACAGGTTGGAATAACAACTCCGGCCTCTCATTTCCGGAGAGACAAGGAGAAGCCAGGAGAAAAAAAGACTTCCTGGGGTGAATGGGCGTCATGTAGAGAAGGGATTCACCTAATTTTGACTTGTTCCAGAGAGGGCAAAGCCAGGGGTAAGAAAACTGGTAGTTGCTTATAAGCCAATTTCAGCTGAATTCAGGGAAGAGGTTTTTAATTGTTAGAATTGCTTTTTCAATTCTTGAAAGGTCCCTTCGCATTCTGAATTCCATTCAAAAGGATCATCGTCCTTTCCTTTCAACTTTTCATATAGAAGTTTAGCATAATTAGAGATCCAGATGGGCAAAACCTGGCCACCCCCAGGAAACCCCTAAGCTGTCTTCTAGTTTTAGGAGGGGCAAGGCTGCAAATGGCTTCTTTCTTCTCCTGAGGTAGGCTTCTCTGGCCTTCTGTGAGAATGAAGCCTGGATAGGTCACCCTATTTTGTGATATTTGAGACTTTTTCTTGGACATCTCATATCCTTTATCAGCTAAGCTGTTCAGAGTGGTTACAGTGTTTTTGTCAGAGGCTTCCTTAGTAGGGCTGGTGGTCAGAATGTCATCTACATACTGAAAGAGGATTCCCTTCCTCAGATGTATAACTTTTATGTCCTTAGCTAAAGTTTCCTCAAAGATGGCAGGGGAATTTTTGAACACTTGGGGTAAGACTGTCCAGCAGTGTTGTTTTTGTTGTGTGTTTGGTTCCTGCCAAATTTTTCAAAAGCAAAAATTTCTTGTGACTCTGGGGCTAATGGAATACAGAATAACAGAAGAAGGCAATTTTTAAATCTAATAATACAGAATACCAGGTCCTGGTGGATGGTAGCGTGACCAGCAGGGTATAGGGATTAGGGACAACTGTATATATATCCCAGGTAGCTTCACTGACTGCCCTGAGGTCCTGTATTATGCGGTATTCCCCACTGGCTTTCTTTATGGGGAGAATTGGGGTATTACAGGCTGATTGGCCTGGTCTAATAAAGCCTTGATCAGTTAGGCCCCGTATAACAGGGGCAATGCCCAACAAGTTCTCCTGATTGCCATGTATGTCCAGGTTTTAGTTGGACTATCACGAGACTGGCTTCTACAGTTTGTCCCACACATCCATGGGCCTGGGGAGGTCAACTTGCTCTGTCCAGGGAGGTTTGTCCTCAGCCATTAACATTATCACCTTGTGCCTTTTTTCTGATGCCGATCTCCAATTTGTCTCCCATTAGGTGGATAATAGTTCTCAATTTATGTAAGGTATCTCTTCCTAACAGGGATGCAGGGCATTCAGGAATGTATAGGAAGGAATGAGTGAGAGTATGCTCTTCCAGTTTGCATTCTAATGGCTCTATGAATGCCCATCCTTGGACCTTCCCTGATACCCCCATAATTTTACCACTCTTGTGACTGGGTTTGCCTGATCTGATATTCAGAACTGAGTAAGTGGCACCATTGTCGACTAAGAATTCAACAAGCTTTTCCCCTATGTCCAGTGTCAGCCAGAGCCCCTTGGGGGTCAATTGGAGTGTCAGATTAGGAGACCCCTGGCTCCATCATTGTTCATCTATTTGGACCATCTGCCTTTGAGGGTAGTGGCCAGGATCTGCCATTTCCAACCCCCTCCAGGAGTGGCGAAGGCATTCTCCCTTCCAGTGTTCCTCTGGTTTACATATGACACAGTGATTGGATCCTCGTTTCCTTGGCTTGCTATCCCTTGGTGGGGACCAGTGTTGACCCCTGGAAGTCAGCAGGAGGGCAACGAGCCATGGTGCAGCTGCTACTGCCTTGTACAGGGGTCAGGAGGATAGTGCTACTGGTGAGACAGTGGGCAAGATTTCCTCGGCTTCTTCTTGCCCACAAGTTCCCATCACCCCTGGGCCGCCTGGCACTGCGGGAAGGCCAGCCAGAGGCAATGGGCAGGCAGGCATGAGTTTTAGTCTCCAATCCCCAGTGATGGCACAGTATTATTCCCTCAAGGGGGCACAGTCCAGATGACCCTGGGGCCTATGCAGTGTGCGTACCGCTCCCGACTATCAGGTTGTTGGGCAGAGTCACTCTGAATTCAGTGGAAGGCTGCCACCATTCTACCCTGTCAGAGTGTACCCAAGATCAGAGGCAATCATTCCCATGCAAATCTCCAAAACGTCCACTGTCCTCCAGCTGGAGCCAGAGTGAGTCTGAAGCCTAGCAGGTTGGTATAGGCAGCAGGGCCATGGTCAATACCATCTGGGCTGCCAAAAATTTGTTACCGAACTCCCTGAATTGGTCGACCCCAGTAAGGGGTCGTCTGCCCTGTGTTGCTTATGCCAATAGAACAAGACTGTTCAGAAGCAAAAGAAAGCTTTATTCTTTGGTCAGAGAATGGAGTGGTTCAAGCCTGTGCTCTAGAGTACATGCTCTCCCTGAAGGACCCTTGACGGGGCTGTTTTATAGAGTCCTTATGGGGGTGGAGTTCTTGTGGGTCAGGTACAGCTATGCTGGTCACTTCACTCCAGATAAAAGTGCTGGGTGCAGCATCCCTGCACACGGTCCACCATGCTGAAGTGTCGGCTGCAGCCATTTCACACTAGGAACTCTGGTCTGAAGGGCCAGGTGCAAGGCCTCTGCACACAGCACCCTATAAGCAAGTGAAACAAGACTAAGCACAAAGGAAAAGGAAAAAAGGTTGGACTTTATTTTATTACCCAGATTCTATTTTTATTTCCCTTGAATTGTTAATGTGCTTTGCCAGTGACATAACCTGCCCAGCAATGGAGAATACCAGGAGCCAAAAATACACATTTCATCTAAACAGTCTTGAACTTTCTGAAGTGTCAGCTACCAAGCTGCCCTTTGTACATGACCTATAGTGTCTCACTCGGGAGTTTTTTCTGCACACATCAGTCAGTGGCACCCTTTGACAAAGTATGACACTCCACTGTGGATCTATGATACGTCCTAAATAGTAGAAAAAAGAAGAGAACTAAGATATGGGAGTTGTTGCAAGAAAACTCTATTGTGAGCAGTAGCAAGAAAACAGAATTGGAAGAGAGGCCCCCTGGCCAGGAAGATGCAGCCAGGAGCTCCCACCAGAAAGATTCCTCTGGTTCATTACAATATCCAGACATGGGGTTGGCTTCCAAGGCAAAAGCACAAAGCATTAACATCAGAACAAACATTAATATAGCCTCCCACTCTACAGAGAAGAATACAAATCTTTCAACTTCGTCTCAATTTCCGTTAAGTCCTTTAGAGAAGTTTTCTGATGAATCTGCATAAAACCCGCTTTATAAAAATGGGTTTAATGGCCTCCTTGATTGGGACATTTCTGTTGCATAAAACATGGGATGACTGCCATTGGACAAAGTGTCCCCTTTATATTTCTCAAGACTAGAGAGAATAGAGTACAAAGTATGAAGAACTTTTTCTCCTCTCCCATTCTCTTTCCTTCAAGTGCTTATTTTAGGCTCATATTTATAGGTTGAAGGACAGCTCTGTACAGAAATTTGAAAATCCTAACTCCCCCAATTCCAGATCTCCTAACCCAGCACTATTGAAAATATGTTCACATACCACTGCTGACTTTTTTTATCAATCCCTGACAAGATTATACAGCAGTTGAGAATAGCATTTAGAAATTTTTTCAGCCATTTGTCACAATAATTTTAATTTTCTTGAAGCTAGTCATAAAAAGAGAGGGGCTTATATTTTGAGTATTCATCCATTAAGCAGTGGGAATTTTAAAAAACTGTTTTTTTGTTTTTTTTACTTCTAGATAGCTTGATAAGCACTATCCTGACTTGTAGTCTTTCCAGTTGCCATGCCCTAATCCATAATTATGTGATGATTAATTATGACCTTCCAATTAGCAATGCCTAGAGTGCAAAATCAGGTACAGTGTCCAATAAAAATAATCCATCACCTAACATCAGTATACTTTTTGTTTCTGTTTTTTTAACCTTGAAAACACATTAGCTCATTTTAATTTTTGCAGTCATATGAGATGGGAAGGAAAATATTATCTGCATTTTATATGTGATTCTACTGAGCTCAGAAATAGTGTGCCCTGTGTGAAATGACAAGCTGGAGAGGACCAGGAGAGAGTAGAAAGACTATTTATTGTGTTAGTGACTGTGAAGAAATTGCTTAATCTCTCTGAGGTTTACTTTCCTTATCTGAAGCAAGCAGATAATAATACCTTGCAAGTTGCAGACTTGATGAAAAATAAAGAGAAAATATGGTAATCACTTAAAAAATTGTGTTATTTGGACTTGTTAAAGATCTCTTCACTAGAACTACAGGTAAAACAATGGTATCTCACAAAAGTAGGACAGTTTTTCCAGGACCTGGCACAAATCTAATTTTCAATAAATCTTAGTGGGATGAATGACTAAATGAACAAGCACAGATTTTTTTCCTTCTGTACTGAATCCTTTCTAATGCTCATAGAACTTAACCAAGAGGAACATAATCACACCAATTTTGTTCCCTATTACTATATCACTTAGGATTTCAGGGGCTGTGTCCAAGTATACATAGATTTTTGGATACTCAAGTTTAGAGATCTTCAAACTCATTCTAATTAAAGAACTCCTTTCTCCAAACTTTTACCCAGAATTCCATTTTTAAAACAAACAATAAATATTCTGGTGGCATAAATAAGGTGGTCTGGTTCCTCACTCACTTAGCCTCCCTCAGGCCCCACAATAGCCCCTGAGACACCTTCTTAGACCCGTAGGGCACAGTCTGAAAACCACTGTCTTTCTAATAATGGTGACTGGGTGACCAGAACTGACAAGAATTTAGTAAGTTAGAAAAAATAAAGGGTAAGCATATAGACTTTTAGGAGCATAACTGTCTCTCCTGAAAATCTCCAAGAAGTGGTGGCCAAAAATCAATTATTACATTTACCTTTGAAAGTCCAGCCTATAGTGAGTTACCCATAACCTTCCATTGTTCCACCCAATTATGCTTGCTATATGCTTTGAGAGAAGTGCAAAATTAACTGTTGGGTACAGTGGTTTTAGTTGTTTGGTTGATTTTGTGATCATCCAGAGTCAGCTTTCCTCGAATTCAAAAACAGGAAAACACAAGAAATCAATGAAGAAGTTACAAACCTCTTGATAATCTTTGGCTCTTACAAGGGTCAGGTTGTTGCAAACACTGATCTGATGAATCAGAAGAAGTGTACTTTTGGGGAAGTAGAATGAGACCTCTTCAGCAAAAATATTTGAAAGAACATGCTGCAACCTCAGGTTAGGTTCTGGGCAAGACATCAAAGGTCCCAGGAAATTTGCCTTGGCTACAGTGGTTGGTACTGCATGGGGAGCTTGGGCAAATAAAGACTGAAAAGGCAGCATCCCAAGGGCCCATCCACAATTCAGAGTGGGTTCTTATTCCCCTTGGGTCAGCTGTCAAGATGAGGAGCTTAGCTTTAGCCTTGTTGAATTCATAGAGAAGGTGGGGTATGTAATTCATTCAAGAAAGTGCCAAAATGTTGAAAGAATCACAGCCTTTTGTTCTGAGTTTCCTGGTTGAGTTCTCTTGTCTACACGGTGAGAGATGCCCCAATGTGCTGCCAATTAGTATGGTTTGAATCAGCAGCTACTGCACCAAGGTATTGTCATTCCATTTGTCCTCCCCCATTGATTCCTCTCTCTCGCTCTCTCTTTTGTAATTGAGGAAACTTTAATATACAAATTGGAATATTTTAATCTCTCTATAGACAAATTTTTGAGTCCTGGAGAGAACGGAGGAGGTGGGTAGGAGGACACAAAATACTCTAACGAATCTAGGAGGACATCTCTTTAATGTTTGAGGTAGCAGTTACATTTGACTTCATTTTTCCTCTGCTCCAAATGAATTTTTCCTTCAAATCACGTGGACTTGTATATCTTAGAGCAAAGCTGTACAAAGTGACTTGTGAGATAGAGACAGATAGTAAAGGAGTCCATGATTGCCACATGAATTTCATCTAGAATAATCTCAGTGCAATTTACAAGGTCTGTATCACGTTCTAGCCATAGGTTATAAGTTAAACAATAATACTTTTGCAATAGCAATTTAGAGAGAGATAACCTCAACATTTCACATAAGAACTTTAAAATCACATGTTTGAACATCAACTCTGATGTTAGTAAAGAAACTTGACAAATACGTTCTTAGTTTGAAGCCGTAGGATATTTCATTGAGACTCTAGGAGGGGCTGGAGAATATTTTTTTTCCATTTTATATGTAAGCAAAATTTAGGCCCAGAAATGTTAATGGCTGTTGTAAATTCTATGACTAGACCAAAATTTCCACATTACTGACTCTTGAACTAGCCATTAAGTCAAGCCTTTATTCTAGTGGGATTCTTTGCAGAAGTAAGATTTTTTCATAGTCTTTCATAGCAGTTAATTTTCTGAGCCTATATACAGAATCAAAAAGCAGGTAAAATTAGACATATTCTAGGACTAAGAAAATTGAACCAACTTTCAGTGTGTGGGGATTTCCAAACCAAGTCTACACTGTTCACAGATTTTCTGCTACCCATAATATTTTTGAGGAGAAGAGCTTTTAAATTATTAGCTGTCTTTTTGGATTATTCTTATTTCAACTAGAAGAACTAGAAACTGCATGTGGATTCAATAAAGACCCCAGCTGCTGCTAGCCCTATAATTGAGAGTGTTAGAATTTTTAAATCATTTGACTTTGATTAACTCCCTGGGAAAGATGGCATGGGGTGAGATAGAGAGATGTGTAGGTCACAGGGTCATGATAAAATGTTCATTTCCATCTGGACAGCCAGAAGATGGACACTGGGAAGAAGTAGTGAACGGCTTGATGGAATATCTTTTTTTTGTTGTTGGAATATCTTTCATGGAAGCAATGTGTCTGTTGGGCAGTTGGTAACCTGAGAGGAAGTACACTCAGGTGGAGCAGAGAAGAAATCCGTAAAGATCGTGTGAATTTTATTTTCATTCTCCTAGGCCAAGGGAAAGGAGCCAGGAAGGGAAGAAGCAAACTGAAGTTTCCTCCACTAGAGTAAAGCAACTCATGCTGCAAATTATGCTGCAAATTTTTGATTACCATTATATAAAAAGATCTGTGTACTTTTGATGAAAGCCTAGGATGGGCTTGGGGTCAAAGAGAGGTGAAGACTTTGGGATTCTTGTCAACGTTTATGCTCCCCTCCTTTGGATCACAGTCTCTAAAGCCAAGAACTAATACGCTTTGCCAAAACTAATTCATCTTGAATAATAATGGGTATGAAACCCCCAAATTATGACTTTCTAGTGGCTTTCCACAGCCATTATTTAAAATAGGATAATTATACCATATAGGCAAACTAACCAGGGTTTATACTGTTAGATTTCAGTTTGTAATATGAGCAACATGATCAGAAGTCTTTTCATGAAAGACAATATTCTTCATATTAAATTGCTTTAAAAAGTATTCAGATATCACAGTTGTCTGTTTCTAGTTACTTCAGTGGTTTAGGGTCCCAGATTAATTAGTGCAATATCAAAAGTTTGATCTCAGAAGGTCTTTCTTAATTCCATGTCATTGCCAGGGTGAGTAAGAACTGCTTGGCCCTAAAATATGTATAGTTTTTGCTTCCTTATAGATCAACTGTCCCATAATTAATACCCATAATTCTAGCTAGACATTTTGCTTATGCATTCATTCAACAAATATTTATTGAGCAATATGCTTGGCATCATGCCCAGTACTGAGGATTAGAAGATAAATAAGAAAAAAGGAAACAAACATTTAAGAACCTAGGCTGTCCCAGGCATTATGCCAACCAATTTACATGTAAAATGTCTTTTCATTCTAAATCAACCACACACTGTACACATCATGACTTTTTTCCTTTAAAAATAAAGCTCATTATTTTGAAAGTTATGAGTAATATATGATCATTATAAAGAATATGGAAAATATAGAAAGGTACAAAGAAGAAAATTATTATCGTCTGTAATGACAATCCCTAGAGATAATTATTATTAACTTGCGGAATCTTTTGTGTATGTGAACTAAGACTGTTCTGTGTTTGAAAAATTGTAGTGTGTCTTGAGGAGGTGTATTTTCTGGCAGAGGTGCTGAGGGGATTAGAAACTGAAGGCTTAATGCTAACTTTGCTGTTTATATGAGACTTTGTGAGATTCATCCTCCTCCCCACTTTCACCCCACTTCATCCTCAGCTGGACAATTGCTCATCTTCCTTTAAGTCTAAGGACATATTTCCTCTAGGAGCTTTTCCCTGACATTTCTTCCACACATTCACCCATAAGTTAGGTTCCCATTCTCTGCTCTTGGGGCACCCTGACTTCTTGTATGTTGCACTCTTATAATTGTAACAAAACAGTCAACTCCTATTCATCTAATGTACACTTCTCTCTTATTTATTGTTACAGCTTCACTCCCTAGCAAAGTGTCAGGTATATAAAATATTCTTTGGATTAACTGAATGAATGAAAGGTTATGGTGTAAAGACCAAAGGTTTTATAGGAATTCTGTCAGCACCAGAGGCTGTGAAAGTGGGCTAGGACCTGCTGCTCTAAACTTGGGTTCATATGTTGATGGGGGCAGAGGAGTGAGGGAAGTGCATGCTAGGATGAGGAGCAACATGACACAGAAGCTTGCTGTGGAACCTTGGGGAAGAGACTAAAGGATATGCCAATGAGCCTAATTTACACAATAGATTAACTTCTGAAATTTCACTTTTTTTTGGCAATTGATTCATTTTCCTGTTCATATACACTAAATTCCAACACATGGATACACACATACACAGACACACACACACACAGAGATGTAAAATTAGCATTTTAAAATTGTATTTAAGAATGCCAAAAGATTTTCAAATACAAGAGTATCTGAAAATAATACTGTAATAGTCAATCTCATACAATCAGACAAATACTTGAGCAAGTAGTCAGCAACACAAAGAGCCTAGAAACTTCCTGGAATTAGGAGGTGTGGAAAAGAACAAATTTCTTATTTGAGACACACTTAGGACATTTTTTATTGTTTACATCTTTATTAGAGCCTAGTTGCTTTACAATGCTGTGTTAGTTTCTGCTTTATAACAAAGTGAATCAGTTATACATATACATATGTTCCCATATCTCTTACCTCTTGTGTCTCCCTCCCTCCCACTCTCCCTATCCCACCCCTCTAGGTGGTCCCAAAACACCGAGCTGATCTCCCTGTGCTATGCGGCTGCTTCCCACTAGCTATCTATTTTACGTTTGCTAGTGTATATATGTCCATGCCACTCTCTCGCTTTGTCACAGCTTACCCTTCCCCCTCCCCATATCCTCAAGTCCATTCTCTAGTAGGTCTGTGTCTTTATGCCTGTCTTACCCCTAGGTTCTTCATGACATTTTTTTTCCTTAAATTCCATAAATATGTGTTAGCATACGGTATTTGTTTTTCTCTTTCTGACTTACTGCACTCTGTATGACAGACTCTAGGTCCATCCACCTCATTAAAAACAGCTCAATTTCGTTTTTTTTTATGGCTGAGTAATATTCCATTGTATATATGTTCCACATCTTCTTTATCCATTCATCTGCTGATGGACACTTAGGTTGTTTCCATCTCTGGGCTATTGTAAATAGAGCTGCAATGAACATTTTGGTACATGACTCTTTTTGAATTATGGTTTTCTCAGGGTATATGCCCAGTAGTGGGATTGCTGGGTCATATGGTAGTTCTATTTGTAGTTTTTTAAGGAATCTCCATACTGTTCTCCATAGTGGCTGTACCAATTCACATTCCCACCAGCAATGCAAGAGTGTTCCCTTTTCTCCACACCCTCTCCAGCATTTATTGTTTCTAGATTTTTTGATGATGGCCATTCTGACTGGTGTGAGATGATATCTCATTGTAGTTTTGATTTGCATTTCTCTAATGATTAATGATGTTGAGCATTCTTTCATGTGTTTGTTGGCAGCCTGTATATCCATTTTGGAGAAATGGCTATTTAGGACTTCTGCCTATTTTTGGATGGGTTGTTTGTTTTTATGTTATTGAGCTGCATGAGCTGCTTGTAAATATTGGAGGTTAATCCTTTGTCAGTTGCTTCATTTGCAAATATTTTCTCCCATTCTGAGGGTTGTCTTTTGGTCTTGTTTATGGTTTCCTTTGCTGTGCAAAAGCTTTGAAGTTTCATTAGGTCCCATTTGTTTATTTTTGTTTTTATTTCCATTTCTCTAGGAGGTGGATCAAAAAGGATCTTGCTGTGATTTATGTCATAGAGTGTTCTGCCTATGTTTTCCTCTAAGAGTTTGATGGTGTCTGGCCTTATATTTAGGTCTTCAATCCATTTTGAGATTATTTTTGTGTATGGTGTTAGGGAGTGAACTAATCTCATACTTTTACATGTACTTGTTCAGTTTTCCCAGCACCACTTATTGAAGAGGCTGTCCTTTCTCCACTGTACATTCTTGCCTCCTTTGTCAAAGATAAGGTGACCATATGTGCGTCGGTTTATCTCTGGGCTTTCTATCCTGTTCCATTGATCTATATTTTGTGCCAGTACCATACTGTCTTGATTACTGTAGCTTTGTAGTATAGTCTGAAGTCAGGGAGCCTGATTCCTCCAGCTCCGTTTTTCGATCTCAAGATTGCTTTGCCTATTCGGGGTCTTTTGTGTTTCCATACAAATTGTGCAATTTTTTGTTCTAGTTCTGTGAAAAATGCCAGTGGTAGTTTGATAGGGATTGCATTGAATTGCAATTGAGTTGCTTTGAGTAGTAGAGTCATTTTCACAATGTTGATTCTTCCAATCCAAGAACATGGTATATCTCTCCATCTATTTGTATCATCTTTAATTTCTTTCATCAGTGGCTTATAATTTTCTGCATACAGGTGTTTTGTCTCCTTAGGTACATTTATTCCTAGGTATTTTATTCTTTTTGTTGCAGTGGTAAATGGGAGTGTTTTCTTAATTTCACTTTCAGATTTTTCATCATTAGTGTATAGGAATGCCAGAGATTTCTGTGCATTAATTTTGTATCCTGCAACTTTACCAAATTCATTGATTAGCTCTAGTAGTTTTCTAGTAGCATCTTTAGGATTCTCTATGTATAGTGTCATGTCATCTGCAAACAGTGACAGCTTTACTTCTTCTTTTCCAATTTGGATTCCTTTTATTTCCTTTTCTTCCCTGATTGCTGTGGCTAAAACTTCCAAAACTATGTTGAATAAGAGTGGTGAGAGTGGGCAACCTTGTCTTGTTCCTGATCTTAGTGGAAATGCTTTCAGTTTTTCACCATTGAGGATGATGTTGGCTGTGGGTTTGTCATATATGGCCTTTATTATGTTGAGGAAAGTTCCCTCTATGCCTACTTTCTGCAGGGTTTTTATCATAAATGGGTGCTGAATTTTGTCAAAAGCTTTCTCTGCATCTATTGAGATGCTCATATGGTTTTTCTCCTTCAATTTGTTAATATGGTGTATCACATTGATTGATTTCTGTATATTGAGGAATCCTTGCATTCCTGGAATAAACCCCACTTGATCATAGTGTATGATCCTTTTAATGTGCTGTTGGATTATGTTTGCTAGTATTTTGTTGAGGATTTTTGCATCTATGTTCATCAGTGATATTGGCCTGTAGTTTTCTTTCTTTGTGACATCCTTGTCTGATTTTGGTATCAGGGTGATGGTGGACTCGTAGAATGAGTTTGGGATTGTTCCTCCCTCTGCTATATTTTGGAAGTGTTTGAGAAGGATAGGTGTTAGTTCTACTCTAAAAAATGTTTGATAGAATTTGCCTGTGAAGCCATCTGGTCCTGGGCTTTTGTTTGTTGGAAGATATTTAATCACAGTTTCAATTTCAGTGCTTGTGATTGGCCTGTACATATTTTCTGTTTCTTCCTGATTCAGTCTTGGCAGGTTGTGCATTTCTAAGAATTTGTCCATTTCTTCCAGGTGATCCATTTTATTGGCATAGAGTTGCTTGTAACCTCTCATGATCTTTTGTATTTCTGCAGTGTCAGTTGTTACTTCTCCTTTTTCATTTCTAATTCTATTGATTTGAGTCTTCTCCCTTTTTTTCTTGATGAGTCTGGCTAATGGTTTATCAATTTTGTTTATCTTCTCAAAGAACCAGCTTTTAGTTTTATTGATCTTTGCTATCATTTCCTTCATTTCTTTTTCATTTATTTCTGATCTGATATTTATGATTTCTTTCCTTGTGCTAACTTTGGGGTTTTTTTGTTCTTCTTTCTCTAATTGCTTTAGGTGCAATGTTAGGTTGTTGATTCGAGATGTTTCCTGTTTCTTAAGGTAGGATTGTATTGCTATAAACTTCCCTCTTAGCACTGCTTTTGCTGCTTCCCATAGGTTTTGGGTCATCATGTCTCCATTGTCATTTGTTTCTAAGTGTTTTTTGATTTCCCTTTTGATTTCTTCAGTGATCACTTCGTTATTAAGTAGTGTATTGTTTAGCCTCCATGTGTTTGTATTTTTTACAGATCTTTTCCTGTAATTGATATCTACTCTGATAGCATTGTGGTTGGAAAAGATACTTGATACAATTTCAATTTTGTTAAATTCACCAAGGCTTGATTTGTGTCCCAAGATATGATCTATCCTGGAGAATGTTCCATGAGCACTTGAGAAAAATGTGTATTCTGTTGTTTTTGGATGGAATGTCCTCTAAATATCAATTAAGTCCATCTTGTTTAATATATCATTTAAAGCTTGTGTTTCCTTATTTATTTTCATTTTGGATGATCTGTCCATTGGTGAAAGTGGGGTGTTAAAGTCCCCTACTATTAATGTGTTACTGTCGATTTCCCCTTTTATGGCTGTTAGTATTTGCCTTATGTATTGAGGTGCTCCTATGTTGGGTGCATCAATATTTACAATTGTTATATCTTCTTCTTGGATCGATCCCTTGATCGTTATGTACTGTCCTTCTTTGTCTCCTCTAATAGTCTTTATTTTAAAATCTATTTTGTCTGATATGAGAATTGCTACTCCAGCTTTCTTTTGGTTTCCATTTGCATGGAATATCTTTTTCCATCCCCTTACTTTCAGTCTGTATGTGTCTCTACGTCTGAAGTGGGTCTCTTGTAGACAGCATATATATGGGTCTTGTTTTGGTATCCATTCAGCCAATCTGTGTCTTTTGGTGGGAGCATTTAGTCCATTTACATTTAAGGTAATTATCCATATGTATGTTCCTATTCCCATTTTCTTAATTGTTTTGGGTTCGTTATTGTAGGTCTTTTCTTTCTCTTGTGTTTCTTGCCTAGAGAAGTTCCTTTAGCATTTGTTGTAAAGCTGGTTTGGTGGTGCTGAACTCTCTCAGCTTTTGCTTGTCTGTAAAGGTTTTAATTTCTCCATCAAATCTGAATGAGATCCTTGCTGGGTAGAGTAATCTTGCTTGCAGGTTTTTCTCCTTCATCACTTTAAGTATGTCCTGCCGCTCCCTTCTGGCTTGCAGAGTTTCTGCTGAAAGATCAGCTGTTAACCTTATGGGGATTCCCTTGTGTGTTGTTTTTCCCTTGCTGCTTTTAATATGTTTTCTTTGTATTTAATTTTTGACAGTTTGATTAATATGTGTCTTGGCGTATTTCTCCTTGGATTTATCCTGTATGGGACTCTCTGTGCTTCCTGGACTTGATTAACTATTTCCTTTCCCGTATTAGGGAAGTTTTCAACTATAATCCCTTCAAATATTTTCTCAGTCCCTTTCTTTTTGTCTTCTTCTTCTGGAACCCCTATAATTCGAATGTTGGTGCATCTAATGTTGTCCCAGTGGTCTCTGAGACTGTCCTCAGTTTTCATTCTTTTTTCTTTGTTCTGTTCTGCTGTAGTTATTTCCACTATTTTATCTTCCAGGTCACTTATCCATTCTTCTGCCTCAGTTATTCTGCTATTGATCCCATCTAGAGTATTTTTAATTTCATTTATTGTGTTGTTCATCATTGCTTGTTTCATCTTTAGTTCTTCTAGGTCCTTGTTAAATGTTTCTTGCATTTTGTCTATTCTATTTCCAAGATTTTGGATCATCTTTACTATCATTATTCTGAATTCTTTTTCAGGTAGACTACCTATTGCCTCTTCATTTGTTAGGTCTGGTGGGGTTTTATCTTGCTCCTTCATCTGCTGTGTGTTTTTCTGTCTTCTCATTTTGCTTATCTTACTGTGTTTGGGGTCTCCTTTTCAGAGGTTCGTAGTTCCCGTTGTATTTGGTGTCTGTCCCCAGTGGCTAAAGTTGGTTCAGTGGATGTGTAGGCTTCCTGGTGGAGGGGACTAGTGCCTGTGTTCTGGTGGATGAGGCTGGACTTTGTGTTTCTGGTGGGCTGGTCCACGTCTGGTGGTGTGTTTCGGGGTGTCTGTGGACTTATTATGATTTTCGGCAGGCTCTCTGCTAATGGGTGGGGTTGTGTTCCTGTTTTGCTAGTTGTTTGGCATAGGGTGTCCAGCACTGTAGCTTGCTGGTCGTTGAGTGAAGCTGGGTGCTGGTGTTGAGATGGAGATCTCTGGGAGATTTTACCCATTTGGTGTTATGTGGAGCTGGAAGGTCTCTTGTGGACCAGTGTCCTAATGTTGGTTTTCCCACCTCAGTGGCACAGCTCTGACTCCTGGCTGGAGTACCAAGAGCCTTTCATCCACACAGTTCAGAATAAAAGGGAGAAAAAGTAGAAAGAAAGAAAGAGAAAGAAAGAAAGGAAGGAAGGAAGGAAGGAGAAGGGAGGAAGGAACGAAGGAGGGAAGGAAGGAAAGAAATAAAGAAGATAAAATAGTTATTAAAATAAAAAATAATTATTAAAAAAAAATTTTAAAGAAAAAAAAAACGGACGGATAGAACCCTAGAACAAATGGTGGAAGCAAAGCTTTACAGACACAATCTCACACAGAAGCATACACATACACACTCACAAAAAGAGGAAAAGGGGAAGAAATTATAAATCTTGCTCTCAAAGTCCACCTCCTTAATTTGGGATGATTGGTTGTCTATTCATGTATTCCACAGATGCAGGGTACATCAAGTTGATTGTGGAGCTTTAATCCGCTGCTTCTGAGGCTGCTGGGAGAGATTTCCCTTTCTCTTCTTTGTTCTCACAGCTCCCGGGGCTCAGCTTTGGATTTGGCCCCGCCTCTGCGTATAGGTCGCTGGAGAGCGTCTGTTCTTCGCTCAGACAGGACGATGTTAAAGGAGCAGCTGCTTCGGGGGCTCTGGCTCACTCAGGCCGGGGGGAGGGAGGGGTACGGAGTGCAGGGCGAGCCTGCTACGGCAGAGAACGACGTGACATTGCACCAGCCAGAGGCGCGCCGTGCCTTCTTCCGGGGAGGTTGTCCCTGGATCCCGGGACCCTGGCAGTGGCGGGCTGCACAGGCTCCCCGGAAGAGAGGTGTGGATAGTGACCTGTGCTCGCACACAGGCTTCTTGGTGGCGGCAGCAGCAGCCTTAGCATCTCCTGCCTGTATCTGGGGTCTGCGCTTTTAGCCGCGGCCTGCGCCCATCTCTGGAGCTCCTTTAAGCAGTGCTCTTAATCCCCTCTCCTCTCTCAAGAGAAAGTCTCTTGCCTCTTCGGCAGGTCTAGACTTTTCCCCGGACTCCCACCTGGCTAGCCGTGGTGCACTAAGCCCCTGCAGGCTGTGTTCACGCCGCCAACCCCAGTCCTCTCCCTGTGCTCTGACCGAAGCCCGAGCCTCAGCTCCCAGCCCCGCCCGCCCTGGCGGGTGAGCAGACAAGCCTCTGGGGCTGGTGAGTGCCGGTGGGCACCCATCCTCTGTGCGGGAATCTCTCCACTTTACCCTCCACACCCCTGTTGCTGTGCTCTCCTCCGCGGCTCCGAAGCTTCCCCCCTCCACCACCTGCAGTCTCAGCCCACGAAGGGGCTTCCTAGTGTGTGGAAACCTTTCCTCCTTCACAGGTCCCTCCGACTGGTGCAGGTGCCATCCCTATCCTTTTGTCTCTGTTTATTCTTTTTTTCTTTTGCCCTACCCAGGTACGTGGAGAGTTTCTTGCCTTTTGGGAGGTCTGAGGTCTTCTGCCAGCGTTCAGTAGTTGTTCTGTAGGAGTTGTTCCATGTGTAAATGTATTTCTGTGGGGAAGAAGGTGATCTCCGTGTCTTACTCTTCTGCCATCTTCCCCTCGTCTCCTGCCATAGCCTAGGACATTTTTTAAAAGGCATTCATTAAAAGGAACACTTTTGAGCAAGTGCTTTCTTGTGATATCTTTTGCTTTTTGGCTTCTTTCCAAACCAGATGAGAAGTATCGGTTAAGAAGTCTAAAGTCTGCTGCTTAGAATTTTCTTACATTTGCAGTAAGGAGATGTAGTTGCTATATGAGTTCTGCCCTCCCTACTGTCATTTGCCTTAGCATTCTCCGAACCTTGCTGATTCAAGGAGTGTCGGCAGAGCCGGCACAGCCTTTGCGATTACCTAGTCCAGCTCCATCATTTTGCAGTTGAGGAAAACAGAGGGATGAAGAGACTTCCTAAGCATTCATGCTAGTTGCTGGCAACTAGAACTCAGGCTTCTGGAGTCCCTTTCCCTCCAGTGTCCTTTGCCTGATCATACAGTCTCCCAGGATGAGCTGTCTTGGTATGTGTTTTGAGAAAGGAGGGTGAGGTAATGTTCAGAATTTGAGACTGACCAATCACTTATGTGACCATGGCCACAATTAGTCCAAAGGGACCCAGACTTCCATGCATTGTAAAGAGCCAAAGGAAGTATAATGTTCTAGCGCAGAAATAAGCAGGCTTGCAGTGCTGCCAGGTATCTGCAAAGGAGCTTCATACAGCCTGATGGACCTCAGATCTGGAATCACTATCACTATCCTGAGATGAAAAAAGAAAGTTACAGGGAAGGGATTTGGAATGACATTAACTGGTTATTTAAATTAAATTTACAGAACTGGATCTGCATCCAATCAACATTTGGAGAGTATATTTTTCACCTTCTTTAGAGGGTATTTTGAGAATATCAGCAATAACAGATAAAAGTAATATTAGACAAAAAGGGAAGACCTCCCCATACATGTACCACTCCCATTAAATTCAGAAAAGAGGAAGAAAAGATATAGAAGCCACACTTTGAAAAGAAACAATCGGGTCATTTTGCCACTTCAGTTACATCTTGTGGGATGTTGAGACACAAATGGAACTCTTGTAAAACATGCAAATGACTGAAGGCTCATCACACACGACCTAATGAAGATGAATATATGTGAAACAACCTAAGATGAAGGTAGCCTATGAAGAATGGCAATGCCCTGAACCAGGTTCTCCTGTGCTAGGGGAATGTAGAGAACAGACTTTCATCCTTCTGTGAAGTAAAAATAGAGTCGAGGCTGGGCCATGTGCCTGGCCAACTCACCCCTGGAGCTCAGCACATTTGGGCTCATGCTTTACAGAAAAGCAAGGAATAATATAATCCTCCTAGTCCTCGGGCCACAAAGATCCTCAAACCCATTCTCAATCTGTCAGGGTGCTAATCTGTTTTGAACATTCAGTCCTTCTTTCCAGAAAGGTTTTTTTTTTAAAAAATAAATTTATTTATTTTATTTTTGGCTGCGTTTATTTATTTTATTTTTGGCTGCGCACGGGCTTTCTCTAGTTGTGGTGAGTGGGGGCTCCTCTTCGTTGTGGTACGCAGGCTTTTCATTGCAGTGGTTTCTCTTGTGAAACATGGGCTCTAGGTGCGTGGGCTTCAGTAGTTGTGGCACTCGGGCTCAGTAGTTGTGGCTCACGGGCTTAGTTGCTCCGTGGCATGTGGGATCTTCCCGGACCAGGGCCCGAACCCATGTCCCCTGCACTGGCAGGTGGATTCTTAACCACTGCGCCACCAGAGAAGTCCCAGAAAGTTTTTCCAGAGTAACCCAGCCTTCCTCCAAACTGCCAACACAGCCTGACTTCTGTGTTCCTTCAGTTGGAATTTTATTGCCATACATCTGGCTGCCTGGTTTGTTTGTTTCCCCACTAATTTAGAAGCTGCTTAACAAAAATCTGACTCTTGATGTGATATTGGCCTGTCATTTTCTTTTTTGTGCAGTATTTTTTTCTGCTTTTGATATCAGGGTGATGGTGGCCTCATAGAATGAGTTTGGAAGTGTTCTTCCTCTGAAACTTTTTGGAATAGTTTCCAAAGAATAGGTATTAACTCTTCTCTAAATGTTTGACAGAATTTGCCTGTGAAGCCATCTGGTCCTGGACTTTGGTTTGTTGGGAGTTTTTAAATCACAGATTCAATCTCAGTACTTGTGATTGGTCTGTTCATATTTTCTATTTCTTCCTGGCTCAGTCTTCAGAGATTGTATCTTTCTAAGAATTTGTCCATTTCTTCTAGGTTGTCCATTTTATTGGCATATAGTTGCTTGTAGTAGTCTCTCATGATCTTTTGTATTTCTGTGATGTCAGTTGTAACTTCTTTTTCATTTCTAATTTTATTGATTTGAGCCCTCTCCCTTTTTCCCATAGCTGCCCCCTGCCTTCCCAGGAGACCCTCCAAGACCAGCAGGTAGGTCTGGCCCAGGTTCCTATGGAGTCATTGCTTTTACCCTGGGACCCGGTGCATGTGGAACCTTGTGTGCATCCTCCAAGAGTGGAGTCTCTGTTTCCCCTTGTCCTGTGGAGCTCCTGCAATCAAGCCCCACTGACCTTCAAAGCCAAATGCTCTGGGGGCTCCTCCTCCCAATGCCAGACCCCTAGGCTGGGGAGACTGTTGCGGGGCTTAGAGCTCTCACTCCTGTGGGAGAACCTCTGCGATATAATTATTCTCCAGTTTGTGAGTTGCCCACCTGGGTGGTAGGGGGTTTGATTATATCACAAGTACACCCCTCCTACCATCTGGTTGTTTCTTCTTTATGTCTTTGGATGTAGAATATCTTTTTTTGGTAGATTCCAGTCTTTTTTTTAATCAGTGGTTGTTCAGCAGTTAGTTGTGATTGTGGTGTTCTCTGGTGTGTATATCTGTCGGTGGTCTGCAGCACTTTGCTCTGTGGTGTTCATAAAGTGGCCACGTATATGATATATATAAGGAAAGCTGGCTTCTACAGTGTAGAGGGTTATTGTACTCTCTCTAAGCTCTCCTAAAACTATGGCTGCAATACAGACCCTGAGGTAGTGAGGGCTGTGGCGAGCAAAGAGTGAGAAGAAGATTATGGTTTAAAAGTTCCTAAGAAACTAATTTACATGATCCGTATTTACTCTCATGTGATTATAACCCATATAAAATGAGACCTGGTTAATATTCTTGCTGTGAAACCAGGTGCAGCCAAGACATTTAAACCACATCACCCTGCCTCAGAAACTTGCAAATATTTACTAGATCTTTGTTGTAATTTTCTTAAAACTTTCTAAAAATCCTCTTTAGGCAGCTTTTCTTCTCCCCAAGTTTCATATCGCCAAGGGCACCTTTCCTCAAATTTTCATGAATAAACTCCTCCATCTAGTTATATGCTGATAGATTAAAGAACAGGTTAAAGCTACAAAGAGGATCCATATACATTACCTCACTGTTGAGCTTGATGAACATTTATTGAGCACCTGCTATGTACCAGTAACTGTTCTAAGCGCTGTGGGTACAAAAATAAATACAAAACAGTCCCTGCCTATTGAAATGAAAATAGCAGAGCAGGCAACATAATTGTCTCTGAGTGTAGATTCTTTCTGCACTCAGAGATTAAAGGAGGCTGTATAGCTGGTAGTGATGACATCTGAACTAAACCCAGGACTATCTAAATTTTGGATCATAACTCTCTAGTTTTCTATCCAAGCATTTGTTTTTCACAGATTGAAAAAAATGTGAGCTATTTGGAAAACAAAAACAAAACAATATGACAACAACAAAAATCCTTTTAGTTATACCCAAATAGAATTCTTAAAAATAATAGTTAATTAAAAATAATAGTTACAGCCAACTGGAATTTGACATATCTTTCTATATGGCATTTTACTCAATTGAGCCTTTATTCAATAGAACTTTCTGAAAAGATGAAAGTGTTCTGTGCTGTTCAGTACAGTAATCACTAGCCACAGGTAACCAGTGAGCCCTTAAAATATGGTTAGTGCAACTGAAGAACTGAATTATTTAATTTATCTTATCTTATTTTAATGAATTTAAATTTAAATAGCTACCTGAGGCTCTATCACGTGCAAATCATGGCTACATTGGGATGACATGGGAATTTTACATCTTTTACTAGAGGAGACTATTTTGCTTAACAGATAGAAAAGATATTTAACCTGCTTTAATATTTTGTGGCTTGGAGGTAAAAGTGCGGTAGAAAGAGAAACAGACAAAGATGCTGACAGGCAGAAGCACAAAAGGATGCAGCCTTTCACAAAACAAAATAAATGAATGAAAATGGTCATGGCCATCCCACATGCTCATCACTGGTAGGAAAACGATCCTCTCTCTACAGAAAGAGACAATTACATTTGCACCAGTGGGGAAAATAAGCTTGTGCTTACAGAAATCTGTTTCTAAATGAAACAGCTTGGCTATTTTTAATCTATTTAAGCCTAGACATATTACTGAATATTAATAAACTCTGTGGTCTAAAATTAATTGGTTGAATGTGGGAGAGAATTTTCTCTTTTTCTCCTCTTAATAAGAGACAAGCAAAAGTGAAACCTTAACTCTTTGGCTTGTGCATACCAAGTAAAGATTTCAGCCCTTAAAGATTCAGGTGTCTGCCCAACAGGTGGCAAAATGTTCTTTTTCTATCATTAATTCCCATAATCGTCTGACTTGCACATGGTAGTATCTATGGATTTTTCTAATAAAAATACAACTTATTCATTTTGCATTTCCACAGTATAAAATATCCAAGCTGCTCAGGGTGATAAAGTTCTACCATTAGCTGTGCTCCTACACTGAGGCTGCCTAGGAGATTTGGTGAGCAGGGTCCAGATAACTTAATAAAAAAGAGAAATTTATAATGGAATCACTGACAATAGTTTTAATTCCAATAGCCCGCATAGATACTGTCAAGCAGAGGGCATATAGAGGCCAAGACTCACGAAATTCTCACGATGCCATAATTTTCTCCCTTAATTATAAGGAATTACTCTAGAGATACAAGATACAATATAAATATATAGTAATACAAAGGTAACAGGATATGAATTTTTAATATGGAAATTATTCCATGTTTTAATATGGAAATGTCACTACGTGTTTTCTGTTTTTCTTTGCTTCTGTGCATTGGAAGGAGTGATTCAACCCATTCTAGGATGGAGGAAACTTTCTCTGCCCTCCTTTTATTTCCATCACTCTCCACCCCTAGGAAGAAAAGCAAACATTTCTCCTTCCCCCCAGGAAGTGTCTAATGACTAAGCCTTCCTACGCTGTATAGAGAAACTAGTGTTTAGTTGCTAGTAATTTGAGCTCTGGATTTCATAGCTATTGAAGATTATTGCGTGAAAGAAAAGTAAATAGTATAGGACTTTGAGCTATAAAGGGTCTAGGGCTGAAGCTCTGGAAAGTACTAAAATTTGGGGGCAGAAGGAAACAGAAAAGGGAGTCACTGGATGGGGAGAATTGTCTGGGAAAAGGATGGGCTGGAAAGGGTGGGGAAAAGGGGCACTGACCTTAAAATACAGGATGAGTAATTGGAAAAAAGTACTGAATATGAGAGGTATCATAGTCCTGTCCACCTACCACCCAGTATTCACATAAATGAGAATCATCCCAAAATCGTTATCTAGGACCTCAGGGGGAATTTTTCTCCATCTGTACCAGCACCTCACTAGCTTGACTTCCCTGTGGAAACAACAGCCATCCTTGCCACAGAACTTTCTTTGTTATTTGAAGTGACAATGTATGGACTGTCTTGCCACTATATCTCTCCCAGGACATCTTAAGCCCAAGGGACTCCCTGGATTCTTCTATGAGTCATGGGATGGAACTTCTCTAACTTTACTTGGGAGGGCTGAATTGTACAAACTTACATCTCAAGCTGAGACATGAATTTTTAAGTGGAAAGCTCGGTGATGTAAGGATAGTGGTTCACTGATTGCCCCTCTAGTATCCATTCCCTCTCCCATCTTCTCCAAAAAGATTGCAAATATTTATTAGGTGTCCACTATCCCTTTCCTTTTCAGTCTGTATTACCTAGGGGAAGCCGACCCTATCTCCAGTTCAGGGATGCGTTCTTATTGATTGACATGAAAAGGACTTTTATTTCATGATTGGAAGAGATGCTATCACTCTCTCCTGCTGGACATGAATAAAGAAGCATATCACCTTGATTCCTAATGACAGCCATTTTATAAACACAAGAGAAACCAATCTTAGGTTGATGCAATAGCTTTGACACAGAGGGAGATGGAAAATATTTTCATGTTTGAAGACATTGTTGAACAATTAAATCAGCCATTCCTGAAACACATCTTATCTATGGATTTAGTCATTTCCTTATCACTTAAATCAATTTACTTGGAGTTGTCTATTATTTGCAGCTGAAAACTGGCTTAAAATCTTATTAGAAGAATTCAGGAAGTTGATGAGGAAGCTTCTTTATTAAAATAAAACCCAGAATGTTCAATGATTAGATAGAAAGGAAAATCATTTCCTGTAAAAGAGGTGGGTAGCTAACTGATACATTCCCAAGGATCTCAGTCTTCTGCATGGAGTTCTCTGAAGTAAGACACTGTAGCCACCACCACACTTTGCCCTAGAGGTATGTAAATTCCCTCTTAAGGCCAGATGTAGACACAGTCAAGCTGAAACTTTAAAGAAGACTTTGTTACATGCCAAGGGAGAACAATAGGGACACGAGCAAAGAATATACCAATAAAGTTTATCTGACTTTTAAAGTATATAACCACACCATAGCTAGATGGTGCCTGGGTTTGCAGACCTTATCCTGTTTCTTGTCCTAATATCTGAGCTGGTCCAGATTCACATATCCCACTCAAGTTTCTAACTTCTTCCCTATTGGCCTCAACATGGATGGCACCACTGTAGATTCTGCCCACCTGGAGCTCCTTCTTAGGCTTTCGATAAACTTCAGCATAAGAGTTCTATTCAAGTTCTATTCAGGAAAGCCCATCTCTGGATGTGTTTCTCAAATTCTGACCCAAGAACCCGCCACATTAGAATCAACAAGGGTGACTACATAAAACGCAGCTTCCTGGACCTTGCTTTAAGGGATTATGATACAGTAAGTGTGTGGCATCCAGGAATCTGCATTTAAACCAATTTCCCAAGTGATTGTGATCAAGATAAAAATGGAAAACACTGCTCTAGGAATACCTTTAACTTTTCCAAAATTAGCAGTAGGGGTAGCCTATCAATTATACCATCATGAACCAAACATCATATAAATGCAGTTCCTCACAAATGCATATGTAGTGGCTATTTTGAACTTTCAAATCTAGCTTTTAACTACAATTCTAGAAGCCATTTTCCATATCCCTTTTTTCCTTAACCAATCCAAACAAAAACTTTTAACTACAATTCTAGAAGCCATTTTCCATATCCCTTTTTTCCTTAACCAATCCAAACATAAACTTTTACCCAGAAGGATAGGTACAATACTACAGAATATTTGTTTTATTCCTGGTTTTAAAGAATTCTATTTGAAGTTCAAATATACATTTCCTTATAAAAAGAGAATGTCACAAGAAGAAACAAATGAAAACATCCACTGTCAGTGAAAAATAATTTTATTTTTTCAATAAACTCTAAAAATTGCTAAACACATGCAGAATCAGGATGCTAACACATTCGAACTCAAAGACGACTAAAAATAAAAAGGAGGAGTATTTCAAGAAGTAACCCATCCACATGTCGAGTCACTCCTACCCATAACAGAATAAGAAAGTCCCTCCTGTTCCAAAATATCTTCCCCACCCACTGCCTTTCATTTCTACATCACATTTCTTTATTTAGTTTAGGGCTGCTGTAACTTCAAATCATTATGTGGAAAGAGTAGCATATAAATCAATTGTATACTCTTTCACTAGAATGTATGTAACAATTACTTAGAATAACTGATGTAATGACACCCAGGTCAGGTAAATTTCAGTGGATAGGAGGTTGTCTTAAGTTGGATTCTATTTATTTGAGGTCATATCAAATGAGTCACAGGTAGGGCAATGAGGAAGTGAAACAGGGAAAAGAAAAAAGCAATAGAGGGTGTGATAATGAGCAATTTACTACTGTGGCAACTGGGGCTTATCCCATAGGAGACCTCAGAGTTTTCTCAAACAAGGCGTAAAGAGCTGGGGGATTTTTTCACCAACTCCACCATTGTTTGAGGGATGCTGCAGGCTATTATCTCCCCCAAGCACTTCCAGTGTTCCACTTGTATGGACTGAGTGACTTGAGTCTCAGGGGCTTGAAAGAGAAATCCATCAGTATGTAAGAAACTGATGAATGCTTAGGGGACATGGGTTGGGTTCCAACAGTGTCTGCTGCATTCTACCCTTTGCACCACTTAGATCCCCTTGGGGGCCCTATGTTAAATTGACTCAGTCCCATCATAGATTCCTCAAGAAGGTGATTCATTAAAACTTAAGGAGAGAAAAGAAAAAAAAGACATTAGTAAGGTTGATGGGGCAAGATACAGTCTCCATTGGTGCAGTTGGTCCCAGATTCATAATTGGTAATCATCATCTCCATCCTCTACTACGTGTTAAAACAGTTTGGCTTGTCTTGGTTGCTTGGTGTGATAACCTAGACCGTCATCCCTGAGGGGTCTAAGCCCTTGATTACCATGGTCTTGTTAGACTGAGACTGCTTAAAATGCCTGTTTATGATTATTACCATAGACGAAATCAATAAAGAGTGATCCAGTGGATTTCCTGGGTTCCAGATATTTTCTTCCCTGTTGGTATTAAATATTAGCAATCCTATCTCCTATCTCCTGATGGTAATCAGGGCCAGTCACCCCTCCCACTATAGAACTCTTCTTTGTCTGTTAGTCAGCATGAGAAGTCCAGAATGACTATGTGGGAGTCATAACATTAGGATAGGGAATCTCAAAGAGAGGACTGAAGAGTCCTGGAAGTTCCCAAGACTATTTCAGGGGGCTCATAAAGTTGACTATTTCCAACTACATATCTGTAAGAGAGCAGATTTTCTTCATACGCTTCAACCAAAATATCATCTCACAGTAGATTGAATGCTGAAGCAGATGTGAGAATCCACCTATCTTCTGTTACATCAGAGACTTGCAATGATGTAAAACAAAGCCATTTTCCCCTTAAATTTTTTTCTTTGGGAAATATTTGTTCTTCATTAAAATGTGTCATTTACTTTAACATGTAATGGGTTTGCAATTGTTATTTTTTAATAAATTAATACTATTAAAATTCTTTAGTTTAATGGGCAGAGAACCTAAATAGACATTTTTCCAAAGAAGACATACAGATGACCAACAGACACATGAAAAGATGCTCAACATCACTAAGTATCAAGGAAATGCAAATCAAAACTATGATGAGATATTACGTCATACCTGTTAGACAACAAATAGCAAGTGTTGGTGAGGATATGGGGAAAAGGGAACCTTAGGTACTGTTGGTGGGAATGTAAGTTGGCCCTGCAAAGGAGATCATCTTGCTGGTCAACAGCAGCCCCACACTTACCTAGCAAAGTGCTCTAGCAACTGTGGACAAGGAATGTTGCCTGTCATTACAGTAAACAAAGGATGTTGTCTGCCATCCCAGTTCTACAAGAATCAAGCCATTAGCCACTGCAGCTGCCACTGACAGTGCACCTTGAGGAGAATTCAGGATGGAGAAAAACAGGAAGCATGCTGTGCTTTGGATACTGGCCCTAGATAGTTAATATGCACATCTAAGGAATAATTTCAATGAACCCAGACTCTTGCATTGTCCTATACATAGAAAGCACTAAAATCATTAACTTGAGATGTTTGTTCTTTGTGATTAGCAGTAATCTTTTGATGTTCAACTACACGTTTTGTTTTGTTTTTTTTTCCAGCACAAAACTCCTATATATCCTGGTTCCTCCCTTACCTCTTCAGAGCAGTTTCTCAGAGCTCTCTGAGAGGCTGTCTCCCGGGCTATAGTCCTCAGTAAGATTCCTGAATAAAACTTAACTTGCAAGGGGGCTCAAGATGGCAGAGTAGGAGTACTGAAGCTCATCCCCTCCACAAGCACATCAAAAATATATCCACAGGAGCTTCCCTGGTGGTGCAGTGGTTGAGAGTCCGCCTGCTGATGCAGGGGACACGGGTTCGTGCCCCGGTACGGGAAGATCCCACATGCTGTGGAGTGGCTGGGCCCGTGAGCCATGGCCGCTGAGCCTGTGCATCCGGAGCCTGTGCTCCGCAACAGGAGAGGCCACAACAGTGAGAGGCCCGCGTACCGCAAAAAAAAAAAAAAAATATACACACACACACACACGCACGTGGAACAGTTCTCATGGAAAACTAACTGGAAACTGGCACAAGAAATCCTATACAACCAAAGCTGCAAGAATGATCTCCACATAACTGGGTAGGACAGGAAAAAAAACAGACATTGGGTTGGGAGCTGTGACCCTGTGAGGGATCAGTAAGGAAGAGGAGGTCCACATGGGGGCACCCTCACCCTGGAAAATGAGCAGGTTGACCCACAATCTGGGCACCCCAGTTCTGGGGTCCTGAGTGGATGAGACAAGCCCCCTTGCCTGCTGCGGAATCTGCAGAGACAGATAGAAGGGCTGGAGAAGCCTAGACTCTACTCATGAGGAGTGCACACATGCTGGCTTGCCAACAATCAGGGTGGAGAGAGCTTTGCACTGGCAACTTCTGCCTTGCCACACCTCCCAATCTGAAGGGGCAAACACCCTGGCCTCGCTTGCTCACTCCACACCACAGCCTGGTGTGAGATCTGGGCAGAGATTTGGTCTAGCTATGCAAAGACAGACCAGAGCACCTGGGGTGTGGTCTGGGCAGAACCACAGAGGCCATTGTCAGTGCACGCATGGCACAGTGGGTCTAAAGAATGTGCAGTAGCTAGGTGCTGGCTGAATCTCTGGCAGATAATCCGTGGGAGATGACTCAGTATAGCTACACAGAGACAGCCCGGAGGGCCTGTGGTGTGAACCAGGTGGAGCTGTGAAGCCCATTGTTAGAACCCCCACAGGGCAGCACCACAAGAGGGTGCAGCAGCTAAGTGCTGAATCTCAGGCAGACAGGCCCTGGGCAGGAGTACACACCAGTTTGTTTCCCAGCAAGAAGACCCTGGCCCTGCCCACTCCATACTGCAGCTTAACACTGGATCTAGAGCAGACAGGTCCTGAGAGAGGTCTGACACAGAGGCAACCCAGATCTCAGGCAGCAGCACAGCTACCTCAATTCCTGCAGCCACAATGCCCTAACCCATAACCCCAGCCTACTCCACACCACAGACTTGCACTAGATCTGGGGCAAACACAACAGAGAAAAGGACATGACCTTGGGCTGCTTCTGAGGAGAACCGCAGGTGCCTGCACAGGCAGTGCATAGATCCTCTGTGACCCAATGCACCTCACTTGCTTCAGCAATCACCTCCTTTGGGGCAGGGCTTTCAATCAAGGGCAATGGAACCTGATTAAACATTACTCTCAGGCTTCTACTCCAACAACTGGGGAGCAGACCCCACCCCTGACAGTGCAGCTACAGCCACAAAGCAGAGAGTAAGCCCACCTCACATCCTTCACAGGTTTTAAATGCTCCAACAAAACCCACACCCCCTAGCAAGGGGATAACTGCCAGCACACTCTGCTCGACATCCATAATGAAACCAACTCTCAGACCAAAAATACTGGACGCACACTGTCTACACAGGGATGCTCCCACGTAAAATACCCCTTCAAGACCACAGTAGTTAACTGTTTCTTCTAAATTCATAGAGACAGAGAAAGCGAAGCAAAATGAAAAGGCAGAGGAACTATTCCCAATTAAAAGAACAAGAGAAATCCCCTAAAAGAACAATTATTGAAATAGACCTCACCAGTCTACTAAACCCTGAGTTCAAAAAGGTAATAAAAATGCGAAAGGAATTAAGAAAGATTATCAATAGAAATGGAGATCACAGTAACAAGGAACTAAAAGCTATAAAAAAGAAACAAAGCTAGACAATTCAATTGCTGAGATAAAAAACAAACTAGAAGCAATGAATAACAGACAAAATGACACAGAAAAATGAGTAAGTGATCTGGAAGATAGAATAATGGAAATCACTCAATCAAAAGAGCAGACAGGGCTTCCCTGGTGGCGCGGTGGTTGAGAGTCCACCTGCCGATGCAGGGGACACAGGTTCGTGCCCCGGTCTAGGAAGATCCCACATGCCACAGAATGGCTGGGCCCGTGAGCCATGGCTGCTGAGCCAGCGCATCCAGAGCCTGTGCTCTGCAACGGGAGAGGCCACAACAGTGAGAGGCCCACGTACCGAAAAAAAAAGCAGAAAGAAAAAAAATGAAAACAACATATGAGATCTATGGGGAAAATATAAAGCATGCCCACCTGTGCATAATAGGGATTCCAGAGGAGGAGAGAGAGAGAAGGGAATCAAAAATGTATTTGAAGAAATTATGGCTGGGGACTTCCCTGGTGGCACAGTGGTTAAGAATCCACCTGACAGTGCAGGGGACATAGGTTCGAGCCCTGGCCCAGGAAGATCCCACATGCTACAGAGCAACTAAGCCTGTGCACTACAACTACTGAGCCTGCATGCCACAACTACTGCAGTCTGCACACCTACAGCCCGTGCTCCACAACAAGAGAAGCCACCACAATGAGAAATCTGCACACCACAACAAAGAGTAGCCCCCGCTCACAGCAACTAGAGAAAGCCCACATGCAGCAACAAAGACCCAATGCAGCCATAACTAAATAAATAAATAAAAAGAAATTACGGCTGAAAACTTCCCAAACCTAAAGAAAGAAACAGATATCCAGGTACAGGAAGCACAGAGGGTCCCAAAGATAAGTACGAGCAGACCCACACCAAGATTTATCATAATTAAAATGGCAAAAGTTAATGATAAAGAGGGGATTCTAAAGGCAGCAAGAGAAAAAGAGTCAGTTACAAGGGAACCAAAATAAGGCTATCAGCTGATTTCGCTGAAGAAACTTTGCAGGCCAGAAGGGAGTAGCATGATATATTTAAAGTCCTGAAAGTGAAAAACCTGCTGCATAGAATACCCAGCAAGATTGTATCATTTATAATAGAAGGAGAGATGAAGAATTTCTCAGATAAGCAAAAACTAAAATAATTCAGCATACTAAACCTACCTTAAAAGAAATATAGGATCTTCTCTAAATAGGAAAAAAGCAAGAATCTATAGGAAAGGGAAAATCACAATAGGAAAGGCAAACATACAGTAAGGATTGAAGATGACCAAAATAAACCAGTACTTAGATTAAAAAACAAAAAAATTTAAAGCAATCATAAATACAATTAACAGTAAAAGGATAAGCATGAAGGTGTAAAGTAGGACATCAAAATCACAAAATGTGGGGGAGAGGAGTATAAAAATATAGATCCTTTAGAATGTGTTTGAACTTGAATGGCTAGCAGTTTAAAGCAAGGAGATATAGTTATGAGTCAACATACATGAACTGCTAGGTAACCACAAATCAAAAACATACATCAGAGTCACAAAAACCAAAACCAAAAAGAAAGGAACTCAAGCATACTACAAAAGAAAATCATCAAATGACAAAAAGAAAAACAAAAAGAAGCAGAAAAGAACAAGGAAGAGCTACAAAAACAACTTGGAAAACAAGGATTAAAATGGAAATAAGTACCTACCTATTGAAAATTACTTTAAATGTCAGTCAATGGACTAAATGCTCCATTCAAAAGACATAGAATGGCAGATTGGATTTAAAAAAGCAAGAACCTGCTATATGCTGCCTACAAGAGACTCACTTCAAGGTGAAAGACACACACAGACTGAAAGTGAGAGGATGGGAAAAGATATTTCATGCAAAAGACAATGTAAGGAAAGTGGGGGGAGCAATACTCATATCAGACAAAATAGACTTTAAAACAAAGGCCAAAAAGAAAGATGAAGAAGGCATTATATAGTGACAAAGGGATCAATGGAAGAAGAGGATATTACACTCATTAACATATATGCACGCAATATAGAAGCACCTAAATGTATAAAACAAATACTAACAGACATAAGGGGAGAAATTGACAATTACACAATAATAGTAGAATACCTTAACACCCCACTGACATCAATGGACAGATCATCCAGGCAGAAAATCAGTAAAGCAACAGAATTCATAAATAACAAAATAGACCAGTTGGATTTAATTGATATCTACAGGACACTACATAAAAAAAAAAAAAAAGAATACACATTCTTTTCAGTTACTCATGGAACAATTACTCATGGAACATTCTCTAGGACAGACTACATACTAGGTTACAAAACAAGCCTCAATAAATTTAAGAGGATAGAAATTATTTCAAGTATCTTTTCTGACCAGAACAGTATGAAAATAGAAATCAACCACAGAAAGAAAAACAGGAATAGAACAAACATGTGGAGACTAAACAACATGCTACTTAAAAAAACAATAGGTCAATGATGAAATCAAAGAAGAAATCAGAAAATACCTTGAGACAAATGAAAATGAAAACACAACCTTACAAACCTATGGGACGCAGCCAAAGCAGTTCTAAGAGGGAATTTCATAGCAATACAGGCCTTTCTCAAGAAACAAGAAAAAGCTCAAATAACCAAACCTACCACCTAAAAGAATTTTAAAAAGAACAAACAAAGCCCAAAATCATCAGAAGAAAGGAAATAACAAAGATCAGAGAGGAAATAATAAAATAGAGAGCAAAACACAATGGAAAACATCAACAAAACCAAGAGCTGGTTCTTTAAAAGATAAACAAAATCAACAAACCTCTAGCCAGGCTTACCAAGAAGAAAAGAGAGAGGACTCAAATAAACAAAGTAAGAAATAAAAGAGGAGAAATAACCAATATCACAGAAATGCAAAAAAATCATAAGAGAATACTATGAACAGTTACATGCTAACAAATTGAACAACCTAGACAGAATGGACAAGTTTTAGAAACTATAGCCTTCCAAGACTGAGTCAAGGAGAAACAGATATACCCATGCACTGATGGTCAATTAATCTATGACAATGGAGGCAAGAACATACAATGGAGAAAAGATAGTCTCTTCAACAATTGGTGTTGGGAATGCTCGACAGCTACATGTAAATCAATGAAATTAGACCACTCCCTCACACTATATACAAAAATAAACGCAAAATGGTTTAAAGACCTAAACATAAGACATGACACTATAAAACTCCTAGAAGAGAACATAGGCAAAACATTCTCTGACATAAATAATAGCAATATTCTCTTACGTCAGTCTCCCAAGGCAAAAGAAATAAAAGCAAAAATAAACAAATGGGACGTAAAGTTACAAGCTTTTGCACAGCAAAGGTAACCATCAACAAAACAAAAAGACAGCCTATGGAATGGGAAAAAACATTTGCAAATGATGCAACTGACAAGGGGTTAATATCCAAAATATATAAACAGCTCATGCAACTCAATTTCAAAAAAACAACCCAGTCAAAAAGTGGACAGAAGATCTAAATAGACATTTTTTCCAAAGACAGATGGCCAATAGGTACATGAAAAGATAATCAACATTACTAATTGTTAGAGAAATGCAAATGAAAACCACAATGAGATATTCCCTCATGTACGTCAGAATGTCTGTCAATAAAAATTCTACAAATAATAAATGCTGGAGAGGGTGTGGAGAAAAGGGAGCCCTCCTACTCTATTAGTGGGAATGTAAATTGGTGCAGCCACTATGGAAAAGAGTATGAAGTTTCCTTAAAAAACTAAAAATAGAGCTACCATATGAAACAGCAATCCCATGCCTGGGTATATATCCAGAAAAAGTGAAAATTCCTATTTGAAAAGATACATGTACCATAATGTTAATAGCAGCACTATTTACAATAGCCTAGACGTGGAAGCAACCTAAGGGCCTATCAACAGACGATTGGCTTAAGAAGACATGATACATACACACAGTGGAACATTACTCAACCCTAAAAAAGAATGAAATATTGCCACTTGCAGCAACATGGATGAACCTAGATAATATTATACTTAGTGAAGTAAGTCAGACAAAGACAAATACTATATTATATCACTGATTTGTGGAATCTAAAAAATAATACAAATGAATCTATGTACAAAACAGAAATAGACTCACAGACATAGAAAACAAACTTACGGTTACTTATGGAGGGAGGGAGGGACAACTTAGGAGTATGGGATTAATGGATACAAATTACTATAGTAAAATAGATAAACAAGGATTTACTGTATATCTCAGGGAACTATATTCAGTATCTTATAATAACCTATAATGGACTATAGTCTGAAAAAATATGGGACTCCCCTGACAGTTAAGACTCCTCGCTTCCACTGCAGGAGAGCAGGTTCAATCCCTGGTTGGGGAACTAAGATCCTGCATGCCTTGTGGCATGGCCAAAAAATTTTAAAAAAAGAAAAAAAAATATATATATATATATAATTGAATCACTTTGCTGTACACCAGAAACTAACAGAATATTGTAAATCAACTATACTTCAATAAAAAAAATAACTTGCAACTGTTACATTGTGCATTTTTGTTCAGTCGACACAGCAAGGGACTTTTGTTTTTGTGCAGGTAGCTGGACTTCAGCTCTTGGTTGGTTAAGCCAGCTCTCAAGAGAACTAACTTGTAGAAAGGTACACCTCAACAAAATTAGGACTTTATTCCTTTCATATCCCCCTTTCCTGAATCTGTTACCGAACTCAGGTTTGGCTGCTCACTGCTGAAAACCCAATACTCAAGAGACAAGTGTTGGTTGGAAAGGAAAGGTTATTTATTCAGGGGGTCAGAAACCTGGGGAGAAAGCAGATTCATGTCCAAAAACCAACTCTGAAGATTCTGCTTGACCATAAAAGTTTTTAAAGGGAGAATCATTTGGGGAGAGGGTCAGAGTCTTCCACTGTGTGGAGAATATCTCCTGGTTGGCTGGGTGAGGTAACAGGGCAGTGTTCCAGGAACCTTGAAGTTACCATCCTGAAGTTACCATCCTCCACCAGTGTTCCAGGAACCTTGAAGTACCAGCCTGAAGTTACCATCCTCCACCTGGGTGGGGCCTTAGTTCCTGCAGAACTCAAAGATATTGTTAATGTATATTCCTTAAGGAGAAACCAGGACCCTGCCCCATGGCTGTACCCTTGTTTCTTGACTGCTCGTCCTGTTTCTGCATTCACTCCCTTCCCTGATAAGCAACTGTTTGAATCTGCCCTTTGAAACTGAGGGGAGGTCAAGGAGGCTGAGTGAAACCTATGTCCTACAAATAACAAATGAGAGACACAGAAAGGATTTGTATCCAGGAGGGCCCTACAGGGTCCTACTCGGTTTCAGAACAATAGGGTGATTAATCTCTTACTAGTTTGGTGTATGTCATTTCTTTACTGACTGATTAAGATACATTATCCTGTATGCTATCAGCTTGTGAAATTATTATAACTCCCACAGCAAACCTATGTTAAATAAAATATTGGCAAAGACAACCTCAGTTTCTGAGGGAAACACCTTGACAAATGGAGGTTTCCCTTATAAATGTAAGGGAAACACCATTTAGAAAAGGGTAACTTCTCAGTTTTTAGAGCTTCATTTGTGATGATGCCTAATGCAGATACACAGTGCACAGTAGTGGGCAGAGAGGAGGCCAAAGGGCAAAGAAAATTTTTTTGTTTAAATTTTCCTTGTCTTGCCATAAAATATGATTTTATTTCACAATGTCAATTAGGTCTAGTTGGTTTATACTGTTCTTACAGTCCTCCATGTCTTTAGTGATTTTTCTTGTCTTTTTTTGGTCTATGGTCCTTAGCAGTTACTGATAAAGGGGAGTTGAAATTTTCTGCTGTGTGTTAAGTTTTCTGTTTCTTTTATTCTCTCAGTCTTGCTTCATGCCTTTTAAGACTGTTATTAAGTACATGCACATTTGTAATTGTTATATCTTTCTGATGAATTGTTCTTTTGATTATTATGAAATTTCCCTCTTTATTTCTGGTAATACACCTTGGCTTGAAGTCTATTTTATTATCTGACCCTCCAGCTTTCTCATGCTAATTGTTTGCATGGCTTACCTTTTTCAGTGATTTACTTTCAACCCATCTGTGCCTTCATATTTTAAGTGTACTCTTGTAGGAAACATGTACTGTGTTCTTGCTTTTTAAAATCTATTCTGTCCATCTCTGCCTTTTAACTGGAACATTTAGACATTATCCAATATCTCCCACTAGTAGCCCAGAGCTGTTCCCAGGGTCATTAACTCCCTGACATTCTTGGTTTGTCCCTCCTGATAGGCTGTGCATGGTCTTACAGTAAAAAGACGTCCACATGCAGAGGAAGGATGAGTGTCAAAGTGGTGAAGGGAGGGTCTTAACAATGTCCCCTTCAAAGGAAGTAAAGAAAAAAAGGGAAGGGTATTTTATTTCTTTGTCTGAGGTATGCAATGTTGTTAATTAGAGGAAGTAAGTCGGGATATTAGAAATGTGTGTGTTGATAGGTTGAGGACTGTGAGCCCTGTAGGAAGACAACAAAAAGAGGGAAAAAGAAAGGATATAGAAATCAGGCTTTTTAAAAAAAAAAAAAAAAAAAAGCTAACATTTTCAAGTATTTACCATGCCTTACGCCTCTACTTTCAGTGCGAAGCCACTCATTTGTGTTATTGGATTTAATATTTACAAAAATACCATGTGTTAGATGGTATGATTTTACAAATGAGAGACTGAAACTGAGAAAAGTAACATCTCACAGTGAATAAAGACAGAGCCAGGATTCTAACCCTAACTATCAGACGTTAGATCCTGGGCTGGGAGGGGCTATGTGGGATAGGCTTTGCCTGCTTCACAGACCTCTGTATGTTTGCCAGGAATGCTCTGTGGAGCGTATCCTTCAGAAATTAAATTCTGTTTACAGACTGTCCATAAACTGGGTGATCAAGGAAGTGGTATTCAGCCCACTTTCACAACTCCCTGGCACCCAGACAAGGACCAGAATAGGATTCTCACGGGGACGCAGAATCACCTCCTGTTGTGAGCCCTCGAGGGCAGGCTCCCACGCCTGCCTGGGTGCTCCTGTGCCCCCCCCCTTTCGGATGAGTAAGGGGGGCTCTGCAGCATCCCTGTCACTTCACACAGCAGATGCTTGGGCACAAGCTGGCCGTGGAACAGTAAGAATGGCTCAATAGACAGGGCCCAAGAGAAAGTTCTAAACTTCCACGTGAAAGCTCAAGGCCCCAGGTGGCCTCTCTTGGGACTGATGTTCTTTTAGAGTGGACCATTTTTCTGGCTTATAGTATTCTTGGTTACAATTTATATTGACTCAGCTGCAGGCACTCTAGCTGACACAGCTGTGTCGTCAGCTGAAGACTTATAAATGTAATGATATATAAGCATTGGTCTGGATCGGTCTGAAAAATAATGCCCCCCCCAAGAGCAAAATGCCCCCTCTGCAAAATTACATAGGAGCCACAAACCTACTGGTAGGAGACTATTACTAAATCTAGACATCTTCTACTGTTCAATGCTTTACTAGCCAGGCTTCAAATTGTGCCACTCAAGTTATTCTCTCTCACAAACACCCATTCTGCTAACTCATGCCTCTCCACCCTGCTTCATACACTTCTGTGAGGTATGAAGGTGCTCTTGTTGTACCCCATACGTGGGGTACAACAAGAGCACCTCCATTTTGTAACAAGGTAATTGAAGTCCAGACAGAAAGAGTAACTTGACCAAGGTGAAGCTGGACCAGAACTCAGAAGCAGGAAGTCCTTGTTGGGTGAACTTTGCAGTAGAGTATGGCACCAGGGGTGAGACACTGTGGCCAGTACATGTTTGGCTTTTCTCATCCATACTGTAGCATGAGGACAGTCAGCTCAGCAGGAATGTACAACCTTTGAAAAGTAAATACTCTGCTTTCTACGGACTTTCTGGAGATCCTGTGTTTGATTCCTATGGCTTCCATAAATAATTATCACAAACTTAGTGGCTGCAAGCAACAGACATTCATTCTCTCACAGTTCTGGAGGGCAAAGTCCGAAATCAAAGTGTTAGCAGCATTGATTCCTTCTGGAAGCTCTGAGGGAGAGTCAGTTCCAGGTCTCTCTTCTAGCTTCTGGTGGCCACCAGCAATTACTGATGTTCTTGACTTATAGATGCATCACTCCAACCTCTGCCTCTATCTTCACATCACCTTCTCCACTGTGAGTGTCTGTCCTCTGTGGTTCTCATAGGACACTTGTTATTGGACTTGGAGCCCACCTAGATAATCCAGGATGATATCATCCCAAAACCTTAACATAATTATGTCGGCAAAGACGCTTTTTCCAAATAAAGTCATATTCACATGTTCCAGGGATTAATACATGGACATATCTTTTTCTGGGGGGTGGGGTGGGCATCTTCCACCCCACTACAAATCCCCTGTGTCCTATTCCTTTGGATTTATTTGAGTCATCTTGGTCTTGCTATAGGTTGGAACTGAGCAGAAAACCAGAGTCCAAAATAAATTTAAGTAAGAAAATGCTTCTGGAGCTTCTACTATGTGGAATTAATTGAGTTAGGAGCTGGTAACATAAAAACAAATAACCTCCCACTGCCCACCTAACTGCAATATACTAACAGGTATATGAGTAACTGATCCAGGACATTAGCGAGGTACAAGTACAGAAGCAGACATTATGCCATTATCTTCTTGGAGATGTACTTAGCATATGTGAGTAGTTTTAACAGCAACATAAAGTCTCTCCTAAAATCTCACTCACAGTTCAAGGAAATGCCATTTCCTTTGCCTTTGGTGTGGACTCACAGTAATGTCACAGAGAGATGACATTACAGGAAGTGAGTAAAGACATGTCAAACTTGGGACCCTTTGAAAAGATTTGTGTGGTAGGTATCAGAACTTTGGCCAATTTCATCTCTGATTCCTGCCGCCAGACACTCTTACAGGAATGTGGAGCTCAATAAAACCATTCACTGTATCAAGTAATCAACATTCTAAATAATTCCCAAAAGCATTATTTTTGAAGAATCCAAAGATGGGACTCAATAAATGAGCTCTATAGGAAAATTAGTACTTCCAGTCTTTCTTCTCATGAAGCTAACTAAGCAGCCCATAAAAATAAGGACCAGTTCCCATAGAGCTCTGCATTCTCTCCTAATTAAGAGACTGCCCCGTTTTGCTAATATTTTCTGTCAGTATGGATTTCAGGACTGATCCACTAAGCGAAGACCCTAAACCACCGGAATTTACAAGAATCAAGGTCACTGAATAAATTGTGTCTAAAAATATAGAAGTGCTAAATGCTTTTAATTCCACTCCATATTTCATTCTGTTACCTCAGATATGGAATTTGGTGTATTTTTCTTCCTATTATTCTGAACCTTCAGCTCAGCAAGCCTGTGCAGTTTTATAAGCTGATGCTGTTCGATGCTTTCTTAATGTAACAACTTCTGAAAGATAGTGTTTGTGTGAACAGAAAAGAAGAAATAACAATTTATACCTTTACGGATGCATACGCCTCAATTTTACAAGAAGTATTAGAAAAGGTCTAAACTCCTATAATTCTGGAAGAGTAAAGCTTAAGAGCAAGACTTGAGCAAAGTGGTGTGTTCTACCACCATGCTGCTGGTGTGGGCCACAACTGAGATCAGAGCCCAGGACTTCTTGGTTTGAGCTTCCCAACAGGAGAGGCGGGGGGGGGGGGGTGGGTGGAGAGAGAGAGAGAGAGAATATGGATGAATGAATGAATGAATGAATATGAATGAGAGAACCTTTTGAATTAAGTACATGTCTGACCTGATTCAAGGCCCAACTTGCCAAAGCAGCCAGCCAGGGCCTGGTGTTTCAGAGAGAGGAATCAGGATGAATGCGCCCACAAGAAAGATCTTGATTCAGATTCCAACTTAAAATTGCATTTCCAGACATAAGACGGGGATGGCCTGCTGGTTGATTCTTCCTGCTATTGTCATGACCAGAGCTCTTCTGGTCCTCATACATGCTTAATTGGTTGGTTGGATTTGGTTTAAGGACACAAATTCACTCCATGATTATACCCTTAGAATGATTGTCTGTGGGAACTCCAGTCTGGTGTTAAACTGGATGGGAAGCTGACTTGTATTTTTTACTCCTTCTACAGCAATGCATTTCTTGCCCCCAATGTAAGTCTCATTATGCCCTTCCCAGTCTCCCTTATAATTCTTCTTTGGCCCTCTCTCATATACGCAGAAGGCTTCCAAATTGTCAACTGGAGATTTCTTTACTTAGGATTGTTTATCCCCAAGGAAGGTCACAAGAATATGGGAGACTTACCTAGACCCTGAGCGCTTTTCCCTTCTAGGGTGCATTCCAGACACCCTCACAGCAGCATTTCTTATGCATGTGGCACTGCAGTTTTATTTGCTTAATAAAATTTGGCAATACGTATTTTCAGATGCTTAGTTTTCTTGCAACACTTTCCAGATGCTTTGTGCCCTCAGATTTGGTTATTCAGCCCACAAAATATCTGCTCCTTAGACCTATCTGGGATCTTTGCTTTTAATCTCTTTTGTCTGTGGGGAAATCAATAAGTCTTGGGCCACAAGGAATGATTTCCTTTGCTTAACCCTTCATGATGCCAAAATTATCCATCAGAAGATTGGAATAGGCTATCAATATCTCTCTCCCTATTGTATCTTGAGGGCCGAACTAGCACATGCAGAATAAAAATTTTTTTGAAAGCAAGCTATAAGTACAAACAAGGAGAAGTACTTGAAGGAGAAGTAGGGAGGGGTGGAAGGTGGTGGTTTCATTTGAACAAATTATCATGCTTATATGTACCATTTTGGTTAAGGCACATTTGCTTCCTTTTCCTCCTGTGTATTCGTATTAGTGAGCTTGTCTCAGAGGGCCAGTGTTATAGAGTCCAGGAAATGTTCTTCTTGGATGACTTTTGGATCCAAGTAGCACGAAGTCATGACTGCTCACTTCACATGGGAAGATGATAGCAATGAGAAGATAGCCCAGAACTGAGACCAGTTAAAAATAAAATTGTGAAGAAGGTAAGTTTTGAGGTCAAGCCCAACTTCTCTGTTTCTGTAGCCCTCTTCCTGAAATTTCTTGGATCTGCTTTACTATAGCACCCTTTTATTACAAAGAGGAAAGCTGCCCTATGTATATATACCAGAACTCTTCAATCACTGGTACTTTGAACACTCTTCACCCTCAGAAATAAGACCCTTTCACTCTTGTTACTTTCTTCCACTGGGGAATTTACGTCAATCCCCCCAACCAAAAAAAAAAAAAAAAAAAAAAAAAAAAAAGCTAGAAAATTCAGCTGTGTTTTGCCTAATGGGGAGAAGAGAGAAAATGGAATTGAGCTTAAAAGGATGGTTCCAATACAACCAAATGAAGGTGGCTACTAGAGTAGGGAACTTCTCAAACACAGTGCATTTCAACCTGAAAAAATATTTAGAGATAGAATAAATCAGCGCTGGCAAAATTGTTTGAAATAGTTGAAATGTTGTTTCCTTCTGAGACTGGAAATAAATCCCTGGTGGGTACTTTTTTTTTTTTTTTTTTTTTGCGCTACACGGGCCTCTCACGTTTGTGGCCTCTCCCATTGCGGAGCACAGGCGCCGGACGCGCAGGCTCAGGCCATGGCTCACGGGCCCAGCCGCTCCGCGGCATGTGGGATCTTCCCGGACCGGGGCACGAACCTGTGTCCCCTGCATCGGCAGGCGGACTCTCAACCACTGTGCCACCAGGGAAGCCCTCCCTGGTGGGTACTTTTTTAAAAAAATAGAGTATATTGCATTCACTTTTGTTTAAGAAAGCAATTCATGATCATTAGAAAAAGTTTGAAAAATATGAAAAAAGAAGGAAGAAAAAAACCTCACAAAAGCCATCCACCTACAGTCCTACTGGACTGGAAGTAATTTTGGGAATCATTGGGTTTTTGTGAAAAGGACATGGCCTTTGGGATCAGAAATACCTGGGTTTAATTCCAGTTCTAAGTTGTGTGTCCTTGGGCAAATCCCTTCAGGTTGAGCAAATACTTAATAAATGGAAGTTGAACAACAACAAAAACTGATCATTTTTACATATGAGTCACTAAGGAGGAGAACTCCCCTTTCCTTTTCATATATGGCACTGATTTAGGATCAATGTTTAACTACCAATAATGTTCTTGTTTGGGTTTATTTTTCATTGTTATAAGCTGAACTCCACATTCCTAGCTTTCTCATTTGACACTACCATTACAGCCTTACATTTAGCTATGGCCATGACTCCTCTCAAGGCAGCTCTTGCCTTCCTTCTCCAGAAGCCCTTCTTTAACCTTTTATAAGACACCTTCAGTCTCTACCTACTAGCCTCAGTCATGCCAATGATGTCTCTCCACCTAGAACGAAGGTGGGCAACCATGAGCTTGAGCCTGCAGGCCTTTCTTCATTCTTGAAGTAAATGAAGGTTAAATTTTAAATGGCTTTGATAAATCATATTGATGCTGTGTTTCAAGAACTGCTGTGGTATTTTGTCCACATGCTAAAGTAATTCAGAATTCAAATATTGGAAGAGCTATTGCATCTCATGTCCATTGCACCCTCTTATCTGACTTCTGTGTACTTTGGAAGAGCACCCACTGCTCCTGCAAGTCTCTTTCACACCGTGTGCAGGGCAGAACCCAAGAGTCCTGGGGTCTTCCCTCCCAGGTGGGAGAAAACTGAGGGTCTGTATAGAACCTCTCTCTTTTACCCAGGCTGCTGAGAGAGCCTTATGAAGCTCAGGGGTAAAGTTTAAAAATTTCAAACAGTGGTGAAACATTAATGCTTATCAAAAACCAAAGCAAAGCAAAATAAACATCTACCTTATTTATCAATAACTTTCCTGGATTGAGACGGAGTAATACTTTATGAAAATACATGGATTGTGAAAATTAGTTTGGTGGGTGGAGTTCAGCATTTTTTTTTTTTTTTTTTTGCGGTGCGCGGTTCTCTCACTGTTGTGGCCTCTCCCGTTGCGGAGCACAGGCTCCGGACGCGCAGGCTCAATGGCCATGGCTCATGGGCCCAGCTGCTCTGCGGCATGTGGGATCCTCCCGGCCCGGGGCACGAACCCCTGTCCCCTGCATCGGCAGGCGGACTCCCAACCACTGCGCCACCAGGGAAGCCCGAGTTCAGCATTTTTAGGTGAAAGAATAGAATAAAATAGAAAATATCAAAGTACAAAATAGATGATGCAAGAAGATTTTTAAAATGTGTGTGTGTGTGTATGTCTTCCATGATCACAATCAAAAATGTTAAAGAAAAACCCTTGGAATAGGAACCTGGCTTGAGAGTGGACTGATAGACAGGTTGGGAAGAGTAGGGTAGTGATGGAGAAAGGTGGGTGCTTGGGCAGGTACCAAAAATAGACTAGTCCTTCACAATTCGCCAAACTCACACACCACACCATACCACACCCTGCATACACATTCTTCTATCCCTAACATCACTCCTAAATGCCTAAAAACTCCCCAGTTGCTGCCCCTGGCATAAATGCCATAGTCTCTACCCTTGGTCTGAAGGAGTCTTCTTGGAAAACAGCAGTCCAGGCCAATGTCCTCAAGAAGAAGATCAAAAACACCCAGAGACTTTTGCTTCTTTCCTGGGCTGGTATAAACAGTTTATGAAGGGGTGATCAACCCAAGTATTCTTTACATAGCATCCTATTTTAGAGTCTCTGCTTTGAAATATTTAGATGAATAACATCATACATAGATCCCCCAGTTTTAGGTTAGATAATAAGCAGTTATAATTCAAACTTGAGAAAACCTGAAGTTTAGTGTTCTTAGTCACCTATATCACTTGTTGTACAAACACTGCAACAGTCTCTCCTAAGGAAGTGTCCATTTAAACCACATCCACTACATGGTTCTCTCTAAATTGTGCAAGGACTGTGCTCGCGTGGTTCCTTCACCCCGTGTTAGATCTCAGACAGTAACTTAGGCTGCAGCCCAGGCAGCTGAGCTAAAGCCACAAGCATCTCTTCTAAGTTTCCTCATTTGGGTATGCTTGACATTTTCTCACCTTTCTTGCCAACGGGGAAACCTCACAGAGAGAGTGTGAGAATGAGGTTAAGAGTTTGGGGAGAGGGGAACTGAAAAGCACTCAGCTGTGGAGACAATATACCGCCATGGCATCAGTGTGGGTAGGAGGCTGCAGCGGCTCCCAGGGTCTCCTCAGCTGCTCGGGCTGCCCAGGCCCTTCCCAGCCCCTTCTTCTTCCTATGGGGCTAAGAGGCAGCTTCTTTCCATTCTTTGAGCTTCTCTCCTGCCATTGCATCTCTGATTCCCTACCCTAGGACACTTTTCTGTGAGTTACCTGCACTAGGCAGCTAGCCAAGGCACCTCACCTGGGAAACTTCTTTCAGTGACCTTTGCTTGTTTCATTACCCTCTGGAAGTTTAGTTTCTGCAACTATTTAGCTTAATTTTGGTCTACCCTGTAGCATATTTAATTGTTAGCACTCCAATCCTGGGGGCAAAAAGAGGGCTGCTAGATGCCCATATTGTTCTGTTTCATGATCTAAGTGGTGATTTCACAGGTGTGTTTGCTTTGTGACAGTTCATTGAGCTGAACACATGATTTTTGCCTTTCCTGTGCATATGTTATATTTCAATAAAAGGGTCTTAATATTCCTATCTTGTCCACTAGACTATATCCTGAGGACAGTATTCTCCATATGTTCCCTAACTTACAGTAAAATGCTTGACACTTAAAGAGTTATCAGGAGGCCTTGATTTAAATTTTAGTGACCCTTTTTATGGAGGCAGCAAGGTCCAGTAGAAAAACACTGGTATAGAAATATGGAGACTTGAATCTAATCCTGCGCCTATCATCATTTACCTAAACTAATTTAGGCAAGTTATTTGGCCTCTCTAGTTGTCGGCTTGTACAACTATAAAATAGACCCCACTGCACCTGCCTTCCTGACCTTACAAGGATTCCTTCTAGGGATTAGATGAGGTCATGGTATAAAAGCATAAAAAAGTGGAAAGTGTTAGACAAATGTGAGGTTGATTTTCTCAGGAGCCTCCTGCCTGCATCCATGTCTCCTGGTCTGGATTAGATTGTAGGCATCCAGGGATGAAGCTTTCGTACCTCTCTTTGTGCAGTAGCAATAGAAATGCTTTTATACTATGAAGGATCATTTTAAAAGAATGTCCACTCATCCCCCAGCCTGGATCCCCAAGTCACCTCAGAAAGCCTTCCCCAGTGCTCTCTCTGAGCCCCTGTTTGCAGTTTCCCATGGGGTTTGACTCATGAAGATCGCTTCTGCCTTCCCCCTGGGGCCACACCTGGACTCGCTCACCCTGCAATACGCAAAGAGCTGTAGCCTGCAGGAAGCAGCTGCAGTGGACCTAATAAGTGGAAGGTGGTGGGGCAGGAGGGAGGAAAATGGGGTGTTAGAAGTGTGAAGATCCTGCACAGAAAAGGGCCTGATCACCTCCACCATGGGCTGAAGTAAAAAGGAGGTGCTCCCCTTAGAAAGGAGCTATTGAACTTCTTGCTCAGAAGTTGACTGGTCAATCAAAAAACAATTCTAAGACTTTCTGTCCTAGATGGAAAACATGGGACCCCAACCAGAGCTACAAATCTAATCTAAGGGCTAGGAGGGGCAGTATGATGTGAAGGTTAATGGCACCAACTTTGGGTCAGGTAGACCTCAGACTGAAATCTTGGCTCTGTAGCTTTCTAGCTAGAGACCTTGACCTCCCTAAATCTCACTTTTTACATCTGAAATGTGCTAGTAGGTACCTGATGAGTTTTTCACGTGAGTAAATGAGAGAATGCATGAAAAGCACTTAGCACTGTGCCTGGCACATAGTAAGCTCTCAATAAATATTAGTATTTTTTTTCCTATTAAATACAAAGGAGAGCCTTATGAATGTTTGAAATAAAAAATAAAGGTAGCCCAGGTGTGGGGTGTGTGAGTGCCAAAAGGATGGGAAGGAAAAACGGAAAGACCACGAGCAAGCATTTGAATTCAAGTGTGAGGTTTGGGGAGTAAACAGGAGAGAATGTGACTCAAGGGACAGAATTTATGACATTTAGAAGAATAACACAAATGGTTTAGTGCATCAAATGGTTTGTTAGTTTATTAATATGGAAAGTTCTTGTTAGTTTTTAGCTCCAGCACTGTGGTATGGATTGAGGAAATTTACTAACTTTAAACTGGCTCTATCAGGTAGGCAAAGATTTCTTAAACAGATTACAAAAATAACTCTTACAGGAAAAGATTGATTAGGCTTCATTAAATTTAAGAAATGTTCATTAGAATACACCATTAAGAGCATGAAAATTCAGGCCACGGACTAGGAAAAGATATCTGCAACCCATGTATCCAACAAAGGATTTAAATTTGAAGTATTTAAAGATATCATACATGTCAATAAGAAAATGATAGTCAACCCAAATAAATAAAATTTTAGGGGGAAGGGGAAAGTGGTAGTAGACTTGAACTAAACAAAGAAGATATACAAATGGCCAATAAGCATATGAAAAGGAGTTTACTCCTCAGGGAAATGCAAATTAAACCACTCCTTACCTTCCAAATGGGGGGAAAAAAGGTGTTGGCAAAGGTATGGAACATCTGGAATTCTCATGCATTGCTGTTGAGAGTGGAAATTGGTACAAACCCTTTGAAAGTGGGTTTAGAAGTATCTACTATAGCTATACACATGCATATCCTATATCCGCCAAATTCCACTCCTTAGTGCAAAAGAATGCTCATAGCAGCGTTGTTCACAATAGTCCCAAACTGAAAACAGTCTGAATATCCATTAATAGTGGAATGAATAAGCAAATTGTGATAAATTTATAGAAATGGAATATTATTCAGCAATGGTAATGAACAGACAACTGCTAACATAACAACATAGATGAACCTTGTAAACATAAAGTTGAGTGAAAAAAGTCCAACACAAGAGTACAATTTCATTTACCTAAAGCTGAAATGGAAAAAACTATCTATGATGATCCATGGCAAGACAGTGGTTATCTTTAGGGAAGAGGAGGTAACTGAGAGGGACCCTGGAGTGGGGGTGGAGGAAGCCCTGGAATCACATTTCATGTTCTGTTTCTTGATTTTTATGGAGGTTACAAAAATTTCAATTTTAAAACCTCATCGATTTGACTATGAATTTTGTATTTTTCTGAATGTGTTATAGATCAATAAAAAATGTTTACTTGTAAACTAAGCAGAACCTGCTCCCCACTCTTATGTAACCCCTGAAAGAGGAATGCATCACCGTCACTTGTGAGATGTGGCCCTGTGTGTGCAGGCGACTTTGCCAGATGACTTGGAAATCTGAAGCCCTTCTGGGAGGGGGCACATCATCCCCGTCTGGGCGTTGACAGGTTGACAGAAAGATCAGGTGGGCAATGAAGAGTTAATCAGGCACAACTCTGAGAAACTCTGTGAATTAATGAAACAACTTACACACCCTAAAAGAGAGTCAGGGCCATGTGTCCTGCTAGAAGGACTCAGGCAGCAGGGTGTAGGAGATCCTGGTGAGGCAGGGACCGGGACTGTTGCTAGAAGAAAATTGAGGTATGGAGAGATTAAGTTACCTCAATCCAGTCGCCTGCTGTGAAGTATCGAGATATGAATCCAGGATTTGAACTTCTGCAGCCTGGCTCCAGAGCTTGGAAACTTGGCCACCAACCTGTATAACCACTCAAAGGATGCATGAAATTTCAGGCAGGGCTGTCCAGTAGACATGCAGTGGGAGCCACATATGAAAAAGTAAGAAGAAAGGGGTGCATTCATTTTAATGTTATATTTTATTTAGATAGATATATCCAAAATATTATCATTTTCACATGCAATAAATATAAAAATAATTATTGATGAGCGAGTTCACATTTTTTTTAACATCCGATTTTGAAATCCTGGGTGTATTTTACACTCACAATATATCTCCATTTCAGGTGCACAGGTGACTTGTGGCCAGCATTTTGGACAGCACAGGTCTGGAGAGCAGGAGAGGAACAGGAAGACTACCCAGGTGAGAGGAATGGCTTGTGAGAAGGCTCAGGGAGAGGAGTGCTCTGAGCGTTTCGGGCATCTTTCCAGGAACTGCCAGAATTTGAGCATCCCAATAGCTGCTCCCAGGGAAATTTGCTCTGCGGCATGGCAAGACCCCTTTCTGCCTCTAGTGATTAAAGAGAGCTGAGAACATACATCCAAAACGGCGTCTGCCAGAATTCTCTGGGGGCAGGCTTTCAGACCCACAGTCTATAGGAGTCAATATGAGGCCTTCTTTCAGCCATGCCTCCGTAAGTCTCAGAGTAGGAAGCCAAGCCTGGCCACCTTCACCTCCTATGCTATCCCTCCACTCCCCTTCAGGCACACCCTCCTCAGGCTCTTTCTTCACCCTCTTCTCTTCTGCACTCTCGTTCCCCCTCCTCCTCATTCCTGACTCACAACTTGGGGTCTGCTACTCAGCCTTTTTCCTCCTCCTCTCTGCCTCTCTAAACCTCCCCACTCTTTGCTCACAATCCTGGTACAGCCTCTTCACATAATTTATGAAGTGCTCCACTCTAACTAGCAACCACAGTTTGGGCTGCACAGTCCTGTATGTGTATCTCCACGTACACTTGTCCAGTCAATTTCATTGTCAGTTTGTCCTCTGATCAGAGCTGTATCTTCTATCAGTGTCAGATAGACAGTGAGCAACTTATAAATAAGTGTTGTGAGAATAAAACTGTCAAGGTGTTCAAAGAAACTGAATTCTCACGCCTACCTGACTCTGAAAACAGGATGAATGAGATAACTACATCTTAACAGTCATTGTGCATTTGCCAAATAATGGCCTGTTGAATCATTCTCTGAAGTCTTTCTGATTACAACATTGACTATGAATGAATTCTCCATCTGTATAGGAAACAGTGATACACGATAATGTGAGCTGTACGTGTATTTAACTCATTTAGAAATGCTGGAATTCACATTTTGAGATGCTCCAGGAATAACGGACTGAGTGATGCTCATTTGCAGACAAGCCTGCCATGGAGGCGTGAGCAGGTCCTAACAATGCCAAGTGTTAGGATCAGCCACTGCCAGAGGTACATGAGATGCAAATAAATAATTTTCTCAAAAGATTTGCAATAATGCTCTATTCCTATGTAACACTAGGAAAAATTTAATTAAAATAATTGTACTATCGTCCCTGAATATATAGTCATTGCTTTGAGACCTTCATCAAACAAAACCATGGAAATCCCTTTGATTCTTGGAAACAATGGCTGTTTCTACAGAGGAAACTGGTGGTTTCCAGGACCATGTCCATGGGTATGTTGTAAAGCATAGGATGGAAGCTCTACACTGACCTGGGTGAGGTGCCAGTTCCGCTGAAAATGAACACGAGCAAGTACAGGTCACTAGCTCTCTGAACTGCCTCTCTTTTCATCTGTAAAATGGGAGGAAGTAAACTTACTTCTTAAGGTGGAGTCAAACACTGGGCAGAATGCACATCTATCTCAGGGCTTTGCTACTCCCAGAGGTAAGAGTGTCGAGGGTGAGTGGGGGAACCCCGAGGAAGAGAATGAGAATGAACTTGCCTGCTCTGATTCTCCCAGAAGTGGGATGGAGCTTTGCATCTAGTTTCTTGAAGGGAATTATAGGGGAGAAATATGAGTCTCAGGAGAAGAGAGCAGAGTTAAGTCACTCCTCAATTCATGACCCCCAGTCATCACCATTCTGGGCAAGGCCTTCTCTCATTTTGTTAGCTTTTGTTTTATTTTTTCTTTTTTTAGACATTTCCTTTTCATCCCTGACTTCTACTTGCCCCCACCCCAGATACTAATACATACTTGGATGTGTACATATATTAATACATTTGAAATTTCATGATGCTGTATCATCATTGTATACATTTAAAATATATATGTATGTAAATATATAAGTATATATATGCATATATGGCAGTGGACTATGGAACTCATTCTTTTTTTTCCTTCTTTTTTCACTCAGCTCTATGCTTTTACGAGTTGCCCATGTGTTTGATGAACAGTATTCCATATTTATCTATTCATTCCCCAATGATGGACACAGAGGTAGACCATAAAGCATAATGGTTAGGAGTGCACACTCAGGAGCCAGACTGCCTGGCATCATTTCCATTTACCAACTGTGTGAGCTTAGCCCATTTACTCCACCTCCCCATACCTGTGTTCTCATTTCCAAAACAGAGATAGTAATAGTGCCTACTTCATGTAGAGTACTGAGAACATGTAAAGTACTGAGCACACATAAGCATCCAGCAAGTGTGAGCCATCAACATCATCATCGTCATCGTCATCATCGTCATCATCATCATTATAATTCCCACACCCAGTGGTGCATAGAACACCCTCATATACATCTCTTAATGGACTTGTGCCTGAGTTTCTCTGGGGTGTAGACTCCAGAGAGGGATAGCTGGGTCACAGGGCATAGGCGCCCTTAATTTCACCAAGTACTGCCAAACTCCTCTCCAGAATGACTGTTCCAGTCTACATTCCCACCATCAGTCCCTGAGGGTTCTGGGAAAGGTTTTCTCAGCCAGTGAGAGCACAGATTTTAACAAGTCTGCTCTCCAGTTGCACTGACATCATCTGTCTGGGAGACTTCTGTCCAAGTTGGGTGGAGAAACAGCTCTAAGCCATGAGGCTGATTTAGAAGTCTGTGCGGTTCTACTCTCCAGAGCCCTAAATTCTGTAGTAATTATCAAATAGTAAGCTCATAACCTTGTGGGAGGGTATCAGAATCACCCTGGAGGAGTGTGGTTCAAAGTACTTCACCAGGGAATTCTGACTCGCACACAGTAGGAGAGCATGCATCTCTCACTCCATAATCCCAAGTAAGAGTCCCTGCCTCTGGGAGCCACTGTGCTGATGGGTGGATGTTGTCAGCACAGGACAAAAGGTGGAGAACCACTGCGGGAAGGGTAGGCCTGCAGTGACCCAGGGCCCAGGGTTGCATCAGGGCTGATGCAACCTAATGGAGCGGGAAGGTCCCCTTGTTCAGAAAATTCTCCTACTGTCAGACAGCCCTCTATAGCCTGGATAATACCAGAAATGTCACTACTCAATTCAGTTTTTTGAGTTAAGCCCATATTTTCTCTTGAAGACCATGCTCTATCAACATGTTATCTGGGCTCGATGTTACTTGGGCTCTATTGCCTACAGCCCAATACCTGTTAGTACCAAAAGGTGTAAACATCTAGGCAGGAGTCCTTGAGGGACTTGGAAGTTTGGTAGGCAAAGTATGATCAACGTTTGATAGATTTGGGAGATGTGTGTCCAGGGTCCCCTCTCGGGGATAGTAAGTACAGCTCTAGAGGAGATTCTGAGGCCCACTGAAGGCTGTCATTTAAATCTATCCTGGCACCCACATCATGATAAAGATGATAAACCTTACACTTAATAACTGCCAGGTTGAAAGCTGATACTGGGGGTAGGGTTTGGGCACAGGAGGTAAGGGCAGGGACTAGGTGTGTAAGGGTAGGAGAGGTTAGGATGAGGAAAACAGCAAGCAATAAAAGAGGTTGAGGCTTGAGAACTGGGTCCAGATGCCAGAGAAGGAGGTTCAGTGCCAGTTTCCCCATATCCATGATTTCTCCCTTACAGCATATTCCATTCACATCCCGTTCCCACTCCCACATAGGGAAAGCAGGGCTGAAGCTAGACCCCATTGCATCCAGGGGAGGGAATGCATCTTAGGTTTTGTCTCCCCAGTTTGGTGCCAAATTGTTATTGATGAGTGTCCCTGTCTTGTCCTTCTGGGACTAGGCCCTAGTGGATCCAGCATCCATGGCCCTACAAATGAGGTTCCTCAATCCCCATCCACAGGTTTGCCCTGCTCCAGAAGAGAAAGGCCCAAAGGAGAAATTTAAGCCTGAGTCCTGTCCAAAATTACTGTGGCCTCTGATCTATCCCTGACTTTGACCCCCCAGTTCTGAAAACTGGGTCAGCCTTAGCTCAAAAAAATTTATGGAACACCTGCTATGAACCAGGCACTCTGGTCCTTATTGGAGATACAGTTATGGATAAGATACTGGCCCTTGTCTCATGAAGATTACAGGCTAGGGTCCAGTAAGTAGGAAGTTGCAGTAAACTGTGATGAACACTGGGATAGAGAAATGGAAGCATGTATGAAGACAGCTAACCCGAACTTGGGGAGAAGGAGTGGGGCAGGAAAGACTTCCTAGAGGAAGTGATAGCTAAGCCCTGATGTAAAACACAAGTAGAAGTGAACCCAGCAAAGAAGAGGGCTGTGTATATTCGTGGGTCAGAGATTTTGGAGGAAGGAACAGCAAGTTCCTTCCTCCAAATGGCCTAGAGATTAAAGAAAGCAGGATAAGTTCAAGGGTTTAAACATAATTCTATATGGTTAAAGCCACAGAGGATCATGGAGGAAGGGCAAGAGATGTGACTCATGTAGTAAGGAGGAGTCAGATGACCATGGGCCTTACAAGTAGAGAGATCATACACATTTATTGTCCAAATTGAAGACTCAACAGTTATAAACTGGGACTGTTCTGGCAAACCAATTCATATCATCACTTTAATTATAAATTGATTTAAGAGATTCAACTCTAACTGAATCTGGGTTTATGTCTTTCTTTACTGAACCTCACCTCAGTGGCCTGCCTGAAACCTAAGTCCCTCCTGTACAGAGGCCCTGACTTGTTCTTGCTGAACTTCTCCTAGGAGGAAACCTGCCTTTCTGTATATTTGGATTCACATACTGCCCTCATTTCTGGGTAACCCACAAATATGCCCAGTCCCGTAGTCAGTCATAAGCCTCCTGATCCTCCTTCTACTAGACCAATTGGCCTCCTTCCCAGAGGCCAAGACTTCTCCTATATGTGCCCTATGCATGTGAGTGGTAATAATTTTATATTCTGCTTCTCTAGTTGATCTTGTCCCAGGGCAGTTAACCAGGGGCTTCCAGAAGAGATGGTATCTACAATCTTGAAAAAGCTACTTTTTTGAGTTATATATCTTCTAATAAAACAAACTTATTATTCACATTAAGATAGTTTCATGTTTTACCAACACCTAAATATGCACTGAGTCAGCATCAGAAGGCTAGAGTTCACATCCAGTCTTCTCTATTAACTTAGACAAGCTACTTGACTTCTTTGAGACACATTCTCCCATTTGCAAAATAAAACAGTGCCAATATCATACAGTTGTTAGGAAAGAACACTGGTGATAGAACCTAGCTCAGTGTCTGATTTGTGCCAGAGGCTCAATATAGCTTGCTTGCTTTATAATTTTTTTTAAAGAACCTGAACTTGGCAGTAGTCATGAACAAGTACCAATATCATTTATTGAAAAGGCTGTCTTCTTCATTGTATATTCTTGCCTCCTTTGTCATAGATTAATTGCCCATGTAAGTGTTGGTTCATTTCTGGACTCTCCATTCTGTTCCATTGACCTATGTGTCTGTTTCTGTTCCATACTGTTTTGACTACTGAAGCTTTGTAGTATAGTTTGAAATAAAGGATTGTGATATCTCCAGCTTTGTTCTTGTTTCTCAAGACTGTTGTGGCTACTCAGGGTCTTTTGTGTTTCCATGAAATTTTAGAATTATTCTAGTTCTGTGAAAAATGCCATTGGTATTTTGATAGGGATTGCATTGAATCTCTGGGTTGCCTTGGGTAGCATTGTCATTTTAACAATATTAATTCTCCCAGTTCACAAACACAATATATATTTCATCTGTGACATCTTCAATTTCTTTCATCAGTAACTTATAGTTTTCCAAGAACAAGTTTTTTCCTCTTTAGTTAGATTTATTCCTAGGTAATTTATTCCTTTTAATGCAATTGTAAATGGGACTGTTTTCTTAATTTCTTTTTCTGATAGTTTCTTGTTAATATAGAAAAACAACAGATTTGTGTACATTAATTTTGTATCCTGAAACTTTACTGAATTTATTGATAAATTCTAGAAGTTTTTTGGTGGCATCTTTAGGACTTTCAATGTAGAATATTATGTTGTCTGCAAACAGTGACAGTTTTACTTCTTCCTTTCTAATTTGTACTCCTTTTATTTCTTTTTCTTGTCTGATTGCTAAGGCTAGAACTTCTAAAGCTTTGTTGAATAAAATTGGCAAGAGCAGGCATCCTTGTCTTGTTCCTGACCTTAAAGGAAATACTTTCAGCTTCTCACTGTTGAGTATGATCTTAGCTTTGGGCTTGTCATATATGGCCTTTATTATGTTGAAGTATGTTCCCTCAACCCATTTTGTTGAGTTTTTATCATAAATGGATGTTGAATTTTGTCAAAAGCTTTTTCTGCACCTGTTGAGATGATTGTATGGTTTTTATTCTTGAATTTGTTAATGAGGTGTATCACATTGATTTGTGGATATTGAACCTTCCTCACATCCTTAGGGTAAATACCACTTGATCATGGTGTATGATCCTTTTAATGTATTTTTGAATTCAGTTTGCAAATATTTTGTTGAGGATTTTTGCATCTATATTAATAAAGGATATTAACTTGCATTTTTTGTGTGTGTGATATCTTTTCCTGGTTTTGGTGTCAGAGTAATGCTAGCCTTGTAGAATGAGATCAGAAGCATTCCTTCCTCTGCAATTTTTTTGGAAAAGTTTGAGAAGGATAAGTGCTAACTCTTAAATGTTTGGAAGTATTCACCTGTGAAGCCTTCTGGTCCTGGACTTTTGTTTGGGAGTTTTATTAATAACTGATTCAATTTCATTACTGGTAATTTGTTCATATTTTCTATTTATTCCTGACTCAATCTTGGGTGATTGTACATATCTAGAATTTGTCCATTTCTTCTAGGTTGTCCATTTTATTGGTGGATAATTGTTCATAGTAATTTCGTATGAAGCTTTGTATTTCTGTGGTGTCAGTTTTAACTTCTCTTATCTCTTATTTTATTGATTTGGGTCCCACTCTCTTTTTTCCTTGATGAATCTAGCTAAAGATTTACCAATTTTGCCTATCTTAAAAAAAAAAACCAAGAAACAGATCTTAATTTCATTGATCTTTTCTTTTCTTTTTTTTTTTAGTCTCAATTTCATTTATTTCTGCTTGGACCTTTATGATTTACTTCCTTCTATTAAGTTTAGGGTTTGTTTTTTCTTATTTCCCTAGTTACTTTAGGTGTAAAGTTAGGCTGGTTATTTAAGATTTTTCTTGTTTCCTGAGGTAGGCTTGTATTTCTATAAACTTCCCTCTTAGAACTGTTTTTGCTATATCCCAAAGATCTTGGATCATTGTGTTTTCATTTTCATTTGTCTCCAAGTATTTTTTTTATTTCTCCTCTGATTTTTCAATGGTTCATTCGTTGTTTAGTAGCATATTCTTTAGCCTCCACGTGTTTATGGTTTTTGCAGTTTTTTTCTTGTAGCTGATTTCTAGTTTCATAGCATTGTGGTCAGAAAATATACGTGATATGATTTTAGTCTTCTTAATTCTACTGACACTTGTTTTGTGGCCTGATACATGACCTATCCTAGAGATTGTTTTGTGTGTACTTGAAAAGAATGTATATTCTGCTGCTTTTGGATGAAATGTTTTATATATATATATCAATTAAGTCTATTTGGCTAATGTGTCATTTAAGGCCAGTGTTTCCTTATTGATTTTCTCCCTGGATGATCTGTCCATTGATATAAGCGGGGTGTTAAAGCCACCTACTCTTATTGTGTTAACTGTCAGTTTCTCCCTTTATGTCTGTTAATATTTGCTTTATGTATTTTTGTGCTCCTATTTTGGGCATATATATATTTACAATTTTTATATTTTCTTCTTGGATTGTTTTCTTTATCATTATGTAATGTCCTTCTTTGTCTCTTGTTATAGTCTATAGCTTTAAAGTCTATTTTGTCTGATATAAGTATTCCTACCCTGGCTTTTTTTTTTTTTTTCATTTCTATTTGCATGGAATATTTTCTTCCTTCCCCTCACTTTCAGTCTGTGTGTGGTTTTATATCTGAAGTGAGTCTCTCTTGTAGGCAGCATATATGGGTCCTGTTTTCATATCCATTCAGCCAATCTGTGTCTTTTGATTCAAACATTTAGTCCATTTACATTTAAAGTAATTATTGATAAGTATACTTATTGCCATTTTGTTTATTGTCCTTGGTTTGTTCTTGTAGTTTATTCTTATTCCTTTCATCTTCTTTTGCTCTCTTCCCTTGTGTTTTGATGACTGTCTTTAGTGTTATGTTTGGATTCCTTTCTCTTTTGTGTGTGTGTATCATAAGTTTTTGGTTTGTGGTTACCATGAGGTTTATATATAGCAATATAGATATGACTGTTTTAAGCTGCTGATCTCTTAAGTTTGAACACATTTTAATGACCCTGCATTTTTACTCTTCCTTCCCTCCATTTACTGTTTTGGGCATTATATTTTACATCTTTTTGTTTTGTGTATCCCTTAACTACTTACTGTGGATATAGGTGATTTTACTGCTTTTGTCTTTTACCCTTCCTACTAGCTTTATACATGGCTAATTTATAATACTACCTTTACTGTATATTTGCCTTTACCAATGAAAATTTTTCTTCTATAATGTTCATATTTCTAGTTGTGGCCTTTTCTTTTCCACTTAGAGAGGTCCCTTTAACATTTCTTATACAGTTGGTTTCGTGGTGTTGAACTCTTTTAGCTTTTGCTTGTCTAGAACACTTTGAAGTTCTCCTTCACATCTGAATGATAGCCTTGCCAGGTATTCTTGGTTGTAGGATTTTCCCTTTCATCACTTTAAATACATTGTGCCACTTCCTTCTGGCATGAAGGGTTTCTGCTGAAAAGTCAGCTGATGATCTTATGGGATTTCCCTTTTATGTAACTTGTTCTTCCTTTGGTGCTTCTAGTATTCTCTCTTCATCTTTAATTTCTGCCATTTTAATTGTCTTGATGTGGTCCTCTTTGGGTTGATCCTGTTTGGGATTCTCTGTGCTTCCTGGTCCTGGGAGTCTGTTTCCTTTCCCAGGTTAGGGACCTTTTCAGCTACTGTGTCTTCAAATATGTTCTCTGCCTCTGTCTCTTTCTCTTCCCCTTCCTTCAGGGACCCCTATAATGCAAATTTTAGCATACCTGATGTTTTTTCAGAAGTTTCTTAAACTGTCCTCATTTAAAAAAAATTTTTTTTTCCTGTTCAGCTTGAATAATTTCCACTACTCTGTCTTCCAGTTCACTGATCCACTCCTCTATATCATTTAATCTACTGTTGATTCCTTCTAGTATATTTTTTATTTCAGTTTTTGTATTCTCCATCTGTTTGGTTCTTCATTATATTTTCTATATTCTGTTTATCAGGTAGATTACTAATCTCCACCTCACTTACTTCTTCTGTAGTTTTATCTTGTTTCTTTGTTTGGAACATATTCCTCTGTCACCTCATTTTGCCTAATTCACTATTTTTATTTCTAGGTATTTGGTAGGTTGGTTACATTTCCCAATCTTGGAGAAGTGGCCTTATGTAGAAGGCATACCATGCATCCCAGCAGCACACTCTCCTATGGTCACCAGAGCTATATGCTCTAGGGGAGTTCTCTATATGGGCTCTATAGGTCCTTCTGTTGTGGCAAGCTGACTACTGTGGGCAGTCTTGCAGGTGTGTCTGGCTCCTGTTCCTGTTGGTTGCCAGGCCCTGCCTCATGTGGAGGCTGCCAGCCATTGGTGGGTGGGGCTGGTTCAAGATGTGGCTGGCTGTGGATCCCTGGGGGGTCCCAGTGCTAGTGCTGGCCCACTGGTGGGTGGAGCTGTGTCCTGGGGTGGCTGGTTGGGAGCATGGGTCCCAGATCTAGTGTCAGCCTGCTGGTGGGTGAGGCCAGTTCTTGACGGCTCGCTATGGGGTCTGGGGTGTCCCAAAGCTGGTGTCAGCCCACTGATGAGTGGGACCAGATCCCAGGGCAGCTGGCTGAGGGGCCCAAGGTGTCTTGGAGCTGATGTGTACCACTTGGTGGGTGGAGCTGGAGCCCAGGGGATCCTGGGGCTGGTGTCAGCCTGCTGATGGGTAGGGTCAGGGCATAGGAGATCCTGGGGCTAGTGCTGGCCCACTGGTAGGTGGAGCCAGATTTTGGGATGGCTGATTGCAAGGGCAGGGGTCCTAGATATAGTGTTGGCCTGCTGTTGCATAAGACTGGTTCCTAACATAGTTGGCTATGGGACCTGTGGTGTCCCAAAGCTGGTGCTGGCCTACTACTAGGTAGGTCCTACCGAAGGGTTCTGAGGCTGTTGTCAGCCCGCTAGTGGGAGGAACTGGGTCCTAGAGTCTCTGGCTGCAGTGTCTGGGTTTTCACAGAGTTGGTGTTGGCCCATTAGCGGGCAAGGCTGGGCCCTGGGCCCTCTGGTGGGTGGGGCCGTGTCCCAGGGCAGCTGGGGTTTCAGGAGGTCCTAAGGCAGCCAACCTATTTTTGGTGAGTGGGGCTGTGTCCCCACCCAGGTAGCTGCTTGGCCTGAGGCATCCCAGTATTGGTGCCACAGGCTTGTGGGCAGGGCCAGGTCACAGGCTAATTAATAAGCTAGAAGGATTCCAAAATGGCACTTGCCAGCATTAGTTTCCTCATGGTAGAAAGAGCTCCCAAATTTGGCTGCCACCGGTGTCTGTGTCCCCAGGGTGAGTTCCAGTCACCTCCTGCCTCTCTGGAAGGCTCTCCAATATCAGCAGGTGGGTCTGATCCAGGAACATTTCAAATTACTGTTTCTTCCCTAGGTCCCAGAGCATGTGAGTTTTTGTGTGTGCCCTTCAAGAGTGGAACTTCTATTTCCTATAGTCTTCTGGCTCTCAAATTAAGTCCCACTGATCTTCAAAGTCAAATGTTCTGGGGCTCATGTTCCCAGTGCAGGACCCTCAGGCTGGGGAGCCTATTAGGGGCTCAGACCCCTTGCTCCTTGGAGAGAACCTCTGTAATTGTAATTATTCTCCTGCTTGTGGATCGCCCACCAAAGATGTTTATCTTGACTGTACCACATCTCCACCACTCCTACCTGTCTTGTGGTTCCTTCTTTATATCTTCACTTGTAGAAGGTCTTTTCTGCTAGTCTTCAAGTCTTTTTCGTCAATAGTTGCTCTGAAAATAGTTGTAACTTTGGTGTGCCCATGGGAGAAGGTGAGCTCGGGGTCTTTGTACTGTACCATCTTGGCCACTCCCCTGCATCTGTTCTTCTTGATTGCTTAGCTGGATTCATGCCCAAAACCCAGTAACCAAATGTGAACCCTAGAGTGTTGGCCCCCAGGGGTGTGGCAGGTACACAGAGGGCAAAAGCATATTGCTGGTAGCCTGATCCTCTTCACATCTACTGCACTGATACAGATACATTTAGTTCTTCCTCCAACCAAACGCATGCCTTATTGTCCTGAACCACTGGGCTCTACATGTCCCCTCAGCAAATCCAGCCCCTAAGTGCAGAGCCCAGGATCATAACCTAAATTCCACTTTGCTTTGGATTGTGTTTGCCATAGCAGTACCACATCGTGGCAGATCATCACTGCCTTCATTATTATCTTGGAAGTGCTATATCTGCTAAAGGGAACTTTCATTTCCATAGAACGTTGGCTTCTTTAATATACCTCACAATAGAAAACAACCAGTGTTATAAGACATAGCTTCCTCTCCCCTGGAGCCTGATAGCCTTTGAATTTCAGTCCATAAGGTGCTGCTCCATTCTCTGGAGCCAACCTTGTACTTGGATAGCATGGTGGTAGTGAGGAGTATGGTTTGTAATGAACACTAACTACACATATGATCTGTCTTTCTGATGGCCCTCTTCTTCCCTTGGGATTCCCAGGATTAAATTAGATGAAATGATTTTGAAGGAGAGTTAATAAAAAGAGAACTGAACTGACAAGGGGCTATAAACTTTGAATGGTGCCAACAAATCACTTATACCCATCCAAGTCATTCTACACCCCCCAATGCTCTAGCCCTTGCCTCCTGTTCCAGGGACCAGATTCACCACACTGAATAAAGGAAGCAACAGTTACCCCAGGACACCTTCTTCACAAGGAGCACACACCAGTCCTTTACATTACCTGATCTTTTCTTGATCTTCACAGAAAATAGCATAGGAATAAGTAAAGCGCACATCCTGAGAAATAAGATTAGTATCAAATTGGAGGTTTCAGGCAGGGGAAAAACCTGCCCATATTCCATCTTTAACCTCATATTTTCACATGTATGACTCTAGGAACACATAAACTTATGTACATATTCATTGTACATAATGCTTTTACTTGATCTTTCCCAAATTTTATAATACACTTACTCCCAGAGAGCTGAACCACAAAATGTAACTAAACTTTTTTTTTTTTTAAGAAGATGTTGGGGGTAGGAGTTTATTAATTAATTAATTAATTTTTGCTGTGTTGGGTCTTCGTTTCTGTGGGAGGGCTTTCTCTAGTTGTGGCAGGTGGGGGCCACTCTTCATCGCGGTGCGCGGGCCTCTCACTATCGCGGCCTCTTTCTTTGTGGAGCACAGGCTCCAGACGCACAGGCTCAGCAGTTGTGGCTCATGGGCCCAGTTGCTCTGTGGCATGTGGGATCCTCCCAGACCAGGGCTCTAACCCGTGTCCCCTGCATTAGCAGGCAGACTCTCAACCACTGCACCACCAGGGAAGCCCCGGTAACTAAACTTTTACTTTGTTCTCCAGAAAAGAAATCCGTAACTCTTTCCTTACGAGGTCTGAGTTGCCCACTAAGAACCCATTGTCACATGGTTGAATCCATTTTATTCAATGTCCCACTCTCTATCTGCCTGCCTGCTAGGAAACTTCCTTCCTGTCTCATTGAGGCTCACAGTGACTCCATGGATCTTAAAATCAGCTTGGGTCTTTGATAATATTTGTGGCCTGAATCTACTTTCACAAGAACCTGTAGGTGTATCCGTCTAATGACTTGGGCTTGTCTTGAAGTTCCAAAACCCAGTCTTTGCTAAATCTGGAATAACAACCTGATCCTGTCAGCCTAAAGCCACAGTCATGATAATCAAAGCCACTTCTCTTTTAGGTTGTGGGACATGGACCCAGAATAATGATATAGTAGCAGTGGTAGGCACAGAGCTGGATCCCACTTCAGCAAGTCTCCTGAGAACAGCATCCTCTGGCCAGATCCACTCCTAAAATTTGCAGAATAAAGTCCCCAGGATAGAGTTCTAGAGTTAAAGACCAGGATACTTATTCAGAAAGGTAGAATATCAGGTCCATGAGATGGGAAACTTCTTTCCTACTCACTGCCATCTCCCAATGTCTAGTCCAGGGGTTGGCACTTAGTATTTGTTCAATAATACTTGCATGCACGAATAAAAAGAATATCTGAAAGAGTTATAAGTTTGAAAAAGAAAATATAAAACACGAAGTATAACAGAGGAATTTAATTTCTTTTATTTCAAGAAGAGAAAAAAATTAAGAGAAATTTACATTAAAAGAGTTGAAGGACTTAATTAGAGAGGGACTATAAGGGGCAGTATTAAATAGTATAAACAATTTGATACAGACTGCTGCCTCGGTTCAAATCCTGGCTTTGACGTTTACCAGCTATGTCGATGTGGCAAGTTAGTTTGTCTCTCTAAGCCTCAATTTTCTTATCTGTAAGATGGGAATAATAATAATACCTGCCTAATGGAACTGTTGTGGAAGTTACATGAGTTAATTTATGGAAATGATATAGTACCCTGGCTACAGAGTCAGCCCCCATCATCGTTAGCCCTTATTAGGAGTAATATAATACTATTATAATCTTGTGTGCCAACACCAGTTGTTTGCTGATGGCTTCCTAGAGGGCTGTGTGGAAGAGTGTATCCACTGAGCACCTAAGCTTGGAAGGAAAAAAGTGTTATGTCTGCTCTGGAAGCAACTTGAAGGAGTAGTTGATCACATGCCATATATTTGCAATTCTTGACCTGGCCTGTACATTTCTCAAACATGGAGACTGTGCTTATTCATCTCTGTAACCCCAGTACCTGGCAAAGTATTTGACACATACTGGTTCTGTCAATAAATCTTTTTTCAAGTGTTCAACCTTGTCATTGGCTGGCTAATATCTTTTCTCTGCTGTAATTCCATATGATGGATCATTGCATTGATAACATTAGAGTCGCATAGTAAATACTGGAGCAAACTCTGGTCTCAGTCAAGTGGTGGTGGTATATTAAGAATGAACACAGGCTCCATCAAAAATGTTCCACATTCCATAAATTCAGTACATTCCAAGAGGGATTAATGCTATACCAGGATTCCCCCACATGGTACCACATGTGGACGTTCTGTTGATTTATGTGTGTCTCTCTCTTCAAAAGTCCTTTTTTCAACCTCATTTAAAATCTTATATAAAAATTTTTTGAGAGTATTGCGGTCTTGTAGCAATAATCTGGCAGTGACTCACCTCCATTTCACAATTAAATACTGTAAAAAGCAACACCCGGATCGTGCCAATAAATTCCTCAACTGTCTTCTCTATGACTTGTTGAAATAGCAGTGGCTTTTTCTATCATCAGCACATAGATAATTAAAGACTCAGCAAGCAGTCCAATTTTTAAAATATTATACAGCACCAGAATAATAGAGCAGAACTCAAGTTACTTTGGTTTTTATCTCTAAATATAAATTTCAGATTACTTCAAAACATACAAGTATTCCTAACATACTACTAGGGTTACAGAAGGAAGAATAATCCTAATAAGAAGTCCTAGGAAAGAGAGAGTGTATTTAGAAATGAGATGGTGTTCAGTAAACAAAGGTCAAAGTGAATTGGGATAACACCATGGCTTTGGATTAATGTGAGGATTGCTCTTAGTCTTCTCAGAGAAGAATGGATTACCTACAAGTCTGGACTGCCATGCTTAGGATTCAGCAGGGACAGCTGGTTACATATTCAGGATAGGGCAGGTAGGGTAGGTCTAGGGACCTAGCTCTGGAATTGTGACAATGGGGAAGGATAGGAATAGGATGAAAGAGGAGGGCTAGCGCAGTTGCAGTTGATGAAAGGAGGTGGGATATAACAGATAAGGGATGGATATTCACACAGAAAGTCAGCAACTCTTAGTCTTGTTAACCGAGTAATCGTCTTCACACAGCACCACCTTCTTGGGAAAAAATTGTACTCAGAAAATAAAAAATTTTGATCAGAGGGTTTATGAGGTTAAGCACAAAATTAGCATGAAGTCGCTGATTGGGACTTACTAAGGTGTATCTCTATTTCACAGTAGCATATCTATTTTTAAGAACTATTTAATTCAGAAATATTTAGATAAAGGATATGTTGATAAAACTAATAAAACTCTACAACTGCTGGTGAAAGCAGATTTTTAAAAATCCTGGGTGATATAGCTGTTTAACCTGTCCTCTTCAGCAATCTAGAACAAAATAACATAAATTCTAGCTTCAAAGAACAGAGAATTATTACTCTTTGAAAGATAGAGAAATTCTGAAAACAAAACAAAACAAAACAAACCTGTCATGGCTTTTATCTAGATCCAGAGGAAGTATGAGTGTCCCTAACTATGAGAAAGACCAGTCTTTTTCAAGAAGAAATAGAACCATTTGAGTTAAAGTCAGATGAGGCTACAGCATAGAAGAGTCCTGCCCTGGATACCCTACTTAAAATTGCAAATACCCCTACCCTGGAACTTGCAGTCCTCTTCACTTTGCTCTATTTGTTTTTTCCCATAGCACCGACCTCCTTCTAACAGACTATATTTACTTTTTATTGTTTGTCTCACCTCACCAGAATGTAAGCTCTCTAAGGGGTAAGGATTTTTTGCCAGTTTTGTTCACTGATGTAACTCAGTTTCCTAGAACAGTGCCTACCTAGTACAGGGTAGATGATAAATAAATATGCGTTGAATGTTTATTCAGTGAATCTTATGTAAACAGAACCAGAAGTATACCAAGTAAGGAAGGTCGCATCAGCATGTTAAGGGTATTAATGATTCAAACCAAGTTATGGGGAAATAGTGAAATATCTAACAGAGATGGACCAAGGGTTGAAACTCAGTGAGCCTCAGGTTTATGAGCTGCTCTGAAGCTTTGAAGCCAGAAGCAAGTCAGCATGAGTGGGTGTCCAGATGACTCCTGACCCTGGCAGACACCGTCAGCTACCTATCTGCTTTCCATTCCCCACCCTTAATTGCCATTGGAAACCCTGTTTTGTTTATAATGACATTATACACAACTGTGGATGGGGAACCATTAATGGGTCGAAGCCAACTATGACCATTCTTTTCCCTTTTTCTCAGCCTTTCCATCCAGGCCAGTGAGAACTTAACAGGAAGTCAACTAGGCATTTCTGAAAAATAAAAATTAGTTTTTCTGATAGAGACATAAATGGTTGCCATGGTTCTTCCCTCTTCTTCCTGTCTTGAACAAAGGGCATAAGAAATGGACCTGCACAAGCCCATGTCATGTGTCTGAGCGACAGTCAAGAGAACTTCATGTTCATCGGCCTTTACCTCATAGACACTGAACCAACACTAACAAGTGTCTATCTCAGGATCTTTTATTAAGTAGGAATTACCCTATTTTTAAAGTCCATTCTACTGGTCATTTACCTGTTTATTCCCAGATTTACTTCACATCTTTCTCTGTAATTGATAGAAGATAAACTTTCTTGGCAGTTTATGTCCAACTAGGTATAGTCCATTGGCAGCATTAGCAAGAGACTGGAGATTGAGAGGAAAGGAGAAGCCAAGGAATTCCTCCTTTTCCTTTGCTTCAGGCAGTATCTCCAGCATTGGCTGTGTCACCTCCATATCTCAATTCCTGCTGACAACCCCTCTTCCATGGTCCCATCTTCCACCAAGCAGCCATCCTGTAGATCTGGCTCCATGTGGCAGTGACTCCTATGCTCCAGTAAACATCATCTCCTTCTTTTGTGCCTGCATCCCTGTGAGTGGCAATGTCTTCCGCTATAAGTAATCTTTGAATTGCTACTCTTTGAGATAAGTTATTTAGCTTCAAAGCTTTTCCAGCCCCTTTGTAACTAGTTCCTTGTATTAAATTATTAATATTGGACTACCTAGCATGGACTGGGCTTTCCTGACTGATATAGCACCTTAGCTGGATTTTCCTTTACTTGACAAGTCACCCTCTGAATTGATCCAAACCTTAAGAAATAATTAAAACTTCTTTACCTTGTGGACTGGTAGATTTGAGTAAAGTCCACCTTCCACCTTCCTTTTTAATATATATGAGAACCACACCAAGTTGTTGTCTTTACTCTGTCCCTGCCCATACTGAGGCCATAGTCACCCTGTAAACTTCATGGCCACTCTCTGCCTGAGATCTGAGGATTACTCCAAAATGTGATTTTCCCACACTATACTTGGAACATTCTTTCTTATTGATCTCCAACTCATTCCATTCCAATGGGTCTGTACCCTGATTCACCCTCTCTACCAAGCCTCTTAAGATTGATAACACACTTAGATTGTCTACATGTCTTCTCAAGATTTACTTCCCCAGCTGCTTCCTTGGGTATGCTTACCTTTAGCCATAAAGCAAATGATGTACTGCTCTGCATTCAACCAATGATCTCTAGGAAACAAAAGCAGCCTGGGCCTAAGAACCTCTGGAAATAAACCCTGCAAAAAAGATCCAAACTGTGTATGTGTATTAATGTGTGTGTGTGTGTGTATGTGTGTGTGTGTGTGCATATGTAGCACAGAATGAATTTTAAAGTTCTTTCTGCTAACGGGTAGAGGGCAGGATGGAAATTTTGGAAAATAAACAAATTCATTATTTCAGCCAATATATATTGAGCTATACTTTGTGCTTAGCCCTCTTCTGTATGTGAGGGATATGGCAGTCAACAAGGCTGGAAAAACCCTGTTCTCTGTCCTCCTAGAGCTGCTTCTGACTTTTCAGAATGGCATAGAGAGCCTACAGCCAGCAGAGTATGTCATTAAGGTCATTAAGGCAATGTTTTCACAAGACACACGTCAAAGTCTTGATATCAAAAGGAATAACTTTTCATCCTATGTGATTAGATTGTGTTGTCTTCCACCAAAATGAGTGCTCATGCTGGCAAGGAGTGCTTGCTTCTAGGGCAAAACAGCAAGAAAATAAACCAGCACTCAGGTGATAAGTACACCAAAATGAAACGGAGCACCCCATTTTGCTTCTCTCATTGACTAGAATTCAAACCCTCCCCCTTGTATAGTCAGCAGTACCTGAGTTGAAGGGCATCAGCATACAGTCCAGGACTGAGACACCTAGAGCATGCTGAATGCAAGAAGGGTTTGGGTGGTAAGGAGAAGGGTGACAGAATCTCTTTCTTATCTAGGGAGAGTAGAACCATCAGAGGAGAGGGAGACACACACACACACAGAAAGACAAAGACAGAGATGGGTCTGGTGGTAGCAAGAGAGATATTGTCTTCATGGAACTCCCTACTTTTGAATGCTTGAATGTGTCAGAAAAGCAGCTACATCTGAAAAGATGCTCTTTATGGTTTCATTTAGTACTAACACTCCACAATTCTAAGATCTAAAGCAAGATGGGAAAAAAGCCCTAAATTCATTATTTGGATTGTATCGTATTTGATAAGGCTCAACACTTTTTAAGGAAGATGTAATGTATCTTTACTAGTGTTCATAAAGAAACAAAAAATGCACTCTAGTTTTCAAAAGCAGTAGTAAATTTCAATGTCTTATACTTCTCAAGAAAGATCTGAGTTTAGTCAACACTACCAGAAACTGGTGTCTATAATCAACATAAAATTTCCTTCTAAAAGCAAAAAGTAGTGTCTGTGTTAAACTGAAGTGAGCTCTTTGAAATATTCTAACAATACTAACTTAACTTTAATGATCTGGTTTAACTTTCACATCCACCCTATGAAGTAGATAAAATTTGAAATCCTATTCATAGGTGTGGAAATTGGGACTTGGAAAACCTGAGTAACCTGTTCAAAGTTACCTGGCCATTCAGTGACAGAGCCTGGATTGGAACTTGCACATCTTGGTTGCTGTCCATTTTTCCACTATCCTGTAGTGCATCAGATAGACTAGAGGATTTCATAGTAACAAAGGAATAAGAAAAATCTTGAACTCAGCTTGCTTTAATAATCTTGAAGGAAGCTCCAAGTGTTCCAGGAGCTAATGCAAAGGCACTTGAAGATGGTCCCCACATGCATTCTGCCCTTTAGTGAGCTGATCAGGTGCAGCCTCATGGAACTAGTCTGAGAGAATGCTGAAGAGCTTTCAGCTTTCAGGGCCCTTGTTTCCAAGTTGTTTGCGTTAGGAGATAAGTAGCAACAAAACTATGCCTATCACTTCTTACAGAATCCTTACTCTCTTTTTTCACATCCCTTCATCCAGTTTCCAAAAGGAAATACAAGGGACTTTACCATCCTCACTCAGTGGCCCCATCACAGGGAGTCTTTGTAGTCGACAAGCATAATTGTCCTTGATCAGTTATTAGAACAGATCCATTTTCCACATCTTTATGAACACTGCTGCTGACTGCCTTATCAGAGGGGCAAGAATTAGGCGGCATAGCCCACAAGTTTATTTTTCTTCGTTAAGCCAGACAGCAGTCTGGGGCTGGGGTGGTGAGTGGAAGGAGGTAGAAGACCACAAAAGAAAGGGGAGAGAGAGAGAGAATAGCTGCACTCAGCTCTAGGGGGCCTGGGTATTTTTGTTATTTTCTAATGCCTGTGAATTAATAGCCGTTAATGGAATTTTGAGTTCAGCTGATTCCAGCAGTGTTGAATCTACAATGAAGAAGATCAGTCCTATTCTAAATTCCCAAACTCCTACCTACAGTACATTTCCCCAAACCTTGTCAGGGCCTCCAACAAAGTGATAAGTGCCACAGGTTAGATTGACAGGTTAGATTGGTTCACAAACATTAATGTGGAACTTGACAACAGTGGTTCTCAACTTGACTTGCATATAGGAATCTCTTGAGAGCTTTAAAAAATACTGATGCCCCAGATCCAGCCCCAGCAGCATTTCTGATTTAGTTGAGTTCAGTAAGACTGGGGACAGAATTTTAAAACAACTCCCAGGTTTTTTTAGTTGTAGACAAGACTGCAATCCCCCTGCTGTAGAACACCATATCTGAGGTCCAGACCCTCTGCCTGCATATCAGAGGATTCTGCAGGGCAGGGTTAGGTAGGGTGCCAGTGAACATAGTCTTGGCCATGTGAGGTCTTCTGCAGTTCCACAAATCCTCTTCTTTAAATGATGACTGGGGCTTGAAAATAGAAGTCCACCCTAGCATACCCACAAGCTATACTTTCCAGCAATACTGAACCTCACAGATTTGAGTCAAAACTACAAAGACTAATCAAAGTCTCTCCATCCTGCCAACCAGCAGGTAGAATTATTGGGCCAAGGAAGAACCCCTCTTGATCTTCTCTTTGCTTCCAGGACATGATTTTCAGTCAAACTAAACTTACACTTAACCCAAACATGAGAATACATCTTCTGCCCCATAATTCAGGTTGACCTGGAAGATATACTATCTATTCCCTTATTTTGTGCCAGCCACATGCATCTGACTCTCAGAGGAGTAGGAATGGGACAAGGACTTCAAATTTCTCAGAATTAGAAGTATATCCAATTCATCTTTAAAGGTTTGCTGAAATCATGCACGTAGCAAAGGGCCTATCATCTCTCCCTGTAGTGCCCTTAGGAATATGTGAGTAATAAATTTATTGCCCATGTTACATGGAAGTCCTTTGTGGACTTTTCCAGAGTCTCAAATCTAATCACAGTTAAGCCAGTAAAGGGATTACAGCCTTATCGGGAGTTTATTTTGCAAGGCTGCCACATAGCTCTGCCAGGATCCTGTTTTTCCCACTATGCTGAACTCAAAGATCCCATTAAATAAAGTTGAACTCTTCAGTTATGCAGAAATATAAACAGGCTGCTCAGTGTGATTTGGAGTTATATTTTCACTTGGAAAAAGATAATGTTCAAATACTAAACAGTGTTGACTCCTATAACTCAAAAATCTGGATGTGATAGAAGAAGAAATTCTAAAATTTCTCCAGTGAAAAAAAGGCACTACATATTCAAAACACAGGCATACACACACACACACACACACACACACACACACACACACACACACACACACACACACACACACACACAGGCTTTGCCATTTTATGTATCCTAGCCATGGAGTCTACTTGATAGTCAATGGCTGAAGAGTTTCTCAGTGGATAAACCATTAAGGACAGCATATACCAATTCATAGCATGGGACAAACCCAGTAGAAAACTTTGTAGAATCAAGTCTAAACCATTCGTCTGATACACAGCTAGTTCAGCCTAATCTGAGCATATGGTATTTTGTAGGCTTAGTAACAGTGTAGCTTGAGAAAGATAGTACAGATAGGGTTGGACATCTCTACTATGTAGGTTTCTGTAGACTAAAAATCTAATACTTGGTCCTAGGTAAGCCAAACTAGTAGAATAAAAGGTCCCTGTCCATATACAATTAGATCCAATCAACCACTTTAACCATAACAAATAATTCCCATTTCTATGTAAAATTGTGAACTGAAATGCCAAGGAGTAAATCTATTGTATATCTCAGAAATCTGTACACTATCTTTCTACTGACAGATAGGAATTCGAGCCACATCTCCTCAGGTGCATTTCTGACAGTGCAATGATGAGTGATTTAGGAAGAGATGATGGAAATGAAAGAGGGTTATGGGATTTACTCTTCTGAAAGGACATTGATAACCCTATTCCACATTGCATTTTTGTTCACTCACATTATGGCTATAAAAGCAGCGCGGTTGAGCCTCTGGCTATAACTGCCACATAACTGAAGAGATTGTATTTTCCAAAATGGCTGCATCCTTCCTACTCTTCTACTATGTGATATTGCCACTCCCCACATCAAGAGGAGAGTCTAGTTCCCTTTTGTTTGAATCTGAGCAGGGCTTGTGGCTGCTTCTACTGGTAAAGTATGGCAGAAGTGATGCTGTATAACTTCCAAGACTGGGTTATACAAGGCAATGTAGCTTTTGTCTTGTTCACCAGCACACTTCCACTTGGAGCCTGGAACTGCCAAGTAAGAAGTTCACCTACCATGAGGTCACCATGCTGTCAGGAAGCCAAACCACATGAAGGCCATAAGAAGGTGCTGCATTCAACAGCCCCAGTGGCATTCTCAGCAAACCGTCAATACCAGCTGCCAAACCTATGAGTGCATCCTCTTGATCATCCAGCCCAGTCTAACCTTCAGATGACAGCAGCCCCAGTGAATCTGATTCCATCTGCCTGAGAGACCCCAAGCCAGAACCATGCAGCCAAGCTCCTCCAAAATTCCTGATGCAAAAGACAACAAGTAAAACAAAATGGCTGTTTTAAGCCACTAAGTTTGGGGGTAATTTGTTATGCAGCAATACTAGCCAAAACAGAATTATTTCAGAGTTAACATTTACTTCCTACTATTCAGACTGCTTCAGAATCTAAGAAAATCAGAAGTTTCTGACCACCTTCAGGAAAGGAGTATCTTTTCTGAGGCACTTAACCTTGAACTTTCTAGCACTCTGGAGTTCCTAGAATTTGCTAACAGCTAATGGCCTTGACAAGCAGTCATGTAATGTAATCAGGCAGAGAAGATTATATTTACAAGAACTCTTCTAAGAAAAATTATTCCATATATTTAGGAAAATACACTTTGATCAACTCATGGTAGAAACGAGATGAGAGTAGGGTGGAGTGAGACATTCTGTTCATGTTCAAGTAGTAATAAATAGTTGCTAAATTTTCTTCTAAGGGGGAAGGTTGCTATTCATAGCAGACCCTTTTGCTTTGTTGAATACCTAGCTGAGTAGTGATTGCAAGTTTAGGAAAAGAACTGAATAACTCAGCAAAATAGAGGAAACTGGACCATGTTTAGGAAAAGTGAAAAGGAGAACACCCTGTTTGCTGAGTAGCCGAAATGAGAACTTTGGTGAACAGAGATATTCAACAATATTTTGAAAGAGTCTGCTATTGAATGTGTAAGGGAAACTTTATCCTCTGTCATTCTTACCAGAATTTCAGTAAATATTACATTGCTTAATCATTCTCTTATTGCAAGTGGTTTAGAGAAATATGGAAATATTGAGGTTATCAAGATTAAAAAAGACTACATATAAGGACCAGCAGATATCTAGGTTACCCACATACTGGTAAAAATGTAGCAGGGACAAAACATTTTTTTGAAAAGGGAAAGAAAACTGCCAAAATAGTTAAGCTATCAGCCAGTCATGGAAAGCCCATTTTAAAGGAAGAGTTTTATACACACACTGTACCCTAAAGACTGAGAGAGAGAACAGGCACACTCAGCGCTCAGGCACATTCTTAAGCACTGATTTTTTTTTTTTTTTTTTTTTCGGTACGCGGGCCTCTCGCTATTGTGGCCTCTCCCGTTGTGGAGCACAGGCTCCGGACGCGCAGGCTTAGCGGCCATGGCTCACGGGCCCAGCTGCTCCGCGGCATGTGGGATCTTCCCGGACCGGGGCACGAACCCGTGTCCCCTGCATCGGCAGGCGGACTCTCAACCACTGCGCCACAGGGAAGCCCTTAAGCACTGATTTTTATTTTCTTCCCCTGATGCTAATGGTTGTTTTGTTTTAAAGGAGAAGAAACTTGTGGGAAAAGTTGGGCTGTGGATATACAGAAAGGGTCATATCCCAGAGTTCCATAAAAATGGCCCAATGTTTTTACCAACTATTGTTATCTCTTTCAACCCTTTCAAAATTTTGTTTATTGGTCCCGCTTTTGAGGAATAAGCTCTAATGTGATTCTGATCTGACGAACAAATGTACACTAACTTGTTCATAACTGGTAATAAGTGAATGTAGTTTATGTATTTAGCTCCCTGGGTCATTTGCATTTATAACCTATGTGAACTTTACCCCACAATCTTGCGTATGAGAAAAGAGTACCATTTTTTCACTTTCTTCAAATTAAATCCAAGTTTGAGCCTCTTTCCTCCTGCAGTTGTAGAAAAATTCAACTTCTATCATTATTGGGATTGGTAGAGAGAAGTCTTCTTCTTAGATTCCATCTATAATCTAGGAACCTGATGTGGTTCCTGAAAATAGATGGAAAAGTCACCGGCCTTCAGTCCATCCTACCTGCTGATACACATTGTACATATTTCATTGCTCTTTGGAGTCTGGTTGCTCCAAAATTTCCTCTGCTGTGTGTAGGTAGAGAGAATGTACCTAAGGCAGGGGCCCTGTGCTAGTGTCCAGCCTCCCTAGGTGCAGCTTTCCTGCCTCTCACCTGTGTCTCTTTCATGGTGCGGGGTTCCCAACACAGAGTTCCATTCTCTCCAATTTTGAGGAGTCTCCCTTCTCAAAGGACACTCACTTCTCTCCCATCTCCCTAGTATACTGTCAGCCCTCTGTATCCACATGTTCCTTTTTTGTGGATTCAACCAATTGCAGACGGAAAATACTTGAAAAAGAATCCCGAAAGTTCTAAAAAGCAAAACTTGAATTTGCTGCACCAGCAAATATTTACATAGCATTTATATTTTATTACATATTATAAGTAATCTAGAGGTGATTTTTAAAAAATACGGGAGAATGTGCATAGGTTACATGCAAATACTCTGCCATTTTATATAAGGGACCTGAGCATCCACAGATGTTAGTATCTAGTTGTGGGTCCTGGAGCCAATCCCCCACAGATACTGAGGGATGACTGCAATCCTCTCAAGGAGATCAGCCCTTGGGGACATAAAATCTGGAAAGAGCCAATGTCTATAGTCAGTTTTATTTCCTGAACCCACAACACAATCCTCCCCTGAAGCAAGGGAGAGACTCAGAGGGCAAAGCTACCTTCCTGGGAAAGTTATAGAAAAACATACCGCAAAAGGAGAACACAAAGTAATGTTTCAACAGAACACTCAAACATGTATTCAACAAGATACTTCAGAAGGAGTAATATTTTTACCCAAAGGCATGGGACTTTTAAAATGGGTCCTTTAGCACTCTTCAGGACTGGGAAAGGTCCCTCTCCAGAAAGGCTCTGCCCAAGCACAAAGAATTTGAGGAAATTCTGAGTTTAGGGGCCTTGGGTGCAGCCCTGAATCACCTCTGAGCAGTAAACATCAGGAAGACATTTTCCAGCTCCAGCCTCCACCTCCAGGAGAATGTCAGCAATAATTCTGGGTGTGTTACCCAAAGGCAGGCCTTGCCCTAACTGACTACTGCCAGAAGCAGCTGCCTTTGGAAACAGCAGAAATAACTTTCTGTGTTAGGAGGAAGCAACAGGAACCTTGGTGTTGAGCAGACCTCACACTTCCTTCTTACCACTAGTTTACAGGCAGCATGGTGTAGGGAAAATGAGGTCAAGGAGCTGTCGCCCTCTCTGTAGGCCTGGGTGACTAGGGAGATGATCTTCAGAAACAGATTCCTTGATCACTCCCCATGGTACCCATAAGACTTTGACTCTGACACATGACTTCAGAGGGGGTCTGCCGAAACCCCCTGTTAACCTTCTAAGAATGGCAAACTTAGAAGTCCAAAAGGATATAGATTTTCATATCCAAAATAAGAGAGGTATTATAGCAAAGCACAGGTTACATTTCCATAGGACTTTTTTTTTTTTTTTTTTTTTGCATTTCACTTAGATCAAGAAAAATCAAATCCCATAACTGCTGGGTGGTTGACTCACAGACCGGAGAACACTTATACCACAGAAGTCCACCCACTGGAGTGAAGGTTCTGAGCCCCATGTCAGGCTTCCCAACCTGGGGGTGGGGCAATGGGAGGAGGAATTCCTAGAGAATCAGACTTCAAAAGCTAGTGGGATTTGATTGCAGGACTTTGAACGGACTGGGGGAAACAGAGACTCCACTCGTGGAGGGCACACACAAAGTAGTGTGTGCATTGGGACGCAGGGGAAAAAGCAGTGACCCCAGGGGTGACTGAAGCAGACCTACCTCCTAGTGTTGGAGTGTCTCCTGCAGAGGCAGGGGGTGGCTGTGGTTCACCGTGAGGACAAGGAAACTGGCAGCAGAGCTTCTGGGAAGTACTCCTTGGCATGAGCCCTCCCAGAGTCTGCCATTAGCCCCGCCAAACAGCCCAGGTAGGCTCCAATGTTGGGTTCCCTCAGGCCAAAGAACCAACAGGAAGGGAACCCAGCCCCACCCATCAGCAGTAAAGCAGATTAAAGTTTTATTGAGCTCTTCCCACCAGAGCAACACCCAACTCTACCTACCACCAGTCCCTCCCATCAGAAAACTTGCACAAGCCTCTTAGATAGCCTCATCCAACAGAGGGCAGACAGCAGAAGCAAGAAGAACTACAGTCCTGCAGCCTGTGGAACAAAAACCACATTCACAGAAAGATAGACAAGATGAAAAGGCAGAGGGCTATGTACCAGATGCAGAAACAAGATAAAACCCTAGAAAAACAACTAAATGAAGTGGAGATAGGCAACCTTCCAGAAAAAGAATTCAGAACAATGATAGTGAAGATGATCCAGGACCTCGGAAAAAGAATGGAGGCAAAGAACGAGAAGGTGCAAGAAATGTTCAGCAAAGACCTAGAAGAATTAAAGAACAAACAGAGATGAACAATACAATAACTGAAATGAAAACTACACTAGAAGGAATCAATAGCAGAATAACTGAGGCAGAAGAACGGATAAGTGACCTGGAAGACAGAATGCTGGAATTCACTGCTGCGGAACAGAATAAAGAAAAAAGAGTGTAAAGAAATGAAGACAGCCTAAGAGACCTCTGCAACAATGTTAAATGCAACAACATTCACATTATCAGGCTCCGAAAAGGAGAAGAGAGAAATGACCTGAGAAAATATTTGAAGAGATTATAGTCGAAAACTTCCCTAACATGGGAAAGGAAATAGCCACCCAAGTCCAGGAAGTGCAGAGAGTCCCATACAGGATAAAGCCAAGGGGAAACATGCTGAGACACATAGTAATCAAATTGGCAAAAGTTAAAGACAAAGAAAAATTATTGAAAACAGCAAGGGAAAAACGACAAATAACATACAAGGGAACTCCCATAATGTTAACAGCTGGTTTCTCAGCAGAAACTCTACAAGCCAGAAGGGAGTGGCATGGTATACTTAAAGTGATGAAAGGGAAGAACCTACAACCAAGATTACTCTACCCAGCAAGGATCTCATTCAGATTCGATGGAAAAATCAAAAGCTTTACAGACAAGCATAAGCTAAGAGAATTCAGCACCACCAAACCAGCTCTACAACAAATGCTAAAGGAATGTCTCTAAGTGGGAAACATAAGAGAAGAAAAGGACCTACAAAAACAAACCCAAAACAAATAAGAAAATGGTCGTAGGAACATACATATTGATAATTACCTTAAACGTGAATGGATTAAATGCTCCAACCAAAAGACACAGGCTTGCTGAATGGATACAAAAACAAGACACATATATGTGCTGTCTGCAAGAGACCCACTTCAGACCTAGGGACACATACAGACTGAAAGGGAGGGGATGGAAAAAGATACTCCATGCAAATGGAAATCAAAAGAAAGCTGGAGTAGCAATACTCATATCAGATAAAATAGACTTTAAAATAAAGAATGTTACAAGAGACAAGGAAAGGCACTACATAATCAAGGGATCAATCCAAGAAGAATATGTAACAATTATAAATATATATGTACCCAACATAGGAGCACGTCAACACATAAGGCAACTGCTAATAGCTATAAAAGAGGAAATCGACAGTAACACAATAATAGTGGGGGACTTTAACACCTCACTTAGACCAATGGACAGATCATCCAAAATGAAAATAAATAAGGAAACAGAAGATTTAAATGACACAATAGACCAGATAGATTTAATAGATATTTATAGGACATTCCATCCAAAAACAGCAGATTACACTTTCTTCTCAAGTGCGCATGGGACACTCTCCAGGATAGATCACATCTTGGGCCACAAATAAAGCCTCAGTAAATTTATGAAAATTGAAATCATATCAAGCATCTCTTCTGACCACAATGCTATGAGATTAGAAATGAATTACAGGGAAATAAAAGTAAAAAACACAAACACATGGACGCTAAACAATACATTACTAAATAACCAAGAGATCACAGAAGAAATCAAAGATGAAATAAAAAAATACATAGAGACAAATGAAAATGAAAACACGATGATCCAAAACCTATGGGATGCAGCAAAAGCAGTTCTAAGAGGGAAGTTTATAGCTACATAAGCCTACATCAAGAAAGAAGAAAAATCTCAAATAAACAATCTTACCTTACACCTAAAGGAATTAGAGAAAGAAGAACAAACAAAACCCAAAGTTAGCAGAAGGAAATAAATCATAAAGATCAGAGCAGAAATAAATGAAATAGAAACAAAGAAAACAATAGCAAAGAGCAATAAAACTAAAAGCTGGTTCTTTGAGAAGATAAACAAAATTTATAAGCCGTTAGCCAGACTCATCAAGAAAAAGAGGGAGAGGACTCAAATCAATAAAATTAGAAATGAGAAAAGAGAAGTTACAACAGACACCACAGAAATACAAAGCATCCTAACAGACTACTACAAGCAACTCTATGCCAATAAAATGGACCACCTGGAAGAAATGGACAAATTCTTAGAAAGGTATAAACTTCCAAGACTGAACCAGGAAAAAACAGAAAATATGAACAATCAATCACAAGTAATGAAATTGAAACTGTGATTAAAATTTTTCCAACAAAGTCCAGGACCAGATGGCTTCACAGGTGAATTCCATCATTTAGAGAAGAGCTAACACCCATCCTTCTCAAACTCTTCCAAAAGATGGCAGAGTAAGGAACACTCCCAAACTCATTCTATGAGGCCACCATCACCCTGATACCAAAACCAGACAAAGATACTACAAAAAAAGAAAATTGCAGACCAATATCACTGATGAACATAGATGCAAAACTCCTCAACAAAATACTAGCATACAGAATCCAACAACACATTAAAAGGATCATACACCATGATCAAGTGGGATTTATCCCTGGATTGCAAGGATTCTTCAATATATGCAAATAAATCAATGTGATACACCATATTAACAAATTGAAGAATAAAAACCATATGATCATCTCAATAGATGCAGAAAAAGCTTTTGACAAAATTCAACACCCATTTATGATAAAAACTCTCCAGAAAGTGGGCACAGAGGGAAGCTACCTCAACGTAATAAAGGCCATATACGACAAACCCACAGCAAGCATCATTCTCAATGGTGAAAAACTGAAAGCATTTCCTCTAAGATCAGGAACAAGACAAGGATGTCCACTCTCACCTCTGTTATTCAACATAGTTTTCAAAGTCCTAGCCACGGCAATCAAAGATAAAGAAGTAAAAGGAATACAAGTGGGAAAAGAAGAAGTAAAACTGTCACTGTTTGCAGATGACATGATAGTATACACAGAGAATCCTAAAGATGCCACCAGAAAACTACTAGAGCTAATCAATGAATTTGGTAAATTTTCAGGATACAAAATTAATGCACAGAAGTCTCTTGCATTCCTATATACTAATGATGAAAAATCTGGAAGAGAAATTCAGGAAACGCTTCCGTTTACCATTGCAACAACAAGAATAAAATACCTAGGAATAAACCTACTTAGGCAGACAAAAGACCTGTATGCAGGAAACTATAAGACACTGATGAAAGAAATTAAAGGTGATACTAACAGATGGAGAGATATACCATGTTCTTGGATTGGAAGAATCAATATTGTGAAAATGACTATACTACCCAAAGCAATGTACAGATTCAATGCAATCCCTATCATCCCAATGGCATTTTTTACAGAACTAGAACAAAAAATCTTAAAATATGTGTGGAGACACAAAAGACCCTGAATAGCCAAAGCAGTTTTGAGGGAAAAAACAGAGCTGGAGGAATCAGACTCCCTGACTTCAGACTATCGTACAAAGCTACAATAATCAAGGCCATATGGTACTGGCACAAAAACAGAAACATGGATCAATGGAACAAGATACAAAGCCCAGAGATAAACCCACACACCTATCGTCAACTAATCTATGACAAAGGAGGCAAGGATATACAATGGAGAAAAGACAGTCTCTTCAATAAGTGGTGCTGGGAAAACTGGACAGCTACATGTAAAAGAATGAAATTAGAACACTCCCTAACACCAAACACAAAAACAAACTCAAAATGGATTAGAGACCTAAATGTAAGACCAGACACTGTAAAACTCTTAGAGGAAAACATAGGAAGAAACTCTTTGACATAAATCACAGCAAGATCTTTTTTGACCCACCTCTTAGAGTAATGGAAATATAAACAAATGGGACCTAATGAAACTTCAAAGCTTTTGCACAGCAAAGGAAACCACAAACAAGACGAAAAGAAAACCCTCAGAATGGGAGAAAATATTTGCAAACGAATCAATGGACAAAGGATTAATCTCCAAAATATATAAACACCTCATGCAGCTCAATATTCAAAAAACAAAACTGAATCCAAAAATGGGCAGAAGACCTAAATAGACATTTCCCCAAAGGAGAGATACAGATGGCCAAGAGGCACATGAAAAGCTGCTAACATCACTAATTATTAGAGAAATGCAAATCAAAAGTACAATGAGGTATCACCTCACACCAGTTAGAATGGGCATCATCAGAAAATCTACAAACATCATATGCTGGAGAGGGTGTGTAGAAAATGGAATCCTCTTGCACTGTTGGTGGGAATGTAAATTGATACAGCCGCTATGGAGAACAGTATGGAGATTCCTTAAAAAACTAAAAATAGAATTGCCATATGATCCAGCAATTCCACTACTGGGCATATACCCAGAGAAAACCATAATTCAAAAAGATACATGTACCCCAATGTTCATTGCAGCAGTATTTACAGTAGCCAGGTCATGGAAGCAACCTAAATGCCCATCGACAGATGAATGGATAAAGAAGATGTGGTACATATATACAATGGAATATTACTCAGCCATAAAAAGAAATGAAATTGGGTCATTTTTTGCGACGTGGATGGATCTAGAGACTGTCATACAGAGTGAAGTAAGTCAGAAAGAGAAAAACAAATATTGTATGTTAATGCATGTATGTGGAACCTAGAAAAATGGTACAGATGAACCGGTTTGCAGGGCAGAATTTGAAACACAGATGTAGAGAACAAATGTTTGGACACCAAGGGGGGAAAGCAGCAGGGCATGTTGGTGGTGGTGTGATGAATTGGACGATTGGGATTGACATGTATACACTGGTGTGGATAAAATTGATGGCTAGTAAGAATCTGCTGTATAAAAAAAGAAAATAAAATTCAAAAATTCAAGAAAAACAAGAAAACAACAACCCACACCCTTAGTCTCTTGCTTCTTATTTCTTTTAGTAGCCTTACTTTGCAGATAAGGTAAACTGAGGCTCAGAGAGATTAAATGACTCTTTTCAGGTCCCACAGGTAGTAAATTGTATAATTCAGGATTAAAAGCTGACATTTCTGGTTGACTTGACCCATTTGTGGCCTTTTTGGATATATATTTCAGTAAAACATTTTTAGGTTTATTTGTTATTTTAAGCTAGATACTTGAAGAAGACTGGAACTTCTCAAAATTAAGAGAGGCTGCATCCCTGTTAGGAAAACCAAACTTGTCTTTATTAAATTCTAAGCAAATTATCTGTCTCTGGCAGACACCAGTAGATCACAGATGGCAAGAGAAGTCTAAAGAAGTCTCCTAATTATTTTACAAAGAATTGCTTTCTGTTTATGAGCTGTTAGCTCAATTTAAGCATTAGTGCGTTATACTGGGGGTGTTTGTGTATGTGTTAGAGGTGTCCATGGGGTAAACAAATAAGCTTAAGATAGAGGTGGGTAAAGCCAAAGAAAAAGCACATTGTATACAACAGAACAACTAGAGTGTTCTGTAGCTTTGAAAAACATTGTGGCCAAACAAAGTGTTCTGCCAGGGGAAACATGGGTTAGCGTTCCATCATCTCAGTATGAGCAGGTTATTTTCAGGTTCTATTGGCCTTCAAGATCCAGCCTAATAAACTCTGTTCTTGTGTACCCGTGTTGTATAACAAAACTAACAGTTCATTTGGGGTGCTGAGAGGGGAGGAGCTTTTTAATTCCTTTCACAGAAGTGTATATTTTTCAGAAAAATTCTTAGTCCTGAACAAGTGCCTCTAAAGAGGGAAATAAGAGGTATGTTTCCTTTTGAGAAGTTATAGTATCCTTAAAGCACTTTTTTCAGTTGTTTGAGGGTTTCATTAGAACGAAATAATAGTAACCACCGTTAACTGAATGCTTACTATGCACAAGTACCATATAGACATGATCTCATTTAGTCGCCAAGGAAGTCTCAGTATATAGGCAGCATTTGTCACGCATTTGGACACAGAAACTGGGGTTCAGAGATTTTAAATAATTTGCTTTAAATAACCTTGTGAAAAGTGATGGAGCTTTCTGACCTCAGCTTGAGCCCTAACCACTACACTATACTGCCTCCAGCTTGACACTAGGGAAGGGATAAATTATCCACACGGGAGAGGTGGGCGTTGGCACTAGATGACCAAGGACCAAGCTGTGATCAGCCATCCCTCCAGATTAGAGGACAACTGTAATCCTAATCTTTGCTTTGAAGGGAACTGTTTTCCGTAAGCAGTCTGTATTTTATCAGCTTTCTGCTGGGTACTTTAGAGAAAAAAAAGATACTAAAATTTAATTGCTTTACAGAAAATACCTCTTTTTTCATCTCTTGGGGCCATGAAAAAAAAAGCCACATAAAATTAGATCATATGCAAAAACTTCTTCTGAGCTAATCACGTAAAGATTATTCTGTCCTAAAGAAAAATTACATTGAAGTTCAAATGTGTCTAAAATGAAAGTATCTACAGAAACTTTGCTACAAGTGACATTGATGGCTTTAAATCACAGTGGTCTTCACAGAAAGCTCATTTGAATGTTGAAAAGTAAAAATGGTGGCACCACAAATTGTGAAATTGTGATTAGTTTGTCTACTTGGCATTAACATGGATAAATATTGTGGACATAATGAGAAGCAAAACAGAAATTGTAGAAGAATACATAAATATGAGTCCATTTATATAAAATGTAAAATATGTAAAATTAAATAATATATTTTATAAGTATACATACATATGTGGAAGCTACTGTGAATTTCATGACAATGATACACCCCAAATTCAGGACAGTGGTAATCTCTGGAGGGAAGAGAAGGAGGTGAAATCTGAATAGGACACACAGAGCATTAACTGGGTTTGTCAAGTTTTATTTCTCAAGCTAGGAGATGACTGAGGTGTTTCCCTTTTACTGTTTACATCTTCTGGTTTTTTGAAACATTTCATGATTTTTAAAAATTTCCCTGAGATCAACATGGCCCCTCCAAGTGAACAAAGCAAAGGTGTGCCCATCATTGGAATGCATTGCCTTCTTTTGACCTGAGAACTTATATCTCAGATGAGACAATGAAGACAACTCACAGGATTCCATTCTGGAAGAATGTGAATCTGTCCTAAATCTGAAACCTGGACCCTCTTCAGCAACACTCAGAAACTCACTATTGTGGATTCCATGCCTTTGCCCTCAGTCCTGGGAGCTGGTGGAGAAGGGGCACTGATATTCAAAGAGGGAGATAGATTTGGATTTCAATTCTAGCCTTGCCACTTTCTAGCCTTGATTTCTTCATCTGTAAAATGGACCTAATAAGACAAACCTCCTCACTGGATTTTTCTAAGGATGGAATTAGTTACCACATGCAAAGTGTTTTTGGCATGCAAAAAAACACTCATAAATAATGTCGCCATGGTTTATATAAATCACCAGTCTAGGATTCTTTTTCTAGCTCTTAACTTTCTCCCAGCTGTCTGACATTTTCAAATTTGCCCTGTAACTGAATGTTTTCATTCAAATCACTTTCCCGAGACTCATGGTAACATGCATCCTAATTCATTGTTTGGATAGTCCACTTTCCAGTTACTTCTGAAATTTAAAAAAAAAAGAAATAAAAATGTTCTACTTATTCATGTTTCTGTCGTTTTTAAAAGTACTAGTTGAGGTCATGAGACCATTACCTCAGAGTGCTCAGACATTATTAAAACAAATTACACTGGGTCACTGTGAGGAGAGCCCTAACAGTCATTCTGACAGAGGAGGCTGGGAGGCCCCTTGCGGAGGAGTGAAAGAATGGATATTTTGTTGACTCACACATGACATTATTTAGAAATAGCTCTTTTTGCTAATATGACCAGATGTCTCCCAGCCATATATAAAAACATTCTAACCTACACTGATTTGCTTAAGAAGTGTCCACAACAAGGTAGTTAACAAGACCGAAGAGCCTTTGTCTATTTAGGGGTAAACTTTGTTCAAGGATTGCATCATCTGCTGATGAGAGCTCTTCCTTGGGAGTACTAGAACCCTAATGTTAATGGGAAAAGTACTTACTTGAGCCAGAGATTAGAGGTTTGAAATTTTACTCTACCACTTCCTGGTGATGTGGCATGAGTATACTGTTTAATTTCTATGTCTCCCTTTCTTCATTTGTAAAGCAGGCATAATAATATGTATCCCAAGGAGTTCTGATAAGATTTAAGGGAATACCATGAAAGAATTTGGAACAGAGACAGATGCACAGCAAGCATTCAACAAATGTTAGGTGAAATATTAGTTGACTCAGTAGATCAACTTGGACATGTATCTTCAAATTTCAGATCCTAATTTCAAGATGATAGGGATGATAGTGGAGTGGAAAAAGTGTTAGACTTTGAGTCAAGAAAAATAACTAAATTGTGCTATTATTTGCTATGTGGCTTTGGACAAATTTCTTAGCTTTTCTAAGTCTTATTAACGTGCAAACTGGACATAATAATATCCTCTCACTCCACTTTCCAGGATTTAGAGAGAAGGAATGTTTGTCTGTGTTTCCTCAATCTTCAGATTCTGTATTTCTTCTGTTTCTAAAAGTAACAACAACAATTGTTAAGTATGTATTTTTCTTTTCTCAAATCACTACTTCTAATGGAATGAATAGCCTTCAAAAGAACCCAGTGAAAGAATTACAGCTAGGTTCTGGAATTCTACAGTTCTCTTTGAGGGGACACTTTATATGCAAAGACAAACAGAATACTAGTCCCTCCACACAGAAGAGTAGTAACAGCCATGATTAAGATAATTATCCATCTCTGGAGAAATGCTACCACCTTCTGTGACCTTGTGCTTTCAAGTTCAATAAGATGGAATAATTCCATAATAATTTAAATCCCAGAACTACCTTTACTAAGAGTCTGAGTAATAGTTCCTGACCACTCTACAAATCAAAATTTATAGTTAATTGGCTGCATTATTGGATAAATCAAAGGATAATGCTTATGAAACCCTGAGTTCTTTAAGAGTTCAGACCCAGTGAATTGGGTGGTATTCTAGAACATGGGGTATGCATGAAAGTTTACATAATATTGCCTAGAGGACAATAACTTGAGTTAGATTTTTAGTTTGATGAATAGAAAATGCTTAAGTTAATTTGTCTTCTTCCATTGGAAAAAAATTAACTCTCTTTAATTTCTAAATAATACATGAATACATTCTTACTTGAAAAAAGTTTAAACCCTATAAGGTTTAAACCCCTTTCATTAGCACTTCCCTTCTCAAAATAGTAGTCAGTCCAAAAACTGACTACTGTTATCAGTTCATCGTATATTCCTTCAGAACTCTTTTCTCTGCATTTTCTTTAATACAAATAGTTTCATTAGTGTATATTCATACATAAATAATACAGTTTATCCTTAAATAACTTTTTACTCTACAGTGTGTATTAATCAACATGAAGATATCCACTTCATTCTTTTTAACTGTTGCATAGTACTCCACAGTATGAATGTGCTATCTTTGATTTAACCATTTACCTATTGTCTTACAAGTGAATCATTTCAAATATTTAGTTCTTTTTATCTTTTTAACATCTGTATTGGAGTATAATTGCTTTACAATGGTGTGTTAGTTTCTGCCTTATAACAAAGTGAGTCAGCTATAGATATACATATATCCCTGAATCTCCTCCCTCTTGCATCTCCCTCCCAACCTCCCTAGCCCACCCCTCTAGGTGGTCACAAAGCACCGAACTGATCTCCCTGTACTATGCAGCTGCTTCCCACTACCTATCTATCTTATATTTGGTAGTATATATAAATCCATGCCACTCTCTCACTTCATCCCAGCTTACCCGTGTCTTCAAGTCCATTCTCTACGTCTGTGTCTTTTTTCCTGTCTTGACCTACATTCTTAAGAACCACATTTTTTTTAGATTCCATATATATGTGTTAGCATATGGTATTTGTTTTTCTCTTTCTGACTTACTTCACTCTGTATGGCAGACTCTAGGTCCATCTACCTCACTACAAATAACTCAATTTCATTTCTTTTTACGGCTGAGTAATATTCCATTGTATATGTGTACCACATCTTCTATATCCATTCATCTATCTATGGACACTTAGGTTGCTTCCATGTCCTGGCTATTGTAAATAGAGCTGCAATGAACATTGTGGTACATGACTCTTTTTGAATTATGGTTTTCTCAGGGTATATGCCCAGTAGTGGGATTGCTGGGCCGTATGGTAGTTCTATTTTTAGTTTTTTAAGGAACCTCCATACTGTTGTCCATAATGGCTGTATCAGTTTACATTCCCACCAACAGTGCAAGATAGTTCCCTTTTCTCCACACCCTCTCCAGCATTTATTCTTTCTAGATTTTTTTGATGATAGCCATTCTGACTGTTGTGAGGTGATACCTCATTGTAGTTTTAATTTTCATTTCTCTAATGATTAGTGATGTTGAGCATTCTTTCATGTGTTTGTTGTCAATCTGTATATCTTCTTTGGAGAAATGTCTATTTAGGTCTTCTGCCCATTTTTGGATTGGGTTTTTTGTTTTCTTGATATTGAACTGCATGAGCTGCTTGTAAATTTTGGAGATTAATCCTTTGTCAGTTGCTTCATTTGCAAATATTTTCTCCCATTCTGAAGGTTGTCTTTTCATCTTGTTTATGGTTTCCTTTGCTGTGCAAAAGCTTCTAAGTTTCATTAGGTCCCATTTGTTTATTTTTGTTTTTATTTCCATTTCTCTAGGAGGTGGGTCAAAAAGGAGCTTGCTGTGATTTATGTCATAGAGTGTTCTGCCTGTGTTTCCCTCTAAGAGTTTTATAGTGTCTGGCCTTACATTTAGGTCTTTAATCCATTTTGAGTTTATTTTTGTGTATGGTGTTAGGGACTGTTCTAATTTCATTCTTTTACATGTAGCTGTCCAGTTTTTCCAGCACCACGTTTCAAAGAGGCTGTCTTTTCTCCATTATATATTCTTGCCTCCTTTGTCAAAGATAAGGTGACCATATGTGCGTGGGTTTATCTCTGGGCTTTCTATCCTGTTCCATTGATCTATATTTCTGTTTTTGTGCCAGTACCATACTGTCTTGATTACTGCAGCTTTGTAATATAGTCTGAAGTTCAGAAGCCTGATTCCTCCAGCTCTGTATTTCTTTCTCAAGATTGCTTTGGCTATTCGGGGTCTTTTGTGTTTCCATACAAATTGTGCAATTTTTTGTTCTAGTTCTGTGAAAAATGCCAGTGGTAGTTTGATAGGGATTGCATTGAATTGCAATTGAGTTGCTTTGAGTAGTAGAGTCATTTTCACAATGTTGATTCTTCCAATCCAAGAACATGGTATATCTCTCCATCTATTTGTATCATCTTTAATTTCTTTCATCAGTGTCTTATAATTTTCTGCATACAGGTCTTTTGTCTCCTTAGGTAGGTTTATTCCTAGATATTTTATTCTTTTTGTTGCAAAGATAAATGGGAGTGTTTTCTTCTTTTTTTTTGCAGTACACGGGCCTCTCACTGTTGTGGCCTCTCCCATTGCGGAGCACAGGCTCTGGACGTGCAGTCTCAGCAGCCATGGCTCACGGGCCCAGCTGCTCCGTGGCATGTGGGATCTTCCCGGACCGGGGCACGAACCTGTGTCCCCTGAGGCAGGCGGACTCTCAACCACTGCACCACCAGGGAAGCCCTGGGAGCATTTTCTTCATTTCACTTTCAGATTTTTCATCATTAGTGTATAGAAATGCCAGAGATTTCTGTGCATTAATTTTGTATCCTGCAACTTTACCAAATTAATTGATTAGCTCTAGTAGTTTTCTGGTATCATCTTTAGGATTCTCTATGTATAGTATCATGTCATCTGCAAACAGTGACAGCTTTACTTCTTTTCTGATGTGGATTCCTTTTATTTCCTTTTCTTCCCTGATTGCTGTGGCTAAAACTTCCAAAACTAAGTTGAATAAAAGCGGTGAGAGTGGGCAACCTTGTCTTGTTCCTGATCTTAGTGGAAATGCTTTCAGTTTTTCACCATTGAGGATGATGTTGGCTGTGGGTTTGTCATATATGGCCTTTATTATGTTGAGGAAAGTTCCCTCTATGCCTATTTTCTACAGGGATTTTATCGTAAATGGGTGTTGAATTTTGTTGAAAGCTTTCTCTGCATCTATTGAGATGATCATATGGTTTTTCTCCTTCAATTTGTTAATATGGTGTATCACATTGATAGATTTGCATATATTGAAGAATCCTTGCATTCCTGGAATAAAGCCCACTTGATCATGGTGTAGGATCCTTTTAATGTGCTGTTGGATTCTGTTTGCTAGTATTTTGTTGAGGATTTTTGCATCTATGTTCATCAGTGATATTGGCCTGTAGTTTTCTTTCTTTGTGACATCCTTGTCTGGTTTTGGTCTCAAGGTGATGGTGGCCTCGTAGAATGAGTTTGGGATTGTTCCTCCCTCTGCTATATTTTGGAAGAGTTTGAGAAGGATAGGTGTTAGCTCTACTCTAAATGTTTGATAGAATTTGCCTGTGAAGCCATCTGGTCCTGGGCTTTTGTTTGTTGGAAGATTTTTAATCACAGTTTCAATTTCAGTGCTTGTGATTAGTCTGTTCATATTTTCTATTTCTTCCTGATTCAGTCTTGGCAGGTTGTGCATTTCTAAGAATTTGTCCATTTCTTCCAGGTTGTCCATTTTATTGGCATAGATTTGCTTGTAATCTCTCATGATCTTTTGTATTTCTGCAGTGTCAGTTGTTACTTCTCCTTTTTCATTTCTAATTCTATTGATTTGAGTCTTCTCCCTTTTTTTCTTGATGAGTCTGGCTAATGGTTTATCAATTTTGTTTATCTTCTCAAAGAACCAGCTTTTAGTTTTATTGATCTTTGCTATTGTTTCCTTCATTTCTTTTTCATGTATTTCTGATCTGATTTTTATGATTTCTTTCCTTGTGCTAACTTTGGGGTTTTTTGGTTCTTCTTTCTCTAATTGCTTTAGGTGCAAGGTTAGGTTGTTTATTCGACATGCTTCCTATTTCTTAAGGTGAGCTTGTATTGCTATAAACTTCCCTCTTAGAACTGCTTTTACTGCATCCCATAGGTTTTGGGTCATCGTGTCTCCATTGTCATTTGTTTCTAGGTATTTTTTTTATTTCCTCTTTGATTTCTTCAGTGATCACTTCGTTATTAAGTAGTGTATTGTTTAGCCTCCATGTGTTTGCATTTTTTACAGCTCTTTTCCTGTAATTGATATCTAGTCTCATAGCGTTGTGGTCGGAAAAGATACTTTATACAATTTTATTTTTCTTAAATTTACCAAGGCTTGATTTGTGACCTAAGATATGATCTATCCTGGAGAATATTCCATGAGCACTTGAGAAAAATGTGTATTCTGTTGTTTTTGGATGGCGTGTCCTATAAATATCAATTAAGTCCATCTTGTTTAATGTATCATTTAAAGCTTGTGTTTCCTTATTTATTTTCATTTTGGATGATCTGTCCATTGGTGAAAGTGGGGTGTTAAAATCCCCTACTATTAATGTGTTACTGTCGATTTCCCCTTTTATGGCTGTTAGTATTTGCCTTATGTATTGAGGTGCTCCTATGTTGGGTGCATAAATATTTACAATTGTTATATCTTCTTCTTGGATTGATCCCTTGATCATTATGTACTGTCCTTCTTTGTCTTTTCTAATAGTCTTTATTTTAAAGTCTATTTTGTCTGATATAAGAATTGCTACTCCAGCTTTCTTTTGGTTTCCATTTGCGTGGAATATCTTTTTCCATTCCCTTACTTTCAGTCTGTATGTGTCTCTAGGTCTGAAGTGGGTCTCTTGTAGACAGCATATATATGGGTCTTGTTTTGGTATCCATTCAGCCAATCTGTGTCTTTTGGTGGGAGCATTTAGTCCATTTACATTTAAGGTAATTATCGATATGTATGTACCTATTCCCATTTTCTAAATTGTTTTGGGTTCGTTATTGTAGGTCTTTTCCTTCTCTTGTGTTTCCTGCCTAGAGAAGTTCCTTTAGCATTTGTTGTAAAGCTGGTTTGGTGGTGCTGAACTCTCTCAGCTTTTGCTTGTCTGTAAAGATTTTAATTTCTCCATCAAATCTGAATGAGATCCTTGCTGGGTAGAGTAATCTTGCTTGCAGGTTTTTCTCCTTCATCACTTTAAATATGTCCTGCCACTCCCTTCTGGCTTGCAGAGTCTCTGCTGAAAGATCCGCTGTTAACCTTATGGGGATTCCCTTGTGTGTTATTTGTTGTTTTTCCCTTGCTGCTTTTAATATGCTTTCTTTGTGTTTAATTTTTGACAGTTTGATTAATATTTGTCTTGGCGTATTTCTCCTTGAATTTATCCTGTATGGGACTCTCTGTGCTTCCTGGACTTGATTAACTATTTCCTTTCCCATATTAGGGAAGTTTTCAACTATAATCTCTTCAAATATTTTCTCAGTCCCTTTCTTTTTCTCTTCTTCTTCTGGAACCCCTATAACTTGAATGTTGGTGTGTTTAATGTTGTCCCAGAGGTCTCTGAGACTGTCCTCAGTTCTTTTCATTCTTTTGTCTTTATTCTGCTCTGCAGTAGTTATTTCCACTATTTTATCTTCCAGGTCACTTATCCGTTCTTCTGCCTCAGTTATTCTGCTATTGATCCCATCTAGAGTATTTTTAATTTCATTTATTGTGTTGTTCATTGTTATTTGTTTCATCTTTAGTTCTTCTAGGTCCTTGTTAAATGTTTCTTGCATTTTGTCTATTCTATTTCCAAGATTTTGGATCATCTTTACTATCATTATTGTGAATTCTTTCTCAGGCAGACTGCCTATTTCCTCTTCATTTGTTAGATCTGGTAGGTTTTTATCTTGCTCCTTCATCTGTGGTGTGTTTTTCTGTCTTCTCATTTTGCTTATCTTACTGGTTTGGAGTCTCCTTTTTGCAGGCTGCAGGTTCGTAGTTCCCGTTGTTTTTGTTGTCTGTCCCCAGTGGCTAAGGTTGGTTCAGTGGGTTGTGTAGGCTTCCTGGTGGAGGGGACTAGTGCCTGTGTTCTGGTGGATGAGGCTGAATCTTGTCTTTCTGGTGGGCAGGTCGACGTCTGGTGGTGTGTTTTGGGGTGTCTGTGGACTTATTATGATTTTCGGCAGGCTCTCTGCTAATGGGTGGGGTTGTGTTCCTGTTTTGCTAGTTGTTTGGCATAGGGTGTCCAGCACTGTAGCTTGCTTGTCATTGAGTGAAGCGGGGTGCTGGCGTTGAGATGGAGATCTCTGGGAGATTTTCGCTGTTTGATATTATGTGGAACTGGGAGGTCTCTTGTGGACCAGTGTCCTGAAGTTGGCTCTCCCACCTCAGAGGCACAGCACTGACTCCTGGCTGGAGCACCAAGAGCCTTTCATCCACACGGCTCCTCAATTTGGGATGATCCATTGTCTATTCATGTATTCCACAGATGCAGAGTACATCAAGTTGACTGTGGAGCTTTAATCCGCTGCCTCTGAGGCTGCTGGGAGAGATTTCCCTTTCTCTTCTTTCTTCTCACAGCTCCCAGGGTCTTAACTTTGGATTTGGCTCCGCCTCTGCATGTAGGTGGCCGGAGGGCGTCTGTTTTTCGCTCAGACAGGACGGGGTTAAAGGAGCCGCTGATTCAGGGGCTCAGGCTCACTCAGGCCGGGGTACGGAGGGGCACGGAGTGCGGGGCGAGCCTGCGGCGGCAGAGGCCGGCGTGACGTTGCATCAGCCTGAGTCGCGCTGTGCTTTCTCCCAGGGGAGTTGTCCCTGGATCCCAGGACCTTGGCAGTGGTGGGCTGCACAGGCTCCCCGGAAGGGAGGTGTGGATAGTGACCTGTGCTCGCACACAGGCTTCTTGGTGGCGGCAGCAGCAGCCTTAGCGTCTTCTGCTCGTCTCTGGGGTCTGCGCTTTTAGCCGCGGCTCGCGCCCATCTCTGGAGCTCCTTTAAGCAGCGCTCTTAATCCCCTCTCCTTGCGCACCAGGAAACAAAGCGGGAAGAAAAAGTCTCTTGCCTCTTCGGCAGGTCCAGACTTTTCTCCGGACTCCCTCCCGGCTAGCCATGGTGCACTAACCCCCTCTAGGCTATGCTCATGCCGCCAACCCCAGTCCTCTCCCTGCGCTCCGACCAAATCCCGAGCCTCAGCTCGCAGCCCCGCCCGCCCCGGCGGGTTAGCAGACAGCAGACACCCCGGCGGGCTGGTGAGTGCCGGTCGGCACTGATCCTCTGTGCGGGAATCTCCCCGCTTTGCCCTCCGCACTCCTGTTGCTGCGCTCTCCTCCGCGGCCCCGAAGCTGCCTGCAAGGGGTGGAGACTAGGAATAGTGTGTGGACAACTTTCCTCCTTCACAGCTCCCTCCCACTGGTGCAGGTCCCGTCCCTATTCTTTTGTCTCTGTTTTTTCTTTTTTTCTTTTGCCCTACCCAGGTACGTGGGGAGTTTCTTGCCTTTTGGGAGGTCTGAGGTCTTCTGCCAGCGTTCAGTAGGTGTTCTGTAGGGGTTGTTCCACGTGTAGATGTATTTCTGGTGTATCTGTGGGGAGGAAGGTGATCTCAGCGTCTTACTCTCGCCATCTTCCCCTTGTCTCCGAACACTAGTGATTTATAAAGGAAACATTCTTTTTGTTCAGTAGCTTTATAATTATAGGTTTATTAACTTACTAAAATTATTTCAAACCTTTCATGTACTTCAAAAAAAAGAGGCATCAAAAGTGAAAAACAAAACTAATTTTAAAGCCATACTGGTTAAAGCAAGGACTCTTAGAAAATTAAATTTTATTTACACACAACTTAAAGTACTTGAATTGAAACCAGCTATAAAAGTATTAGACAGTCATAAATATCAGATTTTTATACTGTTTCCCAAATAATTAAAAAGGCATATCCATGACAGAACTTGGATTCTTTGTTTCATCTTTATCCTCATATGCCTTTGATTAATACTTGAGTTAAAAATTCTCATAAATTCTCATATTTTTAGGCTGGTAAACAGATATGTAGGGAGGCCAGAGAAATCACAGAAAATTAATAAGAATGCAGAATCATAGCTTCCTGTATGTTAGAGTTCACCTGCTTCACCCCAGCCTTATTGGGCTCACCCTTAGTAACATGTCAGTTCCAAACTCACCCCCTCTCCATGGCCTTAGCAAACCCCTATAAGTCTTACCCTGCCTTTTGGCAAGAAAGTGGATTGGATTGTCTTACTCTTTATTTTTTAAATCTTTCAGAAATTCTTATTTTTAACTACTCGGAGTACATGGATACATTGTGGGTACAAAATCCAAACATTACAGATAAGCTAAGGCGTCCCTTCACTGCTACCCACAGTCCTCTATGCATGCTTGTAATCTTCCAGACATTTTTCTCTGTATCTACTGGAATATGTAGATACAGCTGTAAAACTCAGCCTCTACCCTGGGTTGCAAAGAAAAATCACTTATATTTAGAGTACTCATTCATACTCATTCTAATAGCATGAAAAAAGTTACTTCAGTCCATCAGCCCCTTCTGTCCTCTATTTCACCATGGCTGAATTTAAATTTGGTGTTAGTTAGAGAAACATCTGGTCCTCTAAGTCATCTGTCCCATAGGCATTTGTGGAGAAAACCCTTGTTCCTACTCGTCCAGCTCTTTAGAATGAAGACTGCCTTTGCCACATCAATATTGGTGTAGTAAGAATCAGTTTACCTGTAGTGCCTGTAGAGCGAGAGAATTCCTGCAATGACTTCCAAGGTCTCTTCTGCCTGAACTCCTTCAGGTCTTTCACCTCCTGGGCTCGCCTGGGGGAGAGTTTCCCCCCTTCAAAGGAATCTATACTCTCATCACTTGCCTCATTTACCCTTCTCCTCAGCTCAAGGTGGGGTGTTGGGTTTTTTTTGTTTTGTTTTTTAGGTTGTGGAGTAAGGTGGGAGGAGAAGACTCAGAATTCTCTCTGTTCCCCTAAGAGAATTTACACTTTTGAAAACCAGCCTTAGAAAGAAACATGTATGTGACATTTCTACCTTCTGCCTAAATATATCTTTCTTCTGAGATAATGAGCCTGGGATGGCCAAGCTTGCCATAGGAAGGGATGCGGACAGAGCGGGGTTATTAGAAGGATATTGCAAAAAAGAAAAAAAATAATTTTGTACTTACTGTACATAAATTATATCATCCTATATGTATTATTCTATAACTTGCTTTTCCTTAATCAATATGCCTTGAAGTTATTTCCATGTTGCTATACATAGCCCTATGTTATTCTTTCAATGATCATTTATTGAGACTCTGTTGTGTGCCGGAGTCTACATATGTGGCACTGGAAAAACAAAGTATCTATTCTCATTGGTCTTACATGTTGGGGGAAAGATAACAGTCAACTGTACATGTGCATAAGTAATATAATATGAAGTGACTGGAATTAAGAAAAAGAAAATGGGATAAAAGGATAGAGACAGGGGTGGTTTTTTAGATAGAGGGGACCTCTCTGCAGAGGCAACTTCATTCTTTTCAGCTTCTATATAGCATTACATTCCCCTAAAGAAGGATAGTGAGGTTTGTTTCCCATTTTTGTTATTACAAACCATGTTGTAATATTTACTTCCTTGTGCACATGAACAATAGTCTTTGAATAGATACTAAAAACTAGAATCACTGGGTCATGCTTGCAAACTCTCTCTGAAATGGCTATATGATTTATACTCCCATCACAAACTGCTTGTTCCCTGTAACTCTCTTAGTTGAGTCTATCAAAATTGTTAATTTCACCAATCTGATATGTGAAAAAAAAAATGGTATCTTGGATGTTTTAGTAATTGGCACTTTGCTGATTCTTACTTAGGTTGAATATCTTTTCATATGTGTATCAGACATTTATATTTCCCGTCTTATAAAATGGCTTTTTGTATCCTATGTCCATATATCTGTAGGATTTTTGTCTTTTTCTTTTGATTTTTTGGCGCGAATGTGTTCAGGATAGTAATATTTTATCTTATATATGTAGCAAATATTTTCTCCCATTATTTGTCTTTATCTTCATCATATAAAGCTTCTTTTATTCATGTACTCAAATATATCTATATATCCCTATAATAATCATACCTCTTTTATTATTTTGAGTTTGTAAATTCAAATTCAGCATTCATTTATTGAGTATTCAGTGTGTGTAACTCACTGTGCTAGGCAGTTTAAATAGAGACTTGACATCTGCCTTCATGGGTCTCACAATTTAGTGTTGGAGACACATGTGCACAAATGCCTATAAAGCCAGTCTGCAAAGTCCTATAAAAAGAATTAATTTGGTGGAGCAATGCCTAGCTCAGAACAAGGCACCTGGAAAGGTTTCACAGATGCAGTAGCATTGAAAGGCAGGAGTGAGCACAAAGGAGAAAGGCACAAGCCAGGCAGAAAATGCAGCTAGGAAGTGCTGGGGAGAAATTTCTGGGAAAGCTGGATAGTGGGTATGTGGGTAGGAATAAGAGAAGTAAACATAGTGGAAGACCAGATTGAAAAGGTAAGGTGGAACTATCCTAATCTTTACCCATAAATAGGAAATATAGTAATAAATTCCACATCTTCTAGTTTCCTTGAAAAGTATCCATTAAATAAAAGAAGACTGTCGACTATGAGAATTGAAGTAAAGATTTGTAGTGATTGGATGAGCATAGATAGCCTCGCCCTCTGGCTTGATGACAGCCTGCAGATGGATTGTTCTGTGAACCTTCAGCATGTGTGTGTGCACTGCCAGTGTATCTGCTGGTTTTCGCTGGCCTGAGCCCTTGCCTGACAACAGCTGCAGTTTGCAAGTCTTAAGTCTGTTTTACCATCCTGCAGAGGTAAGAGTTGGATAGTTTATGCATTATGACCTCACAGCCCTCTGGGGAAGCTGCCAAAGAAAGCATGTTTTGGATAGAAATCTGAAAAAAAAAGGAAAAATTTTAAAAAACCAAAAAATTTAAATGCCCAAGATGAATTTGGCATAGGGATAAGTTTTCATATTCAGCTCCTCTCTAGGCTCTTCCATTTAATCATCCTCCAGGATGCAGGGGCTGCCACGGGGAACCATGGATAGAGATTAGACCCCCTTGGACCGCATCAGCAAACACCCTCCTCTGATAGGCAGTTGGAAAGTAATGGGATTTGGGTTTTTGTTGTAAGGGAATGGTGGAAAATGTTACAAACAGCTGACCTCCTTCGCCCCCACTGAAATGACTGCCTTCCTCTGCACATTTTATGTTGCTTTGGGGAGAATGACAAAAGACAGATGCTTCTTGTTGGAATGCTAGTTGTTTAATCATTCTTTCTAGTCCCAAGACATTTACTGTAGTTTCTTGGAGCTGACATCTTGGGCAGTTCCTTGGTTTTCAATATCTTGTAAATGTGTTGTGTTGTGATTTTCCATCACATGGAATATGAAAAAGTCTGTGGGTGAGTTTTTTCTAAAATGTGTTATGTAGCAGATGGTGTCCTCGGGTCAAAAGCCTTAAACTGGAAGTGCATGAACTGTAAACAAACTGTAAGCTCTTGTATTCAGACACAAAATACACAACCTGGTCCATCTCCTGTCTCCCACAGTGCATTATTCAGGTCTACAGAGATGCTCCCGTCCTTTCCAAGGGTCAGCAGCAACATATAAAATTGGTCTTTCCGGTAGCATGACCTGCCCACACAGCACCAACAAAGGAGGAGACTGCTTCCTTCCCAGGTTCTGTGGCCCCCTTAGAACCCCAGGAAGCTTCAAAGTAGACACAATGCCCTTCAGAAACAAAGTAAAACTCTTGTGTTAGCCACAAACCACCTGTTCAATAGGTCTCTTGCTCCTGTTTTCATAAAGGTAACATAGAAGAGAAGCTGAAAAGATGCACATTTTCATCATCTTAAGGAAGAAGGTAAATGATTAATCTCATAATCATATACAACTTTTTCCAGGAGGATCACATTCTTAACAACAAGCAAGTCATAATAGCAATTTGGAAAATGATTCATTTCTCCTCCCCTAAAAATCTTAATATTTGTTTTAGTGTATCTTGTTTAAATTTAATTTTTTCTGATTTTGAGCCTGTGTATTTTTTTCACTCTTTTGTTAAATTTGCGATTTCTCTTGGTTAGTCCCATGGCCTCCTTCTACCTGTACAGAGGTGATCATTTCTTTCCTCTCTGGTGATTACCATACCTTTGAGGAGCTCTCCTCCATATGTGGGAAGCTTAGTGTAGAGAGGACATGATTGGAAATGGGAATCTATGTCTGAGGTGTCCCTGTGTGGGGGTCTCTATGTCTCAGGTAGAAGAAAAGTTTCAGGGAAGTCTACTTCATTCAATTTTTTCTACATACCAATGTGTGCATAAGGACCATTTGAAAGCAGGTAAAATGAATAATAAGACTTTGTGTTTCTATAGCACCTTTCCCAAGGACATATATAAACATAGGAGGATTATGCTCAAAACCCTCTCTTCAACTGTGTTAAGAGCAAGAATTATTTTCAGAGATTGGTTCAAGATGGCGGAGTACAAGTACATGTGCTCACTCCCTCTTACAAGAGCACCGGAATTGCAACTAGCTGCTGAACAGTCATCGACAATCAGACACTGGAACTCACCAGAAAAAATACCCCACATCCAAAGACAAAGGAGAAGCCACAATGAGACGGTAGGAGGGGCGCATTCACAATGAAATCAAATCCCATAACTGCTGGGTGGGTGACTCACAAATTGAAGAACACACCACAGAAGTCCACTGACTGGAGTGAAGGTTCTGAGCCCCACGTCAGGCTTCCCAACCTGGGAGTCCAGCAAAGGCAGCAGGAATTCCCTAGAGAATCAGACTTTGAAGGCTAGCAGGGTTTGATTGCAGGACTTCGACAGGACTGGGGAAGATAGATACTCCACTCTTAGAGGGCACACACAGAGTAGTGTGGTCATCAGGATCCATGGGAAGGAGCAGTGACCCCATAGGAGACTGAACCAGACCTGCCTGCTAGTGCTGGAGGGTCTCCTACAGACGTGGGGGGTGGATGTGGCTCACCGTGGGAGCGAGGACACTTGTCTGGCAGCAGAAGTTCTGGGAAGTACTCCTTGGTGACAGCCCTCCCAGAGTCTGCCATTAGCCCCACCAAAGAGCTGGGTAGGTTCCAGTGCTGGGTCACCTCAGGCCAAACAACCAACAGGAAGGAACCCAGCCTCACCCATCAGCAGACAAGCAGAATAAAGTTTTACTGAGCTCTGCCCACCAGAGCAATACCCAGCTCTACCCACCACCAGTCCCTCCTATCAGAAAGCTTACACAAGCCTCTTAGATAGCCTCATCTACCAGAGAGCAGACAGCAGAAGCAAGAAGAACTACAATCCTGCAGCCTGTGGAACAAAAACCACATTCACAGAAAGATAGACAAGATGAAAAGGCAGAGGGTTATGTAAGAGATGAAGGAACAAGATAAAACCCCAGAAAAACAACTAAATGAAGTGGAGATAGGCAACCTTCCAGAAAAAGAAATCAGAATAATGATAGTGAAGATGATCCAGGACCTTGAAAAAAGAATGGAGGCAAAGATTGAAAAGATGTAAGAAATGTTTAACAAAGACCTAGAAAATTAAATAACAAACACCTAGAAGAATTAAAGAACAAACAAATGCAGATGAACAATACAATAACTGAAATGAAAACTACACTAGAAGGAATCAATAGCAGAATAATTGAGGCAGAAGAACAGATAAGTGACCTGGAAGACAGAATGGTGGAATTCACTGCTGCAGAACAGAATAAAGAAAAAAAAAAATGAAAAGAAATGAAGACAGCCTAAGAAACTTCTGGGACAACATTAAATGCACCAACATTTGTATTATAGGGGTCTCAGAAGGAGAAGAGAGAGTGAAAGTACTTGAGGAAATATTTGAAAAGACTATAGTTGAAGACTTCCCTAACATGGGAGAGGAAATAGCCTCCCAAGTCCAGGAAGTGCAGAGAGTCCCAGGCAGGATAAACCCAAGGAGAAACATGCCAAGACACATAGTAATCAAACTGACAAAGATTAAAGACAAAGAAAAATTATTAAAAGCAACAAGAGAAAAACAACTTGTTTTTCTCCCATAAGGTTAACAGCTGATTCCTCAGCAGAAACTCTACAAGCCAGAAGGGAGTGACATGGTATATTTAAAGTGATGAAAGGGAACTTACAACCAAAATTACTCTACCCAGCAGAGATCTCATTCAGATTCGTTGGAGAAGTCAAAAGCTTTACAGACAAGCAAAAGCTAAGAGAATTCAGCACCACCCTACCAGCTCTACAACAAATGCTAAAGGAACTTCTCTAAGTGGGAAACACAAGAGAAGAAAAGGACCTACAATAAACTAACCCAAAACAATTAGGAAAATGGTAATGGTATCAATAATCGAACCCAACATAGGAGTACCTCAATACATAAGGCAACTGCTAACAGATATAAAAGAGGAAATCGACAGTAACACAAAAATAGTGGGGGACTCTAACACCTCACTTACACCAATGGACAGACCATCCAGACAGAGAATTAATAAGGAAACACAAGCTTTAAATGACACAATAGACCAGATAGATTTAATTGATATTTATAGGGCATTCCATCCAAAAACAACAGATTACACTTTCTTCTCAAGTGCACACAGAACATTCTCCAGGATAGATCACATCTTAGGTCACAGATCAAGCCTCAGTAAATTTAAGAAAATTGAAATCATATCAAGCATCTTTTCCAACCACAATGCTATGAGATTAGAAATCAGTTACAAGATAAAAAACATAAAAAACACAAACACATGGACGCTAAACAATACATTACTAAACAACCAAGAGATCACTGAAGAAATCAAAGAGTAAATAAAAAAAAATACCTAGAGACAAAGACAACAAAAACACGATGATCCAAAACGTATGGGATGCAGCAAAAAACATTCTAAGAAACAAGAAAAATCTCAAACAATCTAACCTTACACCTAAAGGAACTAGAGAACGAAGAACAGACAAGACCCAAAGTTACTAGAAGGAAAGAAATCATAAAAATCCAGCAGAAATAAATGAAATAGAAACAAAGAAAACAATAGCAAAGATCAATACAACTAGAAGCTGGTTCTTTGAGAAGATAAACAAAATTGGGAAACCTTTAGCCAGACTCATCAAGAAAAAGAGGGAGAGGACTCAAATCAATAAAATTAGAAATGAAAAAGGAGGAGTTACAACACCACAGAAATACAAAGCATCCTAAGAGACTACTACAAGCAAGTCTATGCCAATAAAATGGATCACCTGGAAGAAATGGACAAATTACTAGAAAGGTATAACCTTCCAAGACTGAACCAGGAAGAAAGAGAAAATATGAACAGACCAATCATAAGTAATGAAATTGAAATTGTGATTAAAAATCTTCCAACAAACAAAAAACCAGGACCACATGGCTTCACAGGTGAATTCTAACAAACATGCAGAGAAGAGCTAACACCAATCCTTCACAAACTCTTCCAAAAAATTGCAGAGGAAGGAACACTCCCAAACTCATTCTACAAGGCCACCATCACCCTGATACGAAAAGCGGACAAAGATACTACAAAAAAAGAAAATTATAGACCAATATCACTGATGAATGTAGATGCAAAAATCCTCAACAAAGTACTAGCAAACAGAATCCAACAGCACATTAAAAGGATCATACACCCTGATCAAGTGGGGTTTATCCCAGGAATGCAAGGATTCTTCAATATACACAAATCAATCAATGTGATACATTATATTAACGTATTGAAGAATAAAAACCATATGATCACCTCAACTGATGCAGAAAAAACTTTTGACAAAATTCAACACCAATTTATGACAAAAACTCTCCAGAAAGTGGGCATAGAGAGAACATACCTCAATATCATAAAGGCCGTATATGAAAAACACATAGCAAACTTCATTTTCAATGGTGAAAAACTGAAAGCATTTCCTCTAAGATCAGGAAAAAGACAAGGATGTCCACTCTTGCCACTATTATTCAACATAGTTTTGGAAGTCCTAGCCACAGCAATCAGAGAAGAAAAAGAAATAAAAGGAATACAAAGAAGAAAAGAAGAAGTAAAACTGTCACTGTTTGCAGATGACATGATACTATACATAGATAATCCTAAAGATGCCACTAGAAAACTACTAGAGCTGATCAATGATTTTGGTAAAGTTGCAGGATACAAAATTAATGCACAGAAGTCTCTTGCATTCCTATACACTAACAAGAAAGATCAAAAAGTGAAATTAAGGAAACAATCCCATTCACCATTGCAACAAAAAGAATAAAATACCTAGGAATAAACCTACCTAAGGAGGTAAAAGACCTGTACTCAGAAAATTATAAGACACTGATGAAAGAAATCAAAGGTGACACAAACAGATGGAGAGATATACTGTGTTCTTGGATTGGAAGAATCAACATTGTGAAAATGACTATACTACCCAAAGCAATCTACAGATTAAATGCAATCCCTATCCAATTACCAATGGCATTTTTTACAGAACTAAGACAAAAAATCTTAAAATTTGTATGGAGACACAAAAGACCCTGAATAGCCAAAGCAATCTTGAGGGGAAAAAATGGAGCTGGAGGAATCAGACTCCCTGACTTCAAACTATACGACAAAGCTACAGTAATCAAGGCCGTATGGTACTGGCTCAAAAACAGAAATATAGATCAGTGGAACAGGATAGAAAGCCCAGAGATAAGCCCATGCACCCATGGTCAACTAATCTATGACAAAGGAAGCAAGGATATACAATGGAGAAAAGATAAGTGGTGCTGGGAAAACTGGACAGCCACATGTAAAAGAATGAAATTAGAACACTCCGTAACACCATACACAAAAATAAACTCAAAATGGATTAAAGGCCTAAATGTAATACTGGACACTATAAAACTCTTAGAGGAAAACATAGGAAGAACACTCTTTGACATAAATAACAGCAAGAACTTTTTTGACCCCCCTCCTAGAGTAATGGAAATAAAAACAAAAATAAACAAATGTGACCTAATGAAACTTAAAACTTTTGCACAGGAAAGGAAACTGTAAACAAGACGAAAGGGCAGCCCTTAGAATGGGAGAAATTATTTGCAAATGAATCAAAGGACAAGGGATTAATCTCTCAAATATATAAACAGCACATGCAGCTCAACGTTAAAAATACAAACAACCCAATCCAAAAATGGGCAGAACACCTAAATAGACATTTCCCCAAAGGAGAGATACAGATGGCCAAGAGGCACATGAAAAGCTCATCACTAATTATTAGAGAAATGCAAATCAAAAGTACAGTGAGGTATCACCTCCCACCGGTTAGAATGGGCATCATCGGAAAATCTACAAACAACAAATGCTGGAGACGGTGTGGAGAAAAGGAACCCTCTTGCACTTTTTGTGGGAATGTAAATTGATACAGCCACTATGGAGAACAGTATGGAGGTTCCTTAAAAAACTAAAAATAGAATTACATATGACCCAGCAACCCCACTACTGGTCATATACCCAGAGAAGACCATAATTCAAAAAGAAACATACACCTCAGTGTTCACTGCAGCACTATTTACAATAGCCAGGTCATAGAAGCAACCTAAATGCCCATCGACAGATGAATGGATAAACATGTGGTAGTATATACAATGGAATGTTACTCAGCCATAAAAAGGAATGAAATTGGGTCATTTGCAGAGATGTGGATGGACCCAGATACTGTCATATAGAGTGAAGTAAGTCAGAAAGAGAAAAACAAATATCGTATATTAACACATATATGTGGAATCTAGAAAAATGGTACAGATGAACAAGTTTGCAAGGCAGAAATAGAGACACAGATGTAAAGAACAAACGTATGGACACCAAGGGGGGAAAGCCTGGGGGGGATGGTGGTGGTGGTGGGATGAATTGGGAGATTGGGATTGACATATACACACTAATATGTATAAAATAGGTAACTAATAACCTGCTGTATAAAAAAATTAAATTTAATTAAATTTAAAAATAAAGAATTATTTTCATATTTCATGAGGGGACACCAGAATAAGGAGAAGTGCCTCAATTCTGCCAGCTTCACCCAGCTTGGAAACCAAGTCTTCCCGCTTCAGAGGTGAGGGACATCAATCAGTCGACCCTCTGCTGCTGCAGCCTGAGGTCCCCTGCCTCTCTTTGGTTCTCCTCTGTGAATAACCAATGTTCTTGGCTCCTTGTTTGATCTTAAAATCAGTGTTGGGTGAATCAGTCAGAAGACTTGGACATTCTGTTCAGAAAACAAGTTTATAAATTCATCAGGTTTTGCTGGATCTGCAAAAGTATCCTGGCATTCTCAATAGAATAGCAATCTTCTGTCCCCAGATGACTTCATGAAATGTGGGACTTGTGTGAGGAGATGATACAGACAGTTTCCCATTGCCCTGAAAGAGACACACCCTGTCACAGCTCCCTGCCTTTACGCATGCTGTCCTCTCTTCCCTGCCCTTGTCCACATGTAGCATTCCTATGCATCTTTTAGAGCTCATTTTGACTGTTATCATCTCCTTCATCGAGGCTTCACATGCATTCTCAAGTTCTGCTTTCATAACAAAGTCCCAGTTTTGTTCAGGTCTCCACTTACTCCTCTCCCACCCGAATGAGTGCCTGGTGAAAGGCACTGACTTTAGCCCAGCTCCCTGGAAGGCCTCATCAGTGTAAGCATAATCTCAGCCCCTTTGCCAGAGATTGGATCTGTAGCTTTGACCAATCAGACAAGAGTGGAAACATATAAGGGCTCTTGGTCCTCACAAGTAGGATGGGATTTGAGGAAGAAGTGCTCAGCCCTCTTCCTCTGGACATGCTGTGTCTGGCTGTGGCCTTGGGGTGGCTGCCATCTCCTCACTTCCAGCCTGAGGATGAAGCAAACACTGATGATAACAGAGCAGAGACAAGGACAAAAATCTGAGTTCTTCAAAGCTTTGTAGAGCCATTGAAACAACCAGACTTGAGGTTGGCCCTACTTCTAGATGCCTTCATATATAAGATAGTAAATGGCCTTATTAACTGCCAGAGCCCTACTTTCTGTTTCTTGCAGCAGCTGAAAGCCTCCTAATTTATCCAATGCTTTTCCTTAACTACAAGCCACACCTTCAGTCAGAATTGGGTATTTCTTCCTTTGATTGCTATAGCACTGTGTATATACCTCTATCAATACATCAATTCTGGGTTTTAATGATCCGCTTATATGTCTATCTTCCTTACTATGAAATCTTCAAGGATCATATTTTTATTTGATTCACATTTTACTTATTTATTTTTAGAGTTTAGTGTTATGGCTGACACATATCAAGTAATTAATGAATATTTGATGAATGAAGGAATGGATTTACTCAGAATATGTCAAGTGAGTGCCATAGGCAGCCTTAGGCATAAGCAATTTAAATAACTCCTTGAGATCCTAGCCCTTTAGGCGCTGCTTCCAGGACTGACTGATTTTTCCGTCATCTGTCCATCCAATGCACAGAAATGCCAGGCACCATGCCAACCCCTAGGAATTCAGAGAGATACCCTGTCCTCTGCTGGTATAGATTCCATTCTGCCCTCCACAATGTAAATTGGGGGCCCTCTGGCCCTTTGATACCACTTCAGGTATAAACTCTTTCTGGGGGCATGTGGGAAGCTGGCAATGGACAGAACTACAGCTCTCAGTATAAACATATAGGCCAGCACTGACAAGGAAATGCTTAGTTTTCTGTCCAGGAAGTACAGGTGGACACACATCCAAGAGAGAAAAATAGCAGAGGGTGCTGCTTCCCATCTGAGAACTGGGGGCCCTGATTCCCACTGGGCCTAGTTACACAGAGTCACTGGGCACATCTGCTGAATTGTCTTTCTGGCCGATTGTGGCTGTTTAGTAATGGAGAGAGCTTGCAGCTTCCTAAAAAGAGAACACTCTCTAGAAATTTAAGGATTTCTGAGTATTCCTATTTGATTCCCCGTTTTTTCTTCTAGTCCAGAAAATTACACGCTGCAAGCCACTGGGAAGAAGGCAGGAGAAGGTCAGACTCTAGATATAGCCAGGACCTTCAAAGATTCTGGAGTTCTCCTTGTTATCAGGACATAATATGTTTAAGTGTTCAGAGTTCAAGTAGTATCTCTGTTGGTAGACTGTGAACTTCTCCTAATCATCCTTGCAATTCCCAACGCTCCCTAAGAGTTCCAGTCTTCTGGGAAAATCTTTTCCTTTAATGTTCAAATAAAATAACTCAAATAACTGGCCACTGTAGTTTGGGGAAGTACAACACCCTCTCCAGCATTCTGAAAATGCCTAATGGAGTACTTGCCTTCCTCTGCTGGCTTCTTGTCATCTCTCTCCCTCAACTTCGAATTCCAACTAATTCTTGGTCATCCTTGGTTTCTCACCAGCACTCCTGCCAACTGCTGCCCTCTTTGTTCTGTTTCCCCCAGGATGTGGGCAGAGTTCCCTCTTCCTTCATTTCTAAAGCACCGTTAATCACATGAAGGCTATTGTATATAACAGATTTTAACTAAATATTAACAGAGAGGCATCTTTAATTCTAAAATTCTTTAGCTATCCCTTCACAGAGAATTTATGACCAACCAATTCTCTTGTTGTAGCTAAGACCTGTTCTATTTCTTCTTTTACCTGATTCCTCAAGAGATTCCAAAATTCCTATTACTGGATCTCAGAACATTTTTTAAATTATGCTGATCATTTTAGTTCCCTTTATTTTGGTATTTCCAGTGCAATCTACAACCTGACCCCTACCTTCCCTGTCTAAACTGTTGGTGTATTTCCCTAAAAAGACAAATTTTTCTCTCATGTCTCTTTTCTTGCATCCAGATTGTAGAAAAGACTAAAGTAAGATTTAAATGAGCAATTTTTAAATCTCCTCATTGCACTTGTTTCTCAGCTTAGATGCGATATACTTGGTATGTGAGGTTCTTGGCATGTGGCAAAACTCAATCTTTAACAAGAGTAATATTCGATATTTCCTTGAAGATAGTGATTAATCTCATGAATATTTCATGTGTTGTTTCATCTTGTGATCCTTTTGAAGACTCCCATAAATTCTCTCTTGAACCCTAATTCTCAATCCAAACAGAACAAACTGTAAAGTCCACTTTGTGAATGCTCTCATCAGCAAGCAAAGCAATTTCACACTCCAGCTGGCTTCTGAGTAACACCCAATTGTCACTTTACTCTGAGAGTCTTAGTTTCCTCTTTTGTAAAATGAGGAAGTTTGGCTACTTTTTCTGTAGCTTCCTTCCAGCTTTAGAATACCATGTATGCCTCTTAAAGATGATGGGGGAGGAGATAAGGGGTTGGATCCAAGAAGTGGAAAAGGCCAGCTAATCTTATTTGTATCTCCGACCATCTGCTGCCATTAACACTAACAGCCACTATTTGTTTTTTAGTAATCGAGTGATCTCAACTCTCCAGTTTAAGAAATAAGTGAGTACTAATCTTGATTTAAGCACTGAGAGCCTCATATTTCCCCTTTCCCTGAAATAAGACTATTAATACTGACCCCTATCTGGTTTGATAAACAAAATGTTTCAACTAAAATTAAGTGATGGGGTAATACAATTCAAGTTTGAAAAAAAGATTTTTCTCCTTAATTTTAATTTAAACCATCTTCCCTTTCTTCTGTAACTGTTTCAAAACTACCCAAGAAGACCTAAGAATTAGTAAATGGAGGGACAGTTGTACGGAAGAATTAAAGAAAAAAATGCAGGATTAATGTCTGAGGTTAGATTTTAGCTTGCTTGGAAATGTTAAAAAAATTAAGTTGAAGCACCATCTAGTGGCTCTCAATTGTGTTTTATAAAAGTTGCTCCCAATTTCCCTCAGTTTAGGACCACAATTAATTTGTTGTGCATGTATATGTGTATGCACATATGTGTTCAGAAAAGAAAAAGAAATGTTTTTTGTCTTATGTAGGGGTAGGAGGTTGAGAGGGAGTAGCTTAGCTTTTTACTCTGCCCAGAAAATCTTGGCAGTGAGAATGGAACAGACAAGAAGCATGAACTTGGATTAATCTCTTCAGGGAATGATGGAGTCTTTTTCATGGAAAAAGAATTAACACAATAAAGTCCCATAGATTTCAGTTCCTCTGTTTTCCTTGCTCACATCCTCTCTAAGAGCCCACAACAGTATCTTTATCTTCCCAATCCTATAATGCAGACATGTCCTCGCATGTCTAGGGATTAGCTGACTATTAGGTCATCTTTGCACACCCCCAGATTCCCACGTCCTTTCCTTTCACAAGCCTACAGCATTCCTTGAGCTTACACAGACAGCAGTTCCTCTGGAACTGCCATAGAGATGGCTCTCATACCTATGATTACTATATTCTGAAGTTACATCTGTTTCATTATCTCTAAGGGAAGAACAAAAATAGGCCATGACAATGCACATGAATAGAACATAATCCATGTTGCAAGATTGACAGCAAACCTTATGATTGGTAAACTAGATATTTGTATCAATCAGATTAAGTTCAACTACACATGGATTAAAACCCAAAAGGACAGTGCCATGAACAAAATAGCTTATTCTCTCTCACACAAAAGTTTAGAGGTAGGTAGTCTATGGCTACTCCATGCTCATCAGGGACCAGGATCCTTCCATCTTTCTTTTCCACCATCTTAATGAGTAGCTTCCATCCTCAGTGTTACCTAAGACCCATGTTGGCTGCTGGAATTCCAGTCATCACACCAATGTTGCAGTCCAGGAGATAAGAAGAAAAAGCAAAAGAGGACCTCTTCTTTCTCTTTAAAGAGCTTTCCTAAAAATATCACACAAAATGTTTGCTTACACTTCATTTTTGAAAATTTTTGTGGGTGGTCATACTGAGTTGCAAGAGAAACTGAGACATATCTTTTAACTACGTATGTCTCCACACTGAATAAAATTGGAGTTCTATTACTAAGCAGTGTATCAGAAACCTAATGTCACAATAGTGCTCTGTAACAAACAACCACAAAAACCACTGTGACAATTGGTCAAATGTCAGGGATTAACTGGGGGGTCAGGTAGGCAGCTCCTCTGATCTTGACGGAGCTTCTTCTCACTTCTGGGAGTTGGCTGACGACTATTGGATTGTGTAGGCTGGCCTCAACAGTGAAGTGGAGGATGAGCCTGGGGTGTCTCAGCTCTGTTCTGCATGTTTCTCATCCTCCAGAAGACTAGCTCAGGCATGTCCTTGTGGAGTAACAGAAGAAACTTGCAGGAACTCTTGAGACCTAGGCTCAAAACTGGTACATGCCACTTCTGCCTCATTTGATTGGCTAATGCAAATTACATGCGGTGGAAAAATATGCACTTTCTTTATGAAAAGAACTCTAAGGTTATTGACAAATTACATGAGTAGAGGGAGAAGAGAAAATTTGGAATCATGAATACAATCATTTACTGTGAGGAGAAAAGAGAAAATGAGCATTGAACCAGGCAGTGGTTCAAATGCAATCTGTGCAACAGTATATTTGAGTCTGTGATTGAATTGTGGTACTAGGCTTTTTTCCATTTTATGCCCTGTCTTAAAAGTGAGGGAATTATGATTTAAAAAGAAAGAGAAAAGAGCAAATATGTTATACATGACATTATTTACTAATTTATTTCTTGACTCATGTTCAGTTAACTAATGGAGTAGGTATTAATCTTAGCATTTGTCTTACTGTTTACTGTAGGCAGAGACTGGATGTATAATATATGTACCCAAAACCTGATTCTATTTCTTCCAAGGCAGCTACACTACATTTTTCAGCTTCCATAGAAGTTGTGTGGCTATGTAACAAGCACCAGCCAATGGAATGTGACCAGAACCGATTACTACTAAAATCCTCCATCTCTCCATTTCTCTCTCTCTCTCTCTCTCTCTCTCTCTCTCTCTCTCTCTCTTTCTCTCCATCTCTCTCCCATTCACCAGCTGAACGGAAAATACTCTGAGAAGGGCAGAGCCATAGGATAAAATGCTAGCTTACAGCAGAATTCTTCCTGCCACCCGCCTTAGCCCCACTAACCTGCATTGGAACGTGAAGTGAGCAACAATTAAATTTTTGTGTATGAATACACTGAGATTTGGGGGTTGTTTGTCAACAGCTAGACTATCCTGCTTACGTTAGTATCCTCTAGGTAGTATGCATTCATTTTCTCTCTTAGAGTTTTGCTTAAAATAAAAGTAAAAACCCAAACCACCTGCCACTTTACACAATAAAATTTTCCTTTAACTAAAAGGACCATTTTTTACTATAGGATTGCCATAAATATCAATGAAGTGAAGGTTCTAGTTTACAGTGGCCCTAGAATATGTTAGAGTTTCACCAAGCACTCTTACTGTTACCACAGTTAACCCATTGTATAGTGCAGACAAGAAACTGAGACACTGGAGCTCTAAAAGGTGAGGTGACATTCAGCACTGTCTCCAGTGACTCTAACAGTTCCTTATGTGGGATCAACTTACAACTTCATCAAAAATGCAGGTGCTGCTAAAAACGACTCCTGGCCATTTATTTAATGATCAGGTCAAACATGCAATACAAATACCTCAGTAATTGCTAGCAAGCGAGAAAAGGATGTGAGGTCAGCTATGGGCTGACTTGAAAGCAGTGTTTGTAGTGGTTCCAGCCATTGCAACGTTGATTAACATCTCAAGTGGGTAGAGGAAACAACTAGATAGGATGAAAGCACCATCCAAAGAATCCAATGGGTGTAGAAAAACTGCACAGTATTGTTATTTGCCTTTTGCTGAGCCATCTTCCTCTTTCCGCTGAGAAGCAGGGTGTTTCTCTTTTGCAAATAAGAACTCAGTAGGGCAAGGGGAAAGTAGATGAGTCATCCTAGGCATTTATAATGGAAGGCGACAAGCTTTTGCATGTGTATATACGTATACGCTAAGAATTTGAAACAGGTTTGACACCTATCACACGAATTCTAAACACAAATGTATCTAACAGTAACAGGAGCAGTTGAGCTAGACGTTGAACCCGAAGGCTGATCTCAGCTGGCTGCTTTTTTGTGATATCAAGTCTAAATTAACTTCCAGATTTTTTTATTTTCTTGCTCTAGGAAAAAATATAAAATTAAGCAGAAATGAATGCAAGCCTTCAGAAGTATAGAAACTGGGAAGTAAACACTGAAGGAGCCCCAGCTAAACTTCATTTCCCCCACAGAATTTTCAAAGGATGGTCTAGGACAGGTCTTTCCCAGGGAAAAACTGAAATGAAGCAGACTCTCTTGCCCCAGCAATGCAAGAATTTCTGCCTGGGATCTCACTTGTTAACAAGGCTTTTATGTCAAAGAAGGAGCTGGGGCACAAACAGTGTGCCAAAAAATGGGTCAAGCTTTTCCCACGACATTGTAAACGCAAAGTCTTATAATAATGTTTTCTTTCTAATGAGTCTGTATTTTTCACTCTTTATCTCCTACCTGCAATCATTTGTTCTCTGGAAGTAGATGAAGCCCACAGTGACTAGGATAACCAAGAAAAGAGAGAATTTCACATAGAGAATGATCAGTAAGCCTGATGCCGGAAATCCCAGGGTTCTGACGCCTTTAAGCATAGGCAACACAGACAGGGGTGAAGAGCCATTTCAAAAATTCTCCTAATGAAAAAATTAGAGTCTATAGTTTAAAAGAGCCTTTTACAATATTCCTAAAAGTTCACAGACTATCATAGTCAAAACCCCTTCTAAATTACAATTTGAATTCTGCTAGTGTATAATTCTTTCAAGACAGAATTTAGGAATGGTGTCTTTGTTTTTGTACATGGTATTTTTTTTTATAGTTTAGACTGTTATATTATTTATTACTTCTTGATATCATTCTTTATCAGATAATCTTTCCCAACTCCAGACATTTGAAGAATAGCATTTGTTTATAGCTTGATTGATTACAATGTCTTATAGGACAAAGAAGATGTTTTAAAATCACATTTCCATTTGCAATTTGAAACTCTTCTGCCAACTGGGTTTTTCCAAAGGACCTGCCTCTCTGAAATTCTGTTCCCTTTTCTATTAACTTCTGTAATAATCACATTGCAAAGAATTAATGAGATTAATTGAGGTATGTTTAAATAATCTTGTATAGTACCTCATTTGTTAATTTCCCTTCCTCTTGCTTTTCTTCAAAACCAAATTTAAGGCAATTTTAATTTAATAGCAAATCTAAGAGTTACCCTGAATCCATTTAAAATGCTAATTAGATGGGCTTCCCTGGTGGCGCAGTGGTTGGGAGTCCGCCTGCTGATGCAGGGGACGCGGGTTTGTGCCCCTGTCCGGGAGGATCCCACATGCCGCGGAGCGGCTGGGCCCGTGAGCCGTGGCCGCTGGGCCTGCGCGTCCAGAGCCTGTGCTCCGCAACGGGAGAGGCCACAGCAGTGAGAGGCCCGCGTACCGCAAAAAAAAATTTTTTTTTAAATGCTAATTAGATAACATTTTGTACACACAATTAGCATTATATTGATATTTTATTTTTATGATATTAGAGTCATCATGATTCATTAACATAGTATGTTTTTAGTAAATATTTTCTGAATTAATAAATGCGCAGTAAGCATTGTAAAATCTTCCCAGTTTTATATGAAAAAAGGAAATGTACTTTCTAACTTCCCGTGTAAATGTTAGTCTTTTGGGGCATTATTCTTAAATATTTTGAGCACTATTTTATGGTACTTTCTACACAGTGAAGTGGTTTTGTTACTGAGTTGCTGTCACCCCTTTAGTAGGGTATTTTATGTCTTCCTACTTTCATTTATCCATCTGTGAAATGGCCCCAAGAACTGCTGAAAAGATAAAATGGGACTAATTAGGACCACCATTCTGAAGTCTTTACTCCTATGAAAATGGCGGCCAAAGAGTGTGTGAACTCTAAGTACTAGTCTGACTCTTCACTCACAAGGTCATGTCATCCTGTTAAATAATCTGCTCAAGGCCTAAACTAGAAGACTATCTCCTAGGCACTGTCAGGGAAGAAGAAGAAGACACGTCACATCCCTCAAAAACCTCACAATCCAATTGGAGAGTCAGACCCAGACAAATGAAAAGATAACTTACAAGACACTAAACAGCGCTAAGTGAGCATTAAGGATTGTAAATCATCTAAGGAATAAGAAAGCTTAATCAACTCTAACTGGGAGGTCAGGGTGAAGTGGAATTTGAACTGAGCCTTGCCGATAACAGGATTAAATAGCTTAAGAGATGAAAAAAGACTTTTCAGGGGAAAGAAACAATATGAGCAAAGTTTTGAAGATGAGTTAACTTTAACCATATTTGGAGCATAGAGTGGGATATATAGAGATGAACTCTGTGATGATCTGAACTTAAGTCTGCAGTTATTTGTGTCAGGCACTGTGCCAAACTCTGGGGATATAGAAATGAATGATATGGTTCCCATTCTCAAGGAGCTTACCTAATACTGGGAGTCAGAGAAGTGGGCGGTCAATTAAAGGGCTATAGAAGTACTCAGACAGAGGCATGCATGAGCCTTTATGTGAGCACAGAGAAAGAACAGCTAACCAAACTTCAGGGCAAGAGAAAATTATCCCAGAGGAATTATATCAAACTAAGTCTTAAAACTTCAATAGCAATTGATCAAATGGAATGGAAGAAGAGAGTTGGGGAAAGAAGTATACTATGAAGAAGTAGAAATTGCTTGTAAAAGAGAAAGAAGACTTAAAGAGGATAACACTTTTGAGGAGCCCAAAGAGGCCCATATACATGGGGTACAGGCTGGAGAATAGCAAGACACAAGGCAAGGAGAGCAGCAGGCCAAAGTGATTTACTTTTCCATGAGGTAAGGAGAAGTCACTGGGGGCACTTAAATAGGGGAGCAGCATGTTTTTCAATTTGGAAGTCACTGGCCACAGTATAAGGGAATGGAGGGAGGTAAGCTGGGAGACAGAAGACCTGTTAAAAGGACACTGAAATAACCCTGGTGAGAGATGATCATGTGCTCAATTAGTGTAGTCAGGAGAAAGAAAAATGTCTAGATTTAAGAAAGAATTTAAGGTAAAATCAGCAAAACATAGTAACTGATTTTCATTATGGGAAATAAGAAAAGGTGCTATTGTGGGATATTTTTAATTTTCTGGCTTGGGTCATTTATCAAGACATAAAATATAGATATGGAGTTACAGAATGGGTAGAGGAGAGGAATTATGTTTCAGGAATATGCACATTGGGGTGTCTCTGATGCATTCCAGTGAACCTTTTCAATTGGAAATTGATTTTGATCATGGGGTAGCCAAGGAGAGAAATCTGGGCTAAAAATATAGATTTAAGAGTCAAGAATTAGACAATGGTGGAAGTCATGGGTAAGGATGAGACCTCTCAAGGAACAGGGGTAAAGGTGAAAAGAGAGTCAGTGATGGAACTCATAGAAATGCCTTCCTTCATGGAATGAGTAGTTGAAAAGGTATCTATTAAAGAAGACTAAGAAGTTGGCTGAAAGTTAATAAGAGAACCAAGTGAATATGGGAGGAAAACAGATAAGGGAAGAGAGACTGCATCAAATATCACAAAGAAGCTAATTAATAACAAGGAATTTAAAATTTATATTTTATTTGGCATCTGGGAGAACTTCAGTGCTTTTTATTAGAACATTTTATGTGCAGAGAGATGCATGTGAGTTAAGGAGTAGATGTGAGGTGGCATAGAAAAGACAGTGAATATAGAATCCTTTTTTTTTTAGATTTTTAAAATTGAAGTATGGTTGATTTACAATGTTGTGTTAGTTTCAGGTGTACAGCAAAGTGACTCAGTTTTAAATATATACTTTTTGAGATTCTTTTCCATTATAGGTTATTACAAAGTATTGAATATAGTTCCCTGTTGTATACAGTAGGTCCTTCTTATTTATCTATTTTATATATAGTAGTCTGTATCTGTTAATCCTAAACTCCTAATTTATCCCTCCTCCTTGCTTTCCCCTTTGGTAACCATAAATTTGTTTTCTGTGTCTGTGAGTCTATTCCTGTTTCATAAATAAGTTCATCTGTATCATTTTTTAAGATTCTACATACACGTGATATCATATGATATTTGTTTTTCTCTGTCTGACTTACTTCACTTAGTATGACAATCTCTAAGTCCATCCATGTTGCTACAAATAGCATTATTTCATTCTTTTTTGTGGCTGAATGATATTCCATTGTATAATGGACTAATATATGTATTAGGTTGCTTCCATGTCTTGGCTATTGTAAATAGTGCTATGAACATTGGGATGCATGTAACTTTTCAAAGATAGAGTTTTCATCTTTTCCGGATATGTGTCCAGGAGTGGGTTTGTGTTTTTTTTAAGGAACCTCCATAATGTTCTCCATAGTGGCTGCACCAGTTTACATTCCCACCAACGGTGTAGGAGGGTTCCCTTTTCTTCACACACTCTCCAACATTTATTATTTGCAGATTTTTTGATAATGGCCATTCTGACTGGTGTGAGGTAATACCTCATTGTAGTTTTGATTTTCATTTCAATTTGCGATGCTAATTATTAGAGCTAAGAGCTTGAGGAAGTCATAGCATCTAGTTTTAAATATGGGAGGAAAACAGTCATGTTTATATAATCAGTCTTAGGGAAAGGATTTGTGAAACAGAAAAAACTGAACAAAACAGAGCAAGGATAATTAATGGAGCACAGCTTCTGAGGACATGAAAGAGGAAAATAGAGTATAAGTTGAATGTTTGGTCTACAGAAGAGAAGGTCAGGTGGAACTGGAGATAAATGCATGGGTCAGAGACAGGAAGTGTAAAATAAGAGCCTGAAGTTGGTGGGAGATGGATACTAGAAAATAAAGATTAGAAGTGAATATACTGATACATGCTGCAACATGGGTGATTCTTGAAAATATTATGCTAAATAAAAGAAGCCAGTCACAAAGGCCACATATTATATGGTTCCATTTATATGAAATGTCCAAAATAGGAAAATCTATTGTGAAAGAAAGTAGATTATTGATTGCCTAAAACTAGAGGAATGTTGGAGTTAGGGAGTGATAACTAAAGGGTAGAGGGTTTTGTTTTGGAGTGATGAATATGTTCTAAAATTGATTGTGGTGATAGTTGTACAACTATGTTCAAAGACCACTGAATAATGCACTTTAAATGGGCAAACTGTATGGTATATAAATAAGATCTCAATAAAACTGTTGCAAAAACACAAATAAATATGACAGATGTTATGATGAATAATTAATAGATATGATTATTTTAATAATGTTATAATAATGAGCATAATAGCTAATGTGTACAATATAATTAATATAATAATAGTTAATATTTAATATAATACATAAAATAGCTAATATTTATTGAGTACTGACTTTGTGCTAGGCACCATGTTAAGTATATTATTTTATTTAATAAACACAGTACCTCTGTGAGGTGGGTACTTTCATCCTATTTAACAGATAAACCACGAGACATTAACTAGATCTATTTTGGTGATCATTTCACAATGTATACAAGCATCAAATATTATGTTGTATACCTGAAACTAATATAATGTTATATATCAATTAAAAAAACAAAATCATGAGACAGAGAAATTAAATACTGTTCAAAGTCACACAGTTGGTAAATGAGAAGCCATGTATCACCAAAGGCATTGCCATGTATTACCAAAGGCATTGCTCCTAATCAACAGATAATATTCCCTGGAACAATACGAAGGCATGGACTTTGTCTTTTCATCTTTGTATTGTCTTTTCATCTTTGTATCACCAGCCTTAAACACATAATAACATTCAATAAATGTCTGGCCAATGAATTGGTTTCAGATGACAAGGGAGAAAGAGAAGGAAAACTTGACTTTTACTCAGAGTAGCAAATAAAGTGGTGACTACTATAAGAAGCAAAAACATCAGGAGGGAAATAATTATTGTTCTTGACTATCTACTGAATAAGTATTGTTAAGTTATATAAAAGTACTGATATTTTATACCAATAATTAATCTCAAAGTAAAAGCCTGGATCACTAAATTAGCAAATAATATTTTTATGGCTGCCAGAATAAAAGGTATTTAGAGAATATATTAGTAAGGAGTTATTGAGTTAATTCCTTCTCTTTGATAAAGGAATACAAACAATTTCTCTAGCATACTGATGCATTACCCAGTTAAATTTTAGAAAATATCTTCAAATTAGGAGCATAAGCTTTCTTATCTTCTGCTTGGTTGTTCATAGTCTTCTGGAAAAGGCTGAGCATCAAGTTCACTACTCTAAAGAAACAGGTGCTTATCTTGATCCAGCTCTATGGACAAACTCTTGTTGCCAGTCAAGTGGGAGACAGAGCAGGACACATTAGGTACACGGCAGCCCTCCCAGTGGCATGTACTCTGGACAGTCACTGTGCCATTGCCCCAATGACATTTTTGCTCAGTGACACAATCTCCCTCTGGGGTCCAGGAGATCTGCGCAGCTGGCTTCCCTGCAGCTGCCTTGCACACTGCAGTTCCATTCTCAGTTTGAACCAGGGTCACCTCAGGGGGCACTGCAGAAATGTAGGGGAAATGCTTCAGTCTTAACACACGGGCTCAATAGTCGTGGCCCACAAGCTCTAGAGCGCAGACTCAGTAGTTGTGGCGCACGGGCTTAGTTGCTCTGCGGCATGTGGGATCTTCCCAGACCAGGGATCAAACCTGTATCCCCTGCCTTGGCAGGCAGATTCTTAACCACCAGGGAAGCCCTCTTTTTATATATTGTTGAATTCAGTTTGCTAATATTTTGTTGAAGATTTTTGCATCTATGTTCATTAAAGATATTGACCTGTAATTTTCCTTTTTTTTGTAGTGTCTTTGGCTGGTTTTAATATCAGGGTAATGGTGACCTCTTAGAATGAATTTGGCAGTGTTCCCTCCTCTTCATGGTTTGAGAAGGATAAGTATTAACTCTTATTTATATGTTTGGTAGAATTTCCCTGTGAAACCAACCAGTTGTGAACTTTTGTTTGCTGGGAGTTTTTTGATTACTGATTCAATTTCACTACTAGTGATCTGTCTGTTCAGATTATCTATTTCTTCCTGATTCAGTCTTGGCAGACTGTCTGTTTCTAGGAATTTAGTCATTTCTTCTAGTTTGTCCAATTTGCTAGCCTATAAATATTTATAGTATTCTCTTATGATTTTTTTGTATTTCTCTGTGATATCAGTTGTAAATTATCCTCTTTTATTTCTTATTTTGTTTATTTGCATCCTTTCTCTTTTTTTTCTTAATGAGCCTGGTTAAAGTTTTGTCAATTTTGCTTATCTTTTTCAAAAAACAGCCTTGGTTTCATTGATCATTTCTATTGTTTTGTTTCTTTCTTTCTTTCTTGTCTCTATTTTATTTCCTCTCTGATCTTTATTATTCTTCCTTCCTTCTGCTGACTTTAGGCTTTGCTTACTCTTCTCATTCTAATTCCTTTAAAGAAATTAGGTAGGTTAAGTTGTTCATTTGAGATTTTTCTGTTTCTTGAGGTAGACCTGGTCACTATAAACATCCCTCTTAGAAATGCTTTTGCTGCATCCCATAGATTTTGGAAAATTGTGCTTTTATTTTCATTTGTCTTGAGGTATTTTCTGATTTCTTCTTTGATTTCTTTATTGACCCATTGGTTTTTTAGTAGCATGTTGTTTAGCCTCCACATGTTTGTGGGGGTTTTTCCCATTTTCTTCCTGTAATTGATTTCTACTTTCATACTGTTGTGGTTGGGAAAAAAATGCTTGATATAACTTCTATCCTCTTAAAGTTATTGAGACTTGTTTTGTGGCCTAGTATATGATCTATCTGGAGAACGTTCCATGTGCATGTGAAAAGAATGTGTATTTTGCTGGTTTGGATGAAATGTCCTATAGATATCTATTAAGTCCAACTGGTCTAATGTGTCATTAAAGACCATTGTTTCCTTATTGATTTTCTGTCTAGAAGACCTGTCCATTGATGTAATTGTGGTATTAACATTCCTAATATTACTGTATTATTGTCAGTTTCTCCCTTTATGTCTGTTAATATTTACTTTACTTTTTCAGGTGGTCCTATATTAGGTGCATGTATGTTAAAAAATGTTATATCCTATTCTTGTATTGAACCCTTTATTATATAATGCCTTTTTTTGTCTTTTGTTACAGACTTTGTTTTAAAGTCTACTTTGTCTGAGATGAGTGTTGCTACCCTTGCTTTCTAGTCATATCCAGTGCATGAAAAAGCTTTTCCACCCCCTAATTTTCAGTCTGTGTCTTTTTTTTAATTGAAATATAGTTGATGTACAATATTTTTCTTCTGAAGCTCTTCAGCAATTACATAAGTTACAGGTGTACAATATAGTGATTCACAACTTCCAAAAGTTATACCCCATTGATAGTTATTACAAAACACTGGCTATATTCCCTGTGTTATACAATATATCTCCATAGCTTATTTCATACATAATAGTTGTATCTCTTAATCCCCTACCCTTATTTTGTCTCTCCCCCTTCCTTCACCCCACTGGTAACCACTAGTTTGTTCTGTAAATCTGTGAGTCTGCTTCTTTTTTATTATATTCACTAGTTTGTTGTATTTTTAAGGTTCCACTTAAAAGTGATATCATACAGTATTTATCTTTCTCTATCTGACTTATTTCACTTAGCATAATACCCTCCAAGTCCATCCCTCTTGTTTCAAATGACAAAATTTCATTCTCCCCCATGTTTTCTGTTTTTGATGTCATATTTTACATCTTTTTTATCTATCCCCTATTTATTGTAATTATATTTGATTTTATAATTTTTGTCTTTTAACATTCGTACTCATTTAATTAAACGGTTGATACATAGCCTTTTTATATATTTGCCTTTACTAGTGAGAATTTTCTTTTTCTATCAATTCTTGGTTCTTGTAGCCTTTTCTTTTCTGCTTAAACAAGATCCTTTAACACTTCTTGTATGATCAGTTTAGATGAACTCTTTTAGGTTTTTCTTCTGAAGCTCTTTATTTCTGCTTCAATTCTGAATGATAACTCTATTGGGTAGAGTATCCAAAGTTGTAGATTTTTGCCTTTCAGCACTGTAAATATATCATGTCACTCCCTCTGGCTTGAAAAGTTTCTGCAGCAAAATCAGCTGATAGCCTTATGGGGACCCCCTTGTATGTGACCCTTTGTTTGTCCCTTGCTTCCTTTAAAATTCTGTCTTTATCTTTGCCATTTTAATATGATATGTTTTAAATCATACCAATGTTTTCTTAGGTCAGTTTCCAAGGCAATAGAAATAAAAGCAAAAATAAACATATGGGATCTAATCAAACTTATAAGCTTTTGCACAGCAAAGGAAACCATAAACAAAATGAAATGACAACCTCTCGACTGGGAGAAAATATTTGCAAATGATGTGACTCATACGGGATTAATTTCCAAAATAAACAAACAGCTCATACAACTCAATAACCAAAAAAACCCCAAATAACCCAATCGAAAAATGGGCAGAAGACCTACACAGTAATTTCTCCAAAGATACACAGATGGCCAATAGGCACATGAAAAGGTGTTTATCATCACTAATTATTAGAGAAAGGCAAATCAAAACTACAATGAGGTGCCACCTCACACTAGTCAGAATGGCCATCATTTAAAAGCCTACAAATAAAAAATGCTGTAGAGGGTGTGGAGGAAAGGGGACCCCCCTACTCTGTTGGTGGGAATGTAAATTGCTCCAGCCACTATGGAAAACAGTATGGAGGTTCCTCAAAAAACTAAAAATTGAGTTGCCATATGATCCAGCAATCCCACTCCTGAGCATATATCTGGACAAAATTATAATATAATTTATCCAGATAAAATTATATGGCACTATTTACAATAGCCAAGGCATGGAAGCAACCTAAATGTCCATCAACAGATGAGTGGATAAAGAAGATGTGGTATACATATACAATGGAATACTACTCAGCCATAAAAAGAATGAAATAATGCCATTTGCAGCAACATGGATGGACCTAGAGATTACCATACTAAGTGAAGTAATCAGAAAGAAGAAAGAAAAATACCATATGATATCACTTATATGTGGAATCTAAAATATGACACAAATGAACATATCTATGAAACAGAAACAGATTCACTGATATAGAGAACAGACTTGTGGTTGCCAAGGGGGTTGGGAGTGGGAGAGGGATGGATTGGGAGTTTGGGATTAGCAGATGAAAACTATTACATATAGAATCAATAAACAATAAAGTCCTATTGTAAAGCACAGGGAACTATATTCAATATCCTGTAATAAACCATAATGGAAAAGGATTTTTAAAATGCGATATGTCTTCATGTGGGTCTTCTTGGGTTCATTTTGTTTGGGAATTTCTTCAGGTTCAGGAAATTTTCAGCCATAATTTCACCAAATACATTTTTAACCCTTTCCTCTCTCTTCTCCTTCTGGGACCCCTATAATGCAAATGTTAGTATGCTTGATGTTGTCTCAGAGGTCTCTTAAACTATCTTTATTTTTTTAATTTGTTTTTCCATTTGGTGCTCTGATTGGGTGATATTCATTTTTCTATCTTCCAGATTACTTATTCATTCTTCTCTATCACCTAGTCTGCTGTTAATTCCTTTTAGTGTATTTTTTATTTCAGTTATTGCATTCTTCAGCTCTGACTGGTTCTTTTTTTATATTTTCTAGTTCTTTGTTAAGTCTCACTGTGTTCATCTATTCTTTTCCCATGTTCTTTTAGCATTTTTATTACTATTGCTTCAACATTTTTATCTGGTAAATTATTTATCTCCATTTCATTGAGTTTTTTTCAGGATTTTTTTCCTGTTCTTTAGTTTGAAGCACAGTCCTCTGTCTTTTTATTTTGTTTAACTTTATCTGTCTCTATGAAGTTAGGTGAAACAGTTACCTATCCTGGTCTTAAAGGGATGTCCTTGGGTGGGAGCATTACTATACAGTCTGCTTGTGCCCAGTGGCTTTTGTGAGATAGTTGGATCTGAAGTGAGCATGGGTCACATCTACCCCCAGGGTATGCTGGCAACCACCACCTTGGTGGGAGGTAGGGCTGGAGGTGGAGGGGTAGAGCCAGAGCCAGATGTGAGCAGGGGTTTCTCCTGTGCCCAATGGCAGTCACCACCCTATCAGGGGCAGGGGCAGGGCCCAAGGGTTTGGAGCAGAAGCCCTGAGGGAGCTGGGTTTCTTCCCGTGTGTGATGGCAGTATCTGCCTTGGTTGGGGTACTGGAAAGGGCCTGAGGGCTTGAGACTGCATATCAATGCTGGGTCACTTTTTCCCCATTGTGCACACTTTGGTTAGAGACTGGGTCAGGCCAGAGGGTTTGGTGCCTCACTACTGAGCTAATTTTGCTCCTGCTGGCAATGTCAGTCTCTACCCTGGAGCTAGTTTAGCTCCTCCTAAAGGTGGACCGGAACATGTTTGCTGGCAAAGGCTGCCTCCACCCTGGTCCGAGGCAGGGTTGGGTCCGAGCTGGTTCTGTTTCCTCTAAGTGTACATACTCTCCTTGGTAAAGGCAGCCTTCACCCTAATGGAGAGCAGGACCAGAGCAGGAGGGGCTACAGCAGGCACCCAATGTGGCTAGGGTGCACACTGGGGCTGCCCTGGCAAGCTGGCCAGAGCCCCGGCAGTTTTCAATCTGCTTCTTCAATGCTGTGCCCGGGAGTAAGAAAGCATGTGCAGTGCTGTTCAAGAGTGTTATCTTGGTTTCTTTCAGCTCTCTAGTAAGTCCCATTGGTTTTCAAAGAGGATTCATCTTCTTGGTGTTGGACCCTTGTGCTGGGGTACCTCAAAATCCTTGCTCCTCAGGGAGGATCCCTCAGCCCATGATGTCCCCCTCCTCTTCTGTTTCCATGTTAAGGGTTGGGTCCTGACCTGATAGCTTCTCCTCCCTTCCTAACCAACTTCATGGGGATCTTTCTTTACAGTGTTGGTTGTAGAAGAGGCTTTCTACCGGTCTCCAAGTTGTTTTCAGTAAGAGTTGTTCCACGTGTAATTGTATTTCTGATGTGTTCATAGGGGAGGTGAATGCAGCATCCTCCTATTCCACCATCTTGATCTCCCTATGTTTAACTTATTGAAGACTCACCAAACTGCTGTTAACGATGACTGCACCATTATACATTTCTACCAGCAATATATAAGTGTTCCAATTCCTGGGACTTCCCTGGTGGTCGAGTGGGTAAGACTACATGCTCCCAATGCAAGGGGCCCAGGTTTGATCCCTGGTCAGGGAACTAGATCCCGCATGCATGTGACTACTAAGAAGCCCACATGCCAGAACTAAAGATCCAGCATGACGCAACAAAGATCCTGCATATCACAACTAAGACCCGGCGCAGCCAAAATAAATAAATAAATAATTTTTAAAAAGAGTTCCAATTCCTCTACAACCTTGCCTACACCTGTTTTCCATTTCAGTAGTAGTAATAGTAGTAGCATCCTAGTGGGTGTTAAGTGGTATCTCATTGTGGTTTTGATTTGCATTTCCCTAATGACTAGTGATATTGACCATTCTATCATGTGCTTGTGCCTACTTGTATATCTACCTTGGGAAAATGCCTATTCAAATCTTTTACCCATTTTTAAATTGGGTTGTTTGGTTTTGAGTAGTACAAATCTTCTGTATATTCTGAATACTTAAACCTTATCAGATATATGATTTGCAATTTTTTTTCACATTCTGTGCATTGTTTTTCACTCTTTTGGTAGTGTATTTTGACATAAAACTTTGTGTACAAAGTTTTTAATTTTCGCAAACTCTGATTTCTCTATATTTTCTTTGGATGCTTGTGCTCCTGATGTCATATCTAAAAATTATTGCCAAATCTAAGGGGATTGAAGATGTTTTCTTCTAAGAGTTTTATAGCTTTAGTGCTCATACTTAGGTTTTTTAAATCTACTTGGGGTTAATTTTTTAATATGATGTGAAATAGGGATCCAAGTGTATTCTTTTTCATGTGGGGATCCATTTGTCCCAGCACAACTTGTTGAAGAGACTTTTCTTACGTACAGTGAATGGTCTTTGCACTTTTGTTGAAAATCAATGGGCCGTGAGAAAATGGTTTTATTTCTGGACTCTCAATTCTTTTCCATTGGTCTACGTGTGTATTCTTTGGCCAGTTCCAAACTGTTTCAATTACTGTAAACCTGTAGAAGTTTTAAAATTGGGAATGTCAGTTCTCCAACTTTATTCCTTTCTCTCAATATTGTTTCGATTATTTGAGGTCCCTTGCAATTCCATATGAATTTGAGGTTTTTTACATTTCTGGGAAAAAAAAGAGGCTACTGGAATATTGATAGAGATTACATTAAATATGCAGATGTCTTTGAAGAGTATTGTCATTTTAACAATTATTACGTCTCTTATACATGAATACAGAATGTCTTTCCATTTATTTAGATCTTCTTTAATTTCTTTGAACAGTTTTACAGTTTTCAGTGTACAAGTCTTGCAACTCCTTGATTAAGTTTATTCCTCAATATTCTTTTTGATGTTATTGTAAATAAAATTGTTTTCTTAGTTTTCCTTTAAGATTGTTCATTGCTAGTGCATAGAGATACAGTTCATTTTTCATGTTGATTTTGTATTGTGCAACTTTGCTGAATTTGTTTATTAGTCCTAATTGTACTGGTGGGGGAGTACTACGTTTAGGATTTTCTACATATAAGAAGATCATGTCATATGTGAACAGAGATAGTTTTATACCTTCCTCTCCAATGTGGACATCTTTCATTTCTTTTACTTGTTTAATTGCCCTGGCTAGAACTTCTGGTATAATGTTGAAATTCCAAAAAATGGAAGTAGCAAAAGTGGACATTCTTGTCTTGTTCCTGATCTTAGGGATAAAGCTTCCGGTTTTCATCACTAAATATGATATTAGCTGTGAGGAGGGGTTATAAATTCCCTTTATTATAGTAAGGACTTTTCTTCCATTCCTAGGTTGTTGAGTTCTTATCATGAAAGAGTGTTGGATTTTGTCACATGCTTTTTCTATATCAATTCAGATGATCATGTAGGCTTTTTTTCCTTCAATCTACTCAAATGGTGTATTACATTGATTGATTTTCATGTATTGAACTAACCTTGCATTCCTAGGATAAATCCCACTTGAACATGGTGTATCATTCTTTTAACATGCTACTGGATTCAATTTGATAGTATTTTGATGGGGATTTTTACATCTTTATCCATAAAGAATATTGGTCTGTAGTTTTCTTTATTTGTGATGTCTATGTCTGGTTTTGATATCAGGGTAATGCTGTCCTCATAGAATGAGTTGGTAAGTGTTTCCTTCTTTTCTGTTTATTGAAAACAAAATTGAGAAACATTGGCATTAATTCTCCCTTAAATGTTTAGTAGAATTCACCAATGAAGCCATTTGGCCCTGGACTCTTACTTGTTGAGAGGTTTTATATTACTGATTCAGTCTTTTTACTTATTACAGATGCTCAGATCTTCTGTTTCTTCTTGAGTCAGTTTTGGTAATGTGTGTGTTTCTGAGGGTTTATCAATTTCATGTACGTTATCCAATTTTTTGGTATACCATTGTTCATAGTATTCTATAAATAATAATACTTTTTATTTCTGTAAGTTTGGTAATACTGTCCCTTTCATTCCTGACTTTAGTAACTTGAGTTTTCTCTCTCTTATTTTTTAGTCAACTGGCTAATTTTATTGATCTTTTTAAAAAACTACCTTTTGGTTTTACTGGCTCTATTGTTTTCCTATTCTTTATTTTATCTCCACTCTAATCTTTATAATTTCCTTCTTCGGTTAGCTTTGGGTATAGTTTGCTCTTCTTGTCTTGTTCCTTAAGGTGTACATTTAGGTTATTGATTTGAGATTTTCTTCATTTTAAACATAGGGTTTCACAGCTATAAATTTGCCTCTGAGCACTGTTTTCATTTTCCGTAAGTTTTGGTATCTTACGTTTTTATTTTTATTCATCTCAATGTATTTTATAATTTCCCTTTTCTTTTCTGTCCCATTATTAGTTTTAAAAAATGATGTTTAATTTCCACATATCTTTGAATTCTCTAGTTTCATTCAGTGATGGTGGTCAGAGAAGATACTTCATATGATTTCAATCTTTTTAAATATTGAGACTTGTTTTGTGGCCTAACACATAGTCTATCCTGGAGAATGTCCCATGTACACTCAACAAAAAATGTGTATTCTGCTTTTTGGGGGTGGAGTGTTCTGTATTTCTGCTAGGTCTAGTTGGTGTATAGTATTGTTCAAGTCTTCTATTTCCTTATTGGTTATCTGTCTAGTTGTTGTATTCATTATTGAAAGTGGGTTATTGAAGTGTCCAGCTATTATTGTAGAACTGCCTATTTCTCCTTTCAATTCTGTCAAATTGTGTATATGTTTATAATAATTATATCCTGCATATGTTATATCCTACATACTGACTTTGTTCTCAAAACTTAGACATTTTTATTTGCATTGGAGATAACCTATTTCCTATGTACCAAAATCTGTTTACTTTCAAGGTCACTTTTGGAGACTTTACAGTCTTTCATCAACATGGCTTAAGCTGCTTCTGCTTGGACCTATCTGGGGCTCCAGGTAGTCTGTCACCCTCCACAATCAGCTTGCCTCTCTGCACTTCTTCCCCAATTCTCTGGACAGCCTTTCTCATCTTTCTCTTCTACCTGCCTTTCTAAAGTGCATATTTAACACTGAAATAGTTACTTACATGAATTTCCTGTTCAGGTTGATTCTTATCACAGATATTTCCACCACTAATACAAACATTTTATCTAATATCTTTAAACACATGAATGGAAATATACCACATACACACAAACTAAATATTAGGTTTTCACAGTGTGGTCAATTGTGGTCATCATTAAACATCATGGCTCAGAAGAAATTGTTCTTTACTTATTCCTCATCTGAACCACAGGCAAGATGGTTGGTTATGTTAATGCTATAATTGCTATAACTGTTGTAACATTTTAGCAATATATTATTTAATCAGTAGTCTCTAAATTGTTGTGACTATGAATAAGACTTTGTTAGTATGTTTTATTTTATTTTGATCCTGAGAGGGTTTTTTTTAATCTCTTTTTCTCAGAATGAAAACTAGCTCTGCTAATAACTCTATGATTACACTGTCAGATATAATAGATCCTACCACACATTCAGTGAGTGGCATGACAGAGAGATAGACGTATTCTGGACTAGGGTGAGCTACAATGGGTTATTGTAGGTGGTGATATCCCACCAAAAAATAAATAAAAATTTTAAATCATGATTATTGATGAACAATAAATCCATTTAAATATATAGTTAAAACTAAATACTTGAGAGAATTACGTATAAAGAACACAAGTGTTTTAAACCTTCAAAATGTAAAAATAATATATAAACAACAAATCAGAAAGTGGGAGGAAAGGCTGTTTGAAGAAGTGTAAAGTTGGTCTTTATCTTATCTCCCTGTTGGCAGGGAGTCAACAGAAACAGTGACAGTGAAAATACAGATTTAAAATGTACAGTTACATCATCCTCTTAATATTGTTCACAATCTTTTTTCAACTTACATAACTCCTTTAGAAATGAGTGTCTCATCTGGTAAGGATATTTTTTTTCAATATGTAGGGGGCAATAGTCCAAACTCATTGGAATAGACACTTTCTCTACTTGGCATGCTGTGCTTTTGTTTTGGTTTTTAGTTTATTGGCTGCCTTATACATCATTATGATACACCAGAAAATACTGCTTCTGAAAAGGAGCTTACTTTTTTATATTTAAGCTAAATTTTTTTAGAGCAGTTTGAGATTCACAGAAAAATTAAGCAGAAAGTACAAGGAGTTCCTGTTTGCCCTCTACTCCCACACGTGCATAGCCTCCCTGATTGCAAATATCCCCAGCAGAGTGGTACATTTGTTACAATCAGTGAACCAATAATGATGCAGCATTATCACTCAAAGATCATAATTCACGTTAATGTTCACTTTTGTATGTGGTAGAGACATTTTTATCTCACATTCAGTAATGACTTCTGCTTCTTTTGCTAGCTTAAAATAAAGTAACAATAAACATAATAATTTTTATTTAAAGTAATTTTTATTTAAACATGCTTATATGAAATAATTTTTATAAAATAATTTCTGTCTTTCCTTCTTTTTACATATAGTCATAGAAAAGTGTTCAGCTAATGTTAACACTGGTTGTTTTGAGTGGTAGAATTTGAAGAAATTACATTTTTCTGTATTGCCTGAATGTCCTATAATAAATGTTTCATCTCACAAAAATAAAATGTCATTATTTAAAAAAAAAAAACTAAAGAGAAAATTATACACCTTAGGGGCCACTGTTAAATATTTCCACAGTAAGTGTTAATGCTGATTTATAACATATTTGGCAGAATTGACTTAGAAAGCTATCCTGAAAAACAGCAGGAGACTTGGAAAAAAAAGAGAAAGATATAGTAAACAATTAGATTTGGTAAGATAAGAATAAGTGGGATAAATGGAATACTTCAAATGTTTATTTAGGCTAAAAATGGAAAGTATTTACATCAAACATAACCCATACTTAAGGCAGGTTAGACCAAGTCCCATAGTGTACTCTTCTGCTATGGCAGCAGTAACAAAATACCACAGACTGACTGTTTGGCTTAACCACATGGTGTTTGTCCAAATGGCAGGTTATTAAGGTTGGAAGGTGTGTTTGTTGGTAGTCAACAAAAACTGAGGTTATGCTTGTGTTAATTTTAAAGAAAGTGGCTAATAAAAATCTAAATGTTTATTTATAAAACATGACAAAAACAAAGAAAGAGAGGAAGCTCTGAAGCTAAGGAATGAGTTTTAGTCTTAACTATCAGAACCTGTTATAACTCTAAAAAAAAAAAAGAGAGAGAGAGAGAGAGAGAGAGAGAGAGACTCACAGCCAGGAACTCAGTAATTTACAATCAATTCAGGTAAACCAAATGATACAGCTTATGCATTTTCATTATTTTTTCACACTTGATAACATTTTATAATTTTATATAATTTTCTAAAGTTATGTTTTCCAAACTTAAAACTAATTCAGTCATAAGTGATCCTAATATGTATTTCATATTGGCTAAAACAGCAATTCTCAGGCTTTTTGGTCTCAGGATTTCTTTATACCCTTAAAAATTGTTGAGAATCCCAAAGAATTTGCCTTAGAAAAATTTGGAGACACACCCACACAAATACACAAATACTCCATAAGCCATTAAGGCAATATTATCAACATATGCCATGTAGCATCTAGAAAACTAATGTGCACTAATGCAAGAGAATGTAAGTGCCAAAAGTAAATAACTTATTAGTATTATTATGAAAATATAAACAACCTTGAAAACCTCCTGCAAGGGTTCCTTGGACCACATTTCAACTACAGCTAAGCTAAAACAAGCTTGAAAGCTCAAAGATTATTCTTCTTTTATCTATTTGTGCACCAAAAAATGTTAGGGAGGAGGAAAATGTAGAAAAAGGAAAAATGTAATTTCATTTATTTAGTCCCATTATTTTTCATTTAACAATTCTAGTTGGCAAAGCAACTGTGAATAAAAAGCTATTTATACTTTGAAAGAGAAACCTGCTTTTTTTTATTATATGTTCTTTTCCCCCCACAAAGATCACTGCTGTACCTTGACATATCGAAAAATGCATGCATATAAGACATAAAAGCTTTTCACATAAATGGTCAGTTACCCCCAATATTTAGTTCCATCCCTGTCAATAAGAAAAAAATAGTTTAAGTGACATGTGAGGCATATGGTATAGTGCCTGGAAGAGTAGTAAACATTCAAATAATGACAGCTATTGCTGTTTGTTGTAAGTATTGAATACTAAGACTACAGGGGTAGCATAGCAGGATCACAAATTTTGTTGCCTATGAATTTCCCATTTCAATAAACGTACTTTGAATTCACAGTCCATTTTAATTAACTAATAGATAACTTGCATCCAGTAAACTTCCAGAAAGCAGTGGATCCCACAACAGGCAGAATGCCCAGAAGGAAAGAGAGACTTATGCAGAGTCCAGGGGGTGGAATAACCTGGAGGCTCAAGACCTTTAAATACAAGCACAAGTAATGCCTTAAAGGTACATTCCGTACTGACACGTCAGGTTGATCTATAGTGTATCATTGATACTAATAATGCTTTTTGCTCAAAGTAGCAAAGGAATCTGGAGAAAGGTGTTTTGCTTTTCTCTTAAAAATTTAAGAATTTCTAGTGAAATTTTGCCTAATGTTCCACAAAAGTTCCTTGGAAAGGAGTCTGTAAATAAGACATCAAATGTTAGCATTCTGATCAAAATATTTTTGACCAATGTGCTATTTAAAATTATTTAAAGAGTTTTATTCCTAGAAAATGAATATTATGATATTATACAAAAGAACATCAGTAAGGTATTTTGGGATATTTCCTGATATGATTCACAATATTTTTTTTTTAAATAATCAAAAGCTGACTGAAAAGCTAGCCCTTCCCATTCCTACACAGTTCCTCTGCTCTTTCCACCACCCCCCAAAACTGCTTTTATGACAGTCATCAGTGATCCACTGATTGATTCAAAGAACATTTAAAATTCCTATTCCACCTGACATCTTGAAGGAACGTGAAATTTTTGCTTCTTCCTCCCTCAAACTCTTCTGTTGGTTTCCATAGATTTTCTTTCCCCATGGACTGCATTCTGCCTCTTTTATTAGATTCTCTTCTTTGGCCCACTCCTAAAAATGTGGTGTTCCCTAGATTCCATCTTGTGCTTGCTTCTCTATCCAACTCAACATCGTTCCCTAGAAAACTTTGATTCATTCCCATTGGCTTATCCATTGCTTGAAAGAAGATGACTCCCAAATCTGAATCCCACTTTAACTTCCTATGTTTCAAACCTGTGTTTCCAACTCATCTGTAAAACAGATTGAATCCAAACAAATCATCTTCACTTCCTTCTTTACATTCCATATGTAAGCAATGGCATCATCATCTATATTTACTGACATAAAATACCCAGTCATGTAACTCCTACTTAAGTCCCATATTTAATTGATATAAAAATCCTATTGATCCTGCAACCAAAATACCTTCCAAATATTTTATATTACCATTATTTATGTCCAAGTCTAGCCCTTATTATCTATGTCCTAGACTATTAAAATAGACTGCAAACTGATCTCCTTGCCACTAACTTCTTTTAATCCTAGTCCATGAAAACCATATCATGTCATTCCCTTATTTGAGACCCCCTATTGCCTTTCTATTGCTTATTGAATAAAATATAAATTCCTTAGAATGGCATAGAAGGCTCTTCACAACTGGACCTTAGTTTATTTTTCAAGACTTACATCTTAGTCGAGAGATTGGAAACACTGGTCAAATCTAAACTGCAGATACTTGAATTTTTTTTGAGCTGATACAACAACATTTTTCAAATAAGAAAATTTTACATAAAAATCTAGATGTCAAGCTCTTTTGAGAAATTTTAAGATGTGGCAATATTGAGCCCTCATTTTCTAATGGAAATCATCTGCTGGACCTGAAGTGTTAAATTATTCTTATACATTCTCACATGCTTTACGTGGAATATTGCTCTCCATTTTGCCACAGTTTACCATCTAGCTCACTTAGACTCCTCTATGTTAGCCGTCTGTCTCCTAAAACTCCTTAACACCACTGACCTAGTCACCATCCACTCTCCCCACACTGCATTTCTTTCAAGTGATTTCAAGTAAGTTGATGATTCTAAGTCTTTGTATATTCAGTCATATTTATTTAAAATGCCCTCAAACAGATGGAGAGATACACCATGTTCTTGGATTGGTAGAATCAATATTGTAAAAATGCAATCTACAGATTCAATTCAATCTCTATCAAATTACCAATAGCATTTTTCACAAAAATAGAACAAAAAATTTTATAATTTGTATGGAAACACAAAAGACCCCAAATAGCCAAAGAAAACTTGAGAAAGAAAAAATGAGCTGAAAGAATCAGACTCTGTGACTTCAGACTATACTACAAAGCTACAGTAATCAAAACAGTATGGTACTGGCACAATAACAGATCAATGCAGCAGTATAGAAAGTCCAGAGATAAACCCACACACCTATGGTCACCTAATCTATGACAAAGGAGGGAAGAATATATAATGGAGAAAAGACACTCTCTTCTATAAGTGGTGCTGGGAAAACTGGACAGCTACATGTAAAAGAGTGAAATTAAAACATTCTCTAACACCAAACACAAAAATAAACTCAAAATGGATTAAAGACCTAAATGTAAGATGGGATACTATAAAACTCTTAGAGGAAACATAGGCAGAACATTCTCTGACATAAATTGCAAGCAGGATCTTTTTTGATACATCTCCTAGAGTAATAAAAATAAAACCAAAAATAAACAAATGGGACCTAATTAAACTTAAAAACTTTTGCACAGCAAAGGAAACCATAAACAAAATGAAAAAACACCCTCAGAATGGGAGAAAATATTTGCAAACAAAGTGACTGACGAGATTAATCTCCAAAATATACAAACAGCTCATGCAGCTCAAAAAACCAAACAACCCAATCAGAAAAATGGGTGGAAGACCTACATAGACATTTCTCCAAAGAAGACATACAGATGGCCAATCACTAATTATCAGATAAATGAAAATCAAACCTACAATGAGGTATCACCTCACACTGGACAGAATGTCCATCATCAAAAAATCTACAAACAATAAATACTGGAGTGGGTGTGGAGAAAAGGGAACCCTCCTACACTGTTGGTAGGAACGTAAATTGGTAGAACCACTATGGAGAACAGTATGGAGGTTCCTTTAAAAACTAAAAATAGAGCTACCACATGATCCAGCAATCCCATTTCTGGGTATATATCTGAAGAAAAACATAATTCGAAAAGATATATATACCCCAATGTTCATTGCAGCACTATTTACAATAACCTAAGTGGCCATCGACAGAGGAATGGATAAACAAGATGTATATATATAATGGAATATTACTCAGCCGTAAAAAAGAACAAAATAATGCCATTTTCAGTGACATGGTTGGACCTAGAGATTTTCATCCTGAGTGAAGTAAGTCAGACAAAGACAAATATCATACGATATCGCTTATATGTGGAATCTAAAAAAATGGTACAAATGAACTTATTTACAAAACAGAAATAGAGTCACAGATGTAGAAAACAAACTTATGGTTACCAAGGGAAAAAGGGGTAAGGGAAGGGATAAGTTGGGAGATTGGGATTGACATATACACACTACTATATATAAAATACATAACTAATAATAACTTATATAGCCCAGGGAACTCTACTCAGTACTCTGTAATGACCTATATGGGAACAAAATCTAAAAAAGAGTGGATACGTGTATATGGATAACTGATTCGCTTTTCTGTACACCTGAAACTAATACAACATTGTAAATCAACTATACTCCAATAAAAATTAATTGAAAGTAAAATAAAATGCCCTCTTTTTACTTTGTCAGTCTAATTAACTTTTTAAACTATTATCTATCCTCCAGGCCTCATTCAAATTTTATCCCTGTATAAAGTACTCTCTAAATTCTCCCCACTCCCATTTACCATTTAAGGGTCACTGTTTCTTCTATAATTCTGTAATTCTATTACAGCGACCAACAGGAGAATTGGCAACACAATAACTAGAAATAATAGGATAGTACCAAAATCACCATAAAATAGCATAAGGTTAACAAGGTTAAAAAGGGAAAAGAGGAAACAGAAAATAAACTGAAAGAACTGAACTTTTAAAATGAAAAATACAATTATTGGAATTAAATCTCAGGGGGTGGATTAAAAAGCAGATTAGACACAATTGAAAAGAAAAATTGTAAAGTGGTAACATAACCTGATAATTAAAATGCATTGTCAGAATGCACTAAGAATTGATAAACAGATAAAAAATTAAAGTAGAAATTTGTTCTGAGAAAATCAACCTCAGTCCAATAATAAGACATAAAGCAAAGTAAAACATGAAAGAGGGAATAAAGTAAATGGAAGATAGAATGAAAAAATTCAATGTAAGTCAATTAGAATTTCCTGAGGAGATAACCGAGTACATAAATAGGTGATGACTTGTTTGGTAAGAAGTTTTGATAATCAGATCAGTTGCTGCAAGCCTACTCACCTATGGTTAGACTCTTATTCCCATATAAATGTAAAACAAAGCAGGTCACATAAGATACATTGTTGCCTACCCAGTGGCATGTGCTCTGGACAGTCACTTTCCTGTGAATCTGAGATTCATACTCAGTGATGCAATCTCCTTCTGGGGGCTCAGAAGATCTGTGCTGCTGGCTTCCCTGCAAGTGCTTTGCACACTGAAGATTTATTCTTCCCCAGAAGAAGGGTCACCTCTGGAGATGCTGTAGATGAGGACAGAAAAAAATTGTTCAAGTTTAATATTAAGAAAGCAACAAAATTTTATCCATGAATATTTATTAAGAATCTACTTATAGTGCCTGTTGGTTAAGGGCATGGGCTCTGGAGTTAGATTATCTGGGTCCAAATTCTGCCACAACTGTTTCCTAACTGTGTAATCTTGAACAAGTTTCTGTGCTTATCAAATAAAAGAATAATACTAATTTGTAATGTATTAATTATGTGACAGTAGGAAACAAAAATTCTGCCAATTACTCATGACATGTTCTCTACTGTAAGGTGCATCTTGTGCTGGAATATCCTCCATTTTCTTCTCCAGATCAATTCTCCAATCTCTTCTGCCATTCTCTGGGTCCTAAGAGGCTGACTTATTGGAGGAATTGGCAGTAAATGTAGGTCAGAGGTGGGAAGAGAGTGAGGTCAGGGTATTATATCTTTCCTGTGGTGGTGTCAGGGTTTGCCTATATACCACTACAATAGCCATAGTCCTCTAGGCAGCCCTCTCAAAACCACTGCTTTCTTCAGCTTCCTTCATCGTGTAACTTCAGGCCAAGGAGTGGAATGTCTTCCAGAGGATGCAAGCCACCAGGTCCTTCATTATCTCTTATTGGTTAGGGAAACCACTTCTTTTTAAAGCATGCATACTTTTATAAAACTCTCCTCAAGTTACTCAAAGTGTGCTGTTTGTTTATTGCTGCTGCTCTGACTGATACACATCCTACTTTGGAGATGTTAAAATGTGAAAAAAATATTGCAGCTAAGATATAGTGAAATATATCACTTAGCTTCTCTGTGCCTCAGTTTCATTTCTCTTAAATAGGAATAATATTCCTCTTAGAATTATTATGACTAAATGCACTAATGCATGTAGAGTACTTAGAAGAGCATGTAGCATGTAATAAGTTCTCAATAAATATCATCATTAGTATATTTAAAACATTGTGATAGGTGCCATGAATTATACAAAGATGGGTAAAAGACAAAGCATCCTGGTCATCTTAGTAAGTGACAGCTTTAAGTCAGTTATTTTGACCTAAAGCCCAGTATTCTTCTATCAAAACTTCCTTGATAATCCAAAATAACTGGAAAGAAGATCACTCTACCTTAGTGCAAAAGCACTTTTAACACTTTTTAGAATAAATGGTGTTATTAGTTTTAATTATGTACAGTAACACAATGTAATAATTAAAATGCATTGTCAGAATGCACTAAGAATTGATAAAAAGATAAGAAATTAAAATTATCTTGAATGTAAAAATGGTAGTTATTTATAAATAAATAGATTCTTCAAAAGATTAGATAGAAAAGAGATTAGAACACTGATCTTCATTGAGCATCCACTATGTGAGAGGCGCTTCAAGATTGAGTACTCACAAACTGTCTAATGGAGAAACGGCTATCCCGGTTGTACACATGAGGAGTCTACCTCTGAAGGGCAGAGCAGAGACTCAAACCCAAACCTTCCACAGACAGCAGGGGGGAGCACAGGGAACTACCATGACTTTTCTGTATCACACTGCCTCTGGAATGCTTTAAAAAAAAATCCCCTAACATGGCTTAAATAACACATACCCACTTATAAGGAGATTTATGTTTATGTGTGAGTTTGTTCTTAGACTCCTTTTGGGGGTTTCTGTTTGTTTCTTTGTTTTTGCAAATGGCACAAAGATGCAGTCTAAGAATTATCACAAGTGTCTTTTTTCAAAAAATAAGACTTCTTTAAAGCCTTGCTGCTGAGTATGATCTACAGACCAACAGCAGCAGTCTCACCTGGAAGCTTGTTAGAAATGCAGAACATTAGGCACCTAGACAAGGACTGTTCTAAAACTGCTAGCCAAGGAAACTAGAAAGAGAAGAATAAAACTGAGCATTTTCAAAGACAGAAAAATTCTGGTGGAAAACAATCTAAAGTATCTTTCTCATGATGGTTTCCTCTGTTTCACTCCAATACCTTTCACCCTTCCCTCCACCACTCCGAACAGACTTACCAGCTGTGAAAGGGAGAAAAATTGTGAAAAGTATCCCAAAAGCTGAAGACATATTCTGAAGGGGGTCCCCGCCGCCTTCTTTTTTTTTTTTTTTCCTCCTATCCCTACCTCTCTGTTTTCTTTCCACCATACCATATACCTAGCTGTGGTCTTTTTCTTCTCCTGATCTCTCCCATAAGCACTGATGAGAAATCCCCTACTGCCTTACTCCACTGTATTTCTGGCTAGTGAGCAATTTAAGAAGAAGCATTTCCTGTTTGGAGAGTTGAGGTGATAATGACTGAACTTCCTGGTTTGTGCTTTTATACATTTATTTCTCTCCAATGAAGCATATATATTTGACCCACTATTCAGATCCAATGGGAATCACTTTAGTTATAGCCCAGACAATGTTAAAATGATTCTTGGAGCTTCCCTGGTGTCACATTGGTTAAGAATCCGCCTGCCAATGCAGGAGACACGGGTTCGAGCCCTGGTCCAGGAAGTTCCCACATGCCGTGGAGCAACTAAGCCTGTGCACCACAAATACTGAGCCCGTGAGCCACAACTACTGAGCCCGTGTGCCACAACTACAGAAGCCCGCGTGCCTAGAGCCCGTGCTCCCAACAAGAGAAGCCACCACAACGAGAAGCCTGCGCACCACAACAAAGAGTAGCTGCAACCAGAGAAAAGCCCACATGCAGTAACAAAGACCCAACACAGCCAAAAATAAAATAAATAAAATAGATAAATTTATTTTAAAAAATGATTCTTATGAGGCATGTATCAGTATATTCATTTTTATAAATAAAGAAGTAGAAAAGTTAAGTAACTTATCCTAACTTGATTAATGACAGAGCTATAGAACCAGGATAGAAACCGTGATCTTTTCCTGGATAGTTTTCCTTCCCTTGCATTGTATTGTGTGTGTGTGAGTGTGTGCATGTGTCTGTGTGTGTCTATGTATATTTGGTAATTTGTTGTGTGGTTTATGAGAGATGACAAACATGATCTCTTCCTCTAGAAGTATGCACTTTAATACAAAAAACACTGAGGCAGAGAGTATTTAAAAGTAAAACACTCCAAAACACCATAATACAAATAGTTCTCCACTCATATGACCCCCTTCCAAGTAGAAAGCTTAGGCTGGGGCTAGAGGTCAGTCTGCATTCAGGAATTAAAGCCCACCTGGGGGAATTTTACTTTGATCCATCCAAGAAATCCTATGCGCAAGCCCTGGACTTCTGTCTTCCACAGGTGAGGAGGGGACCAGGTCCATGATAATGCTGCGTGTGGCATTTCTGAGGCACCTCCAACCTGGCTCCAGCGCAGCTGCCCCCTTGCTGTTTCTGAACATGGCCCTAGTGGAATGTCATCCCTGCCACAAACTAACAGAGGACACCACTGCCCACTGCACAAGCTCAGACCTGTTGTGGGAGAGGCCAGGTCCTCCTTGCCTCCACCCGACCTGCCTAAACATTCACCCTTACACTTTCACACCCTGCAGATGATGTTACCCTCTTCTACTTCATAATTTCCACTTTATTTCTTTTTTCTTCTTTATTCTGTTTATTTCTGGCTAAGGCATTTTAGGATATGCTGTCTTCTACCACAAAATAGAGGGTGGCGGGGTAGGAGAATCAATCTACAGATTCAATGCAATGTTAACCTGGGTTTTCTGTGTGGAAGGAGACAGTGAAGACTGAGGGGCTGGACTGGTAGGCAGAAGTTTCTGCTTATAAATTCTCCTTACATCTTCTTGAACAGATGATAATCCTTCCCTTTGGGTTTGTTCTATTAACAAATGTTTAACATAGGTTTCAGTTTGATTATCCAAAGGAATGATTAATGAAAACTTCTTGTGAAAAGCATCAGGATCAGCTTCTTGTCATCAGATAGATAATTCCTCTACACATTTGAAGATGAAAGTTAGGATTCTTTTAATTGGTGAATTTTATTACTGTCAATATCTTGGTTACTGTCAATATAGTATAATTTAGCAGAATGTTATCATTGAGGTAAACTGAGAATGGTGCACAGGGATCTCTTGTGTTATTTCTTACACTTACATGTGAATCTATAATTATTTAATTATTTCAATGAAAAAAATTGAAAGTCAGGTGTGGCTGAGGGAGGAGAATCTCCCTGAAGGTTATAGTCAAAGCGTTTATTAGGACTGACCTGTGAGACATGGACTGAAGAAAGATGGAGTGCTTCTCTTCCAGTGTGATTTTTTTTTTTTTTTTTTTTTTTTTTTTTTTTTTTTTGGCAGTACGCGGGCCTCTCACTGTTGTGGCCTCTCCCGTTGCGGAGCACAGGCTCCAGACGCGCAGGCTCAGCGGCCATGGCTCACGGGTCCAGCCACTCCGCAGCATGTGGGATCTTCCCGGACCGGGGCACGAACCCGTGTCCCCTGCATCGGCAGGCGGACTCTCAACCCCTGCGCCACCAGGGAAGCCCTCCAGTGTGATTTTGATCATGGCTTTTTCCAGAGCATTTGAACTAGTTGCTCGATTGGGCCACCATGAACTTGCCCATCCATCACAGGGAGACCTGGCCTTCGGAGATGATGGCCTTCAGTCCTGGGAGGAGCCTGCAATTCATCATCAACCTTCCCAGTTTGTACCATCCATGGGAATCCAGGACAGTAAGGAGCTAAATAGCTCCTGTCTGTATGGGGAAACCTGCATCCTGGGGTCCCTTTTGCCTGCCCTCCCTCTTTCTATGGACGGAACTGTGAGCATGACTTGCACAAAGAGAACTGTGGACCTGTGCCCCATCACACTTGGTGGCCCACGAAGTGTTCCATGTGTAAGTGCTGGCATGGCCAGCTTTGCTGCCTTCCTCAGTCATTCCTACCTGGTTGTGATGGATAACCACCTCACAGCTTCTGGGACTCCAGAATTAACACTGTCTGCATGTGCTCTTATGCTACCTGTCATCTGCCTTGTTATACAAAGTTATAATTAACCCATGTTTGCATGCAACATTTGTCATACAAATTTCATGACCTGTAAAGGCTGTCCCTCCAATGTCCCACCTGAGAGATGATGATTTGTTAGTTGCCTTGAAATAGTGAATAGATTTCCCTAACACAGTGAAATAGTGAATAGATGGTCCCTAACATTCCTTAAAGTACCAACTACTTTCCTCTGCCCTGCCCTCTCCAAAAAACTACTTAAAAAAAAAAAGTAACCCATATCTCGTGCCCAAGTCCTATGTTTCTTGATACATGTAACTCTAGCAAGGGCTTATTAATACTTTCCTTTAAACAATTGAATTCTATCTTCAGATTATTAAAGGTTACTCCCAGTGTGGAACTGAGTATAAAGCACTGAATAGAGTTGATCAAAATCAATTAAGATAATATCTTGAAAAGGAAAGGAAAGGAAGTATCTGTAAAGGGAGCAAAGGAGAAGAGAGGGGCAGATATCGGAGGTGAGAGACAGGATGCTGGAGAAACGGAAGTGTGCGTGTGTCCCTAGGAGACTAGATATTAAAGTGGGAACAAATGAGAAAGAGTTGAGAACATAAAATGTATCACTTGGTTGATCAGATGGGTATAGAGAAGCAAGTTAAAAAGCTAAGTTGAAGGACGAGTTTCTATCATCTATAGGAAACTGTATAAGACAAGGGCACTGGTTTTCTCAAGGATTTGAAAAGAGAATAAGTCTCCTTGAAAAAAAAAATTCTATGTAAAGTCCCCCAATGTATTAAGAGTGCTTAATACATTATGATTTCTCCATACTATGCAATTATTTTCCTCTTTTTTTTTTTTTTTTTTGCGGTACGCGGGCCTCTCACCGCTGTGGCCTCTCCCGTTGCGGAGCACAGGCTCCGGACGCGCAGGCTCAGCGGCCATGGCTCACGGGCCCAGCTGCTCCGCGGCATGTGGGATCCTCCCGGACCGGGGCACGAACCCGTGTCCCCTGCATCGGCAGGCGGACTCCCAACCACTGCGCCACCAGGGAAGCCTATGCAATTATTTTAATGGTGGTAAAAGATAAAATGTTGACAATATATTTAATTGTAAACGAGGTGATAAAACTATACATTGTAAAGCCCATTTTAAAAATATGTATCTGGTGTGTATCTGGTGTGTTTAGTAAAAGTGGGAAGTACACTGAAAAAGAAAATTGAAACTGGGGTCTATATCTCGAATCTTGATGTTAGTAAATTTAGGATAATAGAAAGGAAGTTGGTTGCAAACTTACAGACCTTACTGGCCTAATTTCAGAAGCTGCAACACATGGATGGAATAAAATAATTTGAGGTGTTATTATATACATGATCCATCCATAAGGGATACCTCTAATGAATTAGGATATTCTGTAGTTCATCACTACACCTAAGTTTTAGGGGAATTCACACCCTTTCAAAATTGTTCTTTAGTATCTCTGACAGAGATTTAATATAGTATTTGGGAGTTGGTGGTTGTCATTTCTAACATCAGTCATAGGAAGTTTTTTAAAAGCAAACCCATCATCTCACATAGTACCTTTCTTTGTATACTTGAAATTAGCAAGTTTTGAGTATACAATACAGTATCATTAACTATAGTCACCACGCTGTACATTAGATTCCCAGAGCTTATTCATCTTATAATTGAAGGTGTGTACCCTTTGACCAGCATCTCCCCATTTCCCCAACATCCCAACCCCTGATAATCACCATTCTACTCTGTTTCTATGATTTTGACTTTTTTTCCCTTAGATTCCACATATAAGTGATACCATGCAACATTTGTCTTTCTCTCTCTGGCCTATTTCACTTAGCATAATGCCTTCCAGCTTCATCCATATTGTCACAGATGATAGGATTTCCTTTCTTTTTAAAGGCTGAATAATAATCCATTACATGTATATACCACATTTTCTTGATTCATTCATCCGCCAACACACTCTTAGGTTATTTCCATACCTTGGCTATTATGAATAATGCTTCAGTGAAAATGAAAGTACAGATATCTCTTAAAAATAATAGTTTCATTTCCTTTGGATATATACTTAGAAGTAGGATTAGTGAATCATGTGGTAGTTCTAGATTTAATTTCTTGAGGAATCTCCATACTGTTTTACATAGTGGTTTATCAGTTTACATTCCCACCAACAGTGCACAAGGGTTCCCTTTTCTTCACATCCTTGCCAGCATTTGTTACCTCTTTTCTTGTTGATGATAGCCATCCTAAAAGGTACAAGGTTATAGCTCATCATGACTTTGATTGTCATCTCCTTGATGACTAGTGATGTTGAGCACCTTTTGGTGTACTTGTTGGCCATTTATATGTCTTCTTTGGAAAAATGTCTACTCATGTCCTTTGTCCAGTTTTAAATTAGAGTATTTTGTTTTGTTTTGTTTTGTTTTTGCTATTGGGTTTTATGAGTTCCTTATATATTTTGAATATTGACCTCCTATAGATATATGGTTTGCAAATATTTTGTTCCATTTTGTAGGTTGCCTTTTCATTTTTTATTGAGGCATAATTAACTCATATAACATTATATTAGTTTCAGGTGTACAACATAATGATTTGTTACTTGAATATATTATAAAATGATTATCACAATAAGTCCAGGTAACACATGTCACCACACATAGTTACAATTTTTTTCCTTATGATGAGAACTTTTAAGATTTACTCTATTGGCGTCTTTCAAATGTGCAGCACAGGGTATCATTAACTGTAGTCACCATGCTGTACATTATATCCCCATGACTTATTTATTTTATAACTGGAAGTTTATGCCTTTTGACTCCCTTCACCCATTTCACCCACCCCCTACCCCCCACCTCTGGCAACAACAAATCTATCCTCTGTATCTGTGAACTTGGTTTGGGTTTTTTTTGTTTTGTTTTGTTTTAGGTTCTACATAAGTGAGTTCATATGGTATTTATCTTTCTTTGTCTGACTTATTCCACTCAGCATAATGCCCTCAAAGTCCACCCATGTTGTCACAAATAGCAAGATTTCATTCTTTTTTATGGCTGAATTATAGTACATTGTGGGTATTTACCACATTTTCTTTATCCATGCATCCACCAATGGACACTTAGATTGTTTCTATGTCTTGGCTATTGTAAATAATCGATCCAGCAAAGCAGAGTAAAAGAAAAAATAAAACAGAGCTGGGGGAGGAAACATAGTAAATGAGACATGTAAAATAAGATTATAGAAATATGGCCAAATATGTAAGTAATCACAACAAATATGAATGGTTTAAATTCTCTTATTAAAAGTTTAAATTCACCTTCACACTGGTCAGAATGTCCATCATCAAAAAATCTACAAACAATAAATGCTGGAGAGGGTGTGGAGAAAAGGGAACCCTCCTATACTGTTGGTAGGAATGTAAATTGGTACAGCCTCTATGGAGAACAGTACAGAGGTTCCTTAAAAAACTAAAAATAGAATTACCATATGACCCAGCAATCCCACTCCTAGGCATATACCCACAGAAAACCAAAATTCCAAAAGATACATGCGCCACAATGTTCATTGCAGCACCATTTACAATAGCCAGGACATGGAAGCAGCCTAAATGTCCATCAACAGAGGAACAGATAAAGAAGATGTGGTACATATATACACAAAATATCATGTCAGGTGTTATCATTAGTTTTACATCCAAAATAGACTAAAAATCCTTTTAAGGATAAAGCCTAGAGGAACCAAAATGTCTTCAGGGAGACAAACATATTAACAAAACAAAATAGCTGTCTTAAACATTTCAAATGGCACAATTAAAGAATGAAATGGATTTTGTTTTAATTTCTGCCATGTTGAAAATTTTTAATTTTCAGTATCATTTTTTCCTGCTATGGAGTAAACAGACGTATTTTTCATAATTAAAACATATATTTAATAATATTAAAAATGATTAGTATACACATTCCCAATATTTTATTCCATAGAAAAATGTAGAAAAGGGTCATGTCATCCCATGGCTATTCCCTTAGCACATAGATCATATTTTATAAATATCCCAAGTCCTCCATAATGCATATTTAGCTGGTTATAAAAATTTGTTATTTGATAAATGCATCACAGTAAAGTGCACACCATAAAAATACACATTTCCAATTTATCACATCTGCAAAACTATTAGGCATTAGATAGCAATACCTCTATAGAGATATAAGTTCAGAGGAAGCTAATGTCCTCACATGTCTGTCCTCCCTCTCTCCCTCCCTCCATCCCTCTCTCCCTCTCCCTCTCTCTCTCTCTCTCTCTCTCTCTCTCTCTTTCACACACACACACACACACACACACACAAGCATTAAAGAAAAATATAAATTCAGTTTTATTAAACAGTGAAATTCTTATTATAATCTTATATTAGCTAACAGTAGGTTGGCATTTTACAGATATTAAAATAACAGAAAAGGCACTTTCAAACAGCGTTGGAGGGAATGTAAATTGACACAGTTTGACATATTAGTCAATAAAAGAAATGCACAAACCCTTTGACCTGGCAATTTCACTCAAGGAAATTATCTTACAAATATATTCAAATACATACAAAGAGATATAGTCACAAGAAACATTCTATGTAGTATTGTTTATAATAGCAAAACAAACAAAGCTTAATCTAAATGTCCACCACTAGAGTTGTGGTTAATTAAATTAAATTCCATTACATACAATGGAATTTTTTGTAACCATTAGGAAGAACGAGGTAGCTCTGCTTGTGTTGATATAAAAGATCTTCAGGATATATTACATTATTAGCTTTCTGTAAGTACAGAACAAAACTATGGTATGTCCCCATTTGTGTCTTGACAAGGATATGTGTATGTATATATAAATGGACATATAAGTGCACACATATACCATGCACATATAGATATGACATATGCACATAGAAATTTTCTAGAAGATTACATAAAAACTGTTGGTTAATTGTTCCTTCTGTGGAGTTACTTGAGGTAACTCAGTTTTCATCATCTACTGTATTGAACAATTTGAATATTTTATCATGAGCATGAGCTTTCTTTGTAATAATATCAGTTCTTCAAAGAACTACATAGTAACAGCTAAAATTCTAAAATTTCAAATGTATAAGGATATGAATGCAAATCCTATAGAATGTCTCTGTCTTCTAAGAATCTTTGAAAAGCTAATTTCAAAATAAGCCTTCCATTCCAGAACTCCAAGAAAATCAAAACAGTATCTGTACTGTATCTTGATTCATTTGTCCTGGTGCTACACTTCAGGAACATATACAGTATGGAGACTCATCCCATCAACTTCACTTTGTAACACCTTAGACATCTTCACCCTGTTTGTAGTATCATAAAGTGGATTGTTCTTCTCTGTGTAGCTGGCATAGGGCTGCATTTCATCCTAAGAAATAACCCAAAGTTAAAATCAATTCAAAAAAGCCAGAAATCAGTAACCACCTATGTTTTTCTAACAAGGGCCCACAGCTTTAGTGTCTACCAATAGTAGTCTCTGGGCTTACATGAACATAAGAGCAAGACTTTTCTAATATTTTATCAAAAAATTATTGATTATTTAAGTCTCAGTGTGACATGATAACAGTTGTCTGAAAGTAGGAGTGGAGAAGAATGGAGTGATATGAGAAGTATTTCAGAGGAGAGTGTCAAAGACTTAGTAAGCTATTGGCTATAACAGATTATAGAGCTGGATAGGTTTTAAGCTTGGGTAAGAGAGAAATGATGATGGTATTGAAAAAAGGAAGTCAAGAATTAGAGCTGGTTTAATGGGAGAGGAAGTACCAATTCAACTTCTCCAAAGATTACAGCCCAAATGAGGCAAACATTATGTCGTTCGTAGGATGCAGTTCTTGAAATAAAAATATGGATTTGGAGTGTATATAAATAGTACTTGGTGGATAATTAACAGAATAAGTACACCTGACAGCACTGTAAAGTTAGAATTTTTGCTTTTCAACTAAAATACTAATAATGATGCAAATTACAAATTATGTGACTAGATTTTCAGACTACATAGCTTAAAAGTTTATAAATATTCTTTTTAATCTTATCTTACCTCCTCAAAAACTGAAGTATGTTCTGTTTTTTTCAATTTTCTGCAAAAATAAAAATTAGCTGGAGTGAATGTCAAAACATTATTATTCAGATTGAAAATGGAAAAACAAAACAGTATGCTATTGACAATTGTGGTTCATTTTGATAGAAGCCTTAATAAATCAGAAATGAACTACCAGAAATGAGTGAAGAATGCTGCTTGTAAGTTAATTCGTCCAAATAAGATAATTCTGGATTTTGGAAAAGGAAGTGAAATTATGCAAAGAAGTTTGATGTAATAGAATATATGTGACACCTCATATTTGGTGTATGAAATGAATCACTGTAATTCTTTTCTCAAATAGAAAATAGCATGCACTGTCTCTCCCAAGATCCTGCCCTAAGTGGGCTATGCTTGCATGTCTAATTCACTATGCTTGCATGTCTAAGTAACCTAGAAAAATCCCCCTCGTCATTAGTGTAGTCCAAGTCTGTTATTTTCAGGACACACTTATTGATTATGAGAGAACTGAGGTTAACATCTTTTTTTAAATTTTTATTTTATATTGGACTATAGTTGATTTACAATGTTGTGTTAGTTTAAGGTGTACAGCAAAGTGATTCAGTTATACATATACATATATCGATTCTTTTTTACATTCTTTTCCCATTTAGGTTATTACAGAATATTGAGCAGAGTTCCCTTTTTACCCAGTCAATTCCATTTTTTGACTCTTTTCTAATCCAATAAAGCAGGAGAAGAGAAAGCATCAGTCAGTACCTGCAGCCACTGATTTTCAAAAGCCAAATGGATCCAACGATGACCAAGATAATAAAAATAGGGGGAACGATACGTAAAACTCTTAAGGGTGCTGATGTTTTGGCATCTGTAAATGTAGACACAAAAATGTATGAGTTACTATTATTCAGCAGTAGAAAGAAATGAGCTATCAAGCCATAGAATCATGGAGGAAAATTAAAAGCATATTACTAAGTGAAAGGAACCAATCTGAAAAGGCTAAATACTGTATGATTCCAACCATATGACATTCTGGAAAATACAAAACTATGAAGTAAAAAGATCAGGGGTTGTTAGAAGTTAAGGTGGAAGGAGGGATAAATAGGTGGAACATAGAGGACTCTTATGGCAGTGAAACTACACTATATGATACTATAACGGTGAATACATGGCATTTATACATTTGTCAAAACTCATACAATGTGCCCCTAGAATGAACCCTAATGTAAACTATGGACTTTGAGTGATAATGATGTGTTAAGGTAGGGTCATTCATTATAACAAAGGTACAACCGCGGAGCGGGGGATTTAGATAGACAGGGAGACCATGCATGTGTAGGGTCAAGGGTTATATGGGAGCTCTGTACTTTCCACTCAATACTCCGTCGTCATAAAACTGCTCTAAAAAATAAAGTCTGTTTAAAAACTATATATATAGCATGGTTCAAGAATGTCTCACAATACATGAAATTCATTTCTGTGATTTTATTTGGAAAACTTTTGATCCATTTATAGTTCAAATAATTGTTATAATTAAATTGTTTTATCATTTCAGACTCTTAAGTTTTCAACAAGACATCATCTTGTATCAGTATTTTATTGCTTTAAGGATTCATGTGGTGAATTCCTGTGAGAGAGATGTGAAATTTAGACCTCTCTGTTATAGTAATAGAGTGTTTCTCATCTCCAATATTCAGAAATAAATAGAGTTGTAAGGAAACTATTTGGATAAATAACCCTAATTCTGAAGTCACCTTTCTTCCAGGGCATTGAAACTGAAATGAATGCATGGCAGCAACTTTAAACTATTCACTGACTGCTGGCAGCAATACAAAGTTCAATCTGATCGGAGGACAAGTCAACCAAGGAATTGCCAGCTCTGAGAGGTTTTGAGACTGTGCTCCTGGTGTTTTGTGAATGCGGCTGGGGCAGCAGAGGGAGGTAAGTGGAGGCCGCATCCAGTCCCTCCACCTTCCTTCAATACTTTGTTTTTAAACATTGGATTTTTATTTGAAAAAGAAGTTTGGTTTTGCATTTTAAAATGACCACATTGTTTTGAAACCCTCTCTTTCAAACTAATGGGCTCTCTTTTATTGGAAGTGCACTAGCACAGGTGAAGGTCCACCCTGCGAGGAAGACATATCTGCACTGGGTGGGAGTGGACTAGAGAGTCCCTCCAGTTCTGAGATTCTATAAATATGACATCATATTGTAATACTGGGTGGTCGGACTTCATACATAACCAGTGGCAATTACTCTTCTCAGTAAATACTGCTAAACTATTAATATGTATATAAAACTTTAAGAATAGATATTAGAAAATTGTGGTTTAAACCCATATGTTTTCCTCTTCTCCTTTCTTAACACTTACTAAAATATCAGCAGAGAATTTTTTAAAGTATAGACTTGCAAAGACAAAGAGAACATGGATGAAGACAAGAGCAGATGAAAGATTTCAGCTTGTTTTTAGGGTGAAAAATGAACAGAAGAATGGCCAATAATTCAGAGTGAAATAAGTATAAACCTTAGTGAACTCCAGGAAGACTCTAGAGTAGGAAAGACCAAATATAGAGAAGGGGGAATGTAGGGAGTGAAGCGTGGAGCTAAAGTTGGAAGCTTCCTTGAAAGTCTGTATTAAGAACAGATGGGCTGCCAAGTCTCCTCCCAGCCCGTGCAACCACGTTATCACACCTTCCCCGACCAGCAGAAAACAGGAAGTGTGACCCAAAGAAGATGAACTGGAGAAACTCCAGAGTGTCAAGGATCCAGACATAATGGAGGGTGAAGATGAAGTGTCATTAAAAGAAAGTCGAGTTCTCAACAGTCATACACACACACACACACACACACACACACACACACACACACACTCCCCTCTCCTCCCTGCTCCCAGAACACTGATAGTCAGGATTATCCCTCCCAGGCAAGAGACTGGAGAGTTATTTTCTGCAGAGTCTGAATAGCCTCAGAGAAAAGACCTTCAGGTACATAAGGAAATAAGGAATCCCCAATTTTAAAACAATCACCTGTTTTCACCCTATAGAAACCTACTAGCTAACAAACCCACTCACAGATAATAAAACTTCCAATCAGCTCCTTAGTGTTCACTTTTAAGTGAACAGATAGCCAAGGAGTTATGGAAAGCCTTGTATGTGGAAGATAGATTAAAACAAACAAATGTCAGGAAGGCAGAAGGAACTCAGATTACACAGACGTGGCATCAACCAGAGGACTGAGGGAAAGAGAACATCCAGGACAATAGCTGTGCAGCATGTCTCGTGACCAACCAGGCCAGATTAGAATAAGAGCGTGTAAAAACTCAAGAAAGAATGTCTTCAAGGAAAAAAAATGGAACTGACATTTCCTAACAAATCTGACCATGTGGAAAGCAGTATTAAGAGGCGTTTTCTAGGGTTTTGTTTTGTTTTGTTTTTAGTGTTAGTGATAATTAATAATAGGTACATGCATTATTAAGGAAATGAAAAAGGAAAGCAATTAAGGCCAGGAAAAACAAAAAGTTATTCAAAAATGAAAGTATGAGTTTATTTCTTGATTCAGAGCTTAACAAAACATACATGTTCAAAATAATGTAAACACTGGCTATTTAATTTAACCAAAAATTGCTATTTTACTACATATGAATGGTGAGGGAAGAGAAGGTAAAGTTAAATCCTCATCTACCAAAAGAGGAAGTGGGTACACTAGGTTTAAATTTGCTATATTAAGAAATAGCAGCACAACCATGTTGTTCATAAAAACTGAGTCAATTACTAGAAGAAACACTTGAAGATCTGAAAGTACTTGTCTCTAGAGAGTTGTGTAAGAATGGAGAGGTGGGGTTGGAGAGGCAGAGAGTTGGCTAACATTTTTCATGGTAGCCCTATAGAACAACATAGACTTTAAACTATATGAGTTATGTTGATTAGAATAATATTTTTTATAACAAGAAATAAGAGTAGATGGGAGCAGAGAGTAGAGAAACTAAACTGTAATGAACCGAATCATAGATACTATTATAAGACATTAAAGAAATTTCACTGGAAGACCCTGGAGGAGAAAATTCTACCAGACTGAAAATTCATGAAGATGATTTATGAGCAACGTTATTCTTCTAATAAAATAATATTTATTTGTTTAAAATTACCCATTATCCTTCTATTAAAACCATAAATATTTACGTAAAAGTACACTACACAAGCCAATTTAGTAGTACAGAAGAGAACATTAAAAGAAGAATAAATTGGGAAGTTCACTAGTGGCCTAGTGGTTAGGATTCGGGCTTTCACTACCATGGCCCAGTTCGAATCCCTGGTCCCAGAACTGAGATCCTGGAAGCTGTGCAGCATGGCCGAAAAAAAAAAAAAAAAGAAGTAGAATAAACTGCATTTGATAATATGGCTTTTTACAATAAATTTTTGTATTATTCTTCCAGGCAATCTTTTTACTTTGAGGAGGAAAGGGAGATAAAGTGGAGGGTGGAAAGGACATCCTTGAATGAAATTTCTCTGCACACTCCTTTTTTCTTCTTAAGGTAACTCTTCTGAAAGAATGGAAAAATCAAAAACAAAACTAGAAAAATTACTAACCTTGATCCAGCTCTATGGACAGACTCTTGTTGCCAGTCAAGTGGGAGACAGAGCAGGACACATTAGGTACATGGCGGCCCTCCCAGTAGCATGTACTCTGGACGGTCACTGTGTCATTGCCCCAATGACGTTTTTGCTCAGTGACACAATCTCCCTCTGGGGTCCAGGAGATCTGTGCAGCTGGCTTCCCTGCAACTGCCTTGCACACTGCAGTTCCATTCTCAGTTTGAACCAGGGTCACCTCAGGGGGCACTGCAGAAATGTAGGGGAAATGCTTCAGTCTTAACACATGGGACATGGAATTCGGAGATTTGTTTCAGCCCAAAATCTGGTTACCTGAAACACCACAATATATGACGTTCCTTACCTAACACTTGGAGGTGATATCCACGATGGAAATTCCCATTAGGTGTTACCATTTGACACCTGTAATACCCATCATGAGTGATGGCCACTGGATCAATCTGAAGGGCAGGATTCTTGTCAAGTCTGGAGGCCCAGGTTATTCTCTTGTCGGTGCTGTTTCCTCCCTTGGTCTCATTTGTATCACCCCTGAAGGCTCTGAAGCAGGGCAACTTGTCTCTGAGGACTATTTCCCATGTTGTTAGCAGTATACTTGTACACAGCTCAAGAGGGCAAAAGAGCACAGCCTTTGTACCCACTAGTACTGATAGTGAAGTGTTAACTGTACACACACACACACAGACACACACGCACAAATACAGAGAATAATAAGAGAAAAGCTTGATAAAGAATTTCAGTGTTAAAATTTATTCACAGCATATTACATGAAATTGTACTTGAACATTACTTAGCGAGGTCTTATTCCAGAAATATTAGACTTATGTAAGAAATTAACATTCATGATGTATACATAAAGTATTAAACCCATCCAAAGATTAACCAACTTCCTCCAGTATTATGCATCATTAGGAAAACAACATGAATTATATATGTGACAAAATTGTTTAAAGTGTTATGAAATTAATTCAGGAGATTTGATCTATAAGACAAACAGATGAGAATGCAGAATCTAAGTTAAAAGACAAAGGCAGTTTTCTAAATCTAATCTTTTGGCTTCAGAGACTATTAGATTGATCATACAACTCATGCTCCTCAGGGGGAAAAAAATGGAATAATTAGTGATGTGGTTTTCTCCTCCTAAGTTTTGATGAAAGTGAAAAATCAGTAACATCAGAACTAAACACCTATCCTTAAGGGTGGCAATTCAGACAAACATAAATGTGGAAAGATATGGTACTTTCATTAAAAATAGCTAAGATGGCAATCAGGCTGAACAAGGTGGAAATTATTTTGTTTAATTTTTATTCAGTGAATCACAAAATCAGTTAAATCAACAGATTTTATTTATTTATTTATGTAAAGAATAAAAATTTCCTTTATTCTTCCTAACACCTCAGATGTACTTCCTAACTCTACAAAACAATGAGAAGCACTTGCTCTGTCTTTCAGATGTAAATATGCACATTTAAGTATGTATTTACATACAAACATGCATATTTTAATTTATATATATATATATATATATATAAATTGAGATGTATATTGCATATCATACTGTGTATATTGTCCTAAGTCTTTTTCTTTTTTGTTGATATATAATAGACCTATCACCATATCAGTATATCTACATCAATCTCACTCTTTTTTTTATTAATTAATTTGTATTGAGTGTAGTTGCTTTACAATGCTGTGTTAGGAAAACTGGACAGCTACATGTACAAGAATGAAATTAGAACACTCCCTAACACCATACACAAAAATAAACTCAAAGTGGATTAAAGACCTAAATGTAAGGCCAGACACTATCAAACTCTTAGAGGAAAACATACGAAGAACACTCTTTGCATAAATCGCAGCAAGATCTTTTTTGATCCACCTTCTAGGGTAGTGGAAATAAAAACAAAAATAAACCAGTGGGACCTAATTAAACTTAAAAGCTTTTGCACCACAAAGGAAACCATAAACAAGACAAATAAACGACCCTCAGAATGGGAGAAAATATTTGCAAATGAAGCAACTGACAAAGGATTAATCTCCAAACATACAAGAAGCTCATGCAGCTCAACATCAAAAAAACAAACAACCCAATCCAAAAATGGGCGGAAGACCTGAACAGATATTTCTTCAAAGAAGACATACAGATGGCCGACAAACACATGAAAAGGTACTCAACATCACTAATTATTAGAGAAATGCAAATCAAAACTACAATGAGGTATCACTTCACACCGGTCAGAATGTCCATCATCAAAAAATCTACAAACAGTAAATGGTGGAGAGGGTGTGGAGACAAGAGAACCCTCTTACACTGTTGGTGGGAATGAAAACTGATACAGCCACTATGGAAAATAATATGGAGCTTCCTTAAAAAACTAAAAATAGGGCTCCCCTGGTGGCGCAGTGGTTGAGAGTCCGCCTGGTGGCGCAGTGGTTGAGAGTCCGCCTGCCGATGCAGGGGACACGGGTTCGTGCCCCAGTCTGGGAGGATCCCATGTGCTGCAGAGCGGCTGGGCCCGTGAGCCATGGCCGCTGAGCCTGCGCGTCCGGAGCCTTTGCTCCGCAACGGGAGAGGCCACAGCAGTGAGATGCCCGCGTACCGCAAAAAAAAAAAAAAAAAAAAACTAAAAATAGAGCTACCATATGACCCAGCAATCCCACTACTGAGCATATAGCCAGAGAAAACCATAATTCAAAAAGACACATGCACCCCAATGTTCATAGCAGCACTATTTACAATAGCCAGGACATGGAAGCAGCCTAAATGTCCATAAACAGAGGAATGGATAAAGAAGATGTGGTACATATATACAATTGATATTACTCAGCCATAAAAAGAAACAAAATTGGGTCATTTGTGGAGATGTGGGTGGACCTAGAGAGTGTCATACAGAGTGAAGTAAGTCAGAAAGAGAAAAATAAATATCATATATTAATGCATATATGTGGAATCTAGAAAAATGGTATAGATGACCTTATTTGCAAAGCAGAAATAGAGATACAGACGTAGAGAACAAATGTATGGATACCAAGGGGGAAAGGGGTGGGGTGGGAGGAATTGGGAGATTGGGATTGACACATATATACTATCAATACCATGTATAAAATAGACAGCTGATGGGAACATATTGTAAAGCACAGGGAACTCTACTTAATGCACTGTGGTGTCCTAAATGGGAGGGAAATCCAAAAGGGAGGGGATATATGTATATGTATGGCTGATTCATTTTGATGTACAGTAGAGCTAACACAACATTGTAAAGCAACTATACTCCAATAAAAATTAACCAATAAATAAACAAACAGCTTTTTAAATAATCTGTAATTTCTTTAGTTCAACCACCTCACAAAAATGAAAAATGATGATGCCAAGTGGTAAGAGATGCTTAGAAGTATTCTTCTAGAAAAAAAGTACTATAGTATATAAATACAAATCAATGCAAAAACAAGGATTAGTTTCCTCTGTAAATTTTCTATAAAAAGGATTTTATTGCAAGCATGTAATAGTATCAAATATGGCCTTTCAATGAGTTCCCCTTCCTTCCTGTTCATTCACACATATACTCCCTGACAGTTTGCTGTGAACCTTGCTCACAGATTTTGTTTCCATACATTCAATAACATTATCAGGATTAAATATAGCATTGACCTATTTTTCCATATTTTAAAGTACAAATTAAGACCGGCAAGCATCTCCTAATGTAGAAGCTCACGCTTTCCCATAAGCTGACATGTGTAGCTGACAGAAAGGGGTTTGCTGACAGGTGATTAGGTGTATCTGTCACAAGTCACCTGTAACGAAGGAGAGCGTCATTGATTTCATCAGTTTAACATAAACAGAACCAGCTGTGGTATGGCAAAATTTTTACGTGGATGAAGCTTATTTTTTCTAAACTTTGCATTTAACATTTCTTCTATCCTCTTTTGGTGTCATCTGCCCCCTCTGTGATGTACTCAAGTCTTTGCATTTCATGGCCAAATAAAGATCATATTACTAGATGAAGAGGGAGGATTTTAATGCAGATCTAAGAGGGCAGGTAAATCCATGCTCTTTCCATCACTCCAAGTGGCATCCCCTCATAGCAAGAAACTCCAATTTGGCAAAGGCTTGGAGAGAAGCAAGAACATGGCTTGTTAGAGAACTGCTAGAGGTTGGGTGTGGGAAGCATATATGTGCATAAGGGAATCGGGATTAAGATAAAACCAGAAAAATAAGAGACTGGCGAGATAGCAAGTTGTGAATGTCCTGTTGTTCTTGGGATTTGGAAGTTTAGCTTATAAGCAATATAAGGCTTTAATATTTAACCTCAATATCTGACTCATTTTTGTAAAAGAAAGTTCTTGCTAATCAAATAAACATGTATTTGAACAGGGGCACAGTATCCGAAGAAGTAACTCTAATGGTGAGGATTCCAAGCACTGCAGATATTCTCTGTTTTTTCACCTTCCTCCATTCTATAAACTTCAGTCAATCACCCTACACCTATAATGATAGTTCTTATGTTAGTGTTATTTTTTCACCCTTTCTTCATCCTCTTCTTTCCTTTTTCATACCTGTTGTGATAAGTTACACAATGGCCGATACCTCTACAACACTCAGTGGGTTTGGCACCTGTCTGACAGATATATTCTCCATATGCTCCTGTGATCAGCTAGGGTGATTTCACTTCTTGCTTCACTGAGAAGATAGTAGATTCTCATCTCTGCTCCCAAACCAGCAGTCACATCCCATCTTTTCTGCATCCTTTGCCTACAAATATCTTCCAGTCTCATCCAGCCTTATGCACACTGACAAATCCTCATTGGCTTTGGGGCATTTCCTTTCTTTTCTCACAGCCATAACCTAGATTAAGTCCTCGTTGCCATGTACCTGGATTGCTGCAAAGGCCTCCTAACTTCTGTCTCTGTCTCAAAACCCTTCTCCTTTCAGTTCATACCTTACACTGCAGCCAGTACATCATTCTGTAACACAGATGTGGTTCCCTCAACTCTAAAACCCTCCAGAGATCTCTCACTGCCTGAAGAATAAGTTCAAATGTCTTCGTATTGGCTTTGAAAGCCCTCTTTTTCACATTGACTCACTTTGCAATCTTATCACCCACTACATTCCCCCAAACTGCAGAAAAAAACACCAAGCACAATTCCATTTCTATGTCATTTCTCACATCGTTTTCACTCTCTAAGGTGCCCTACACGATGCTCTTTTTCTATTAAAGTACTCTACCTTTAAGACCTGATTCACATGCTACCTCATCTGTGAGGCCTTCTCTAAGCCTTGGTGCTTAATCACCCCCTCTGTACACTCCTGGTACACTCGATGTGAGTGCTTCCCTCCTCTGCCTGTGTGATAACTGTGCTCCTGTCAGGGTTCCCCCACAAAACTGAGCTCCCTGGGGGCTCTCTGATAGTCTTGCTCATCTTTATGTTCCCCACAAAGCCCAGCACAGTGCCTGATAGAGAAAGCTCCACAGTCTTCCAGTGGAATTGAGCTGTTTTAGGGGAAGATGGGTGAGGTCGTTCAGGTCCCTCATCCCACAGCATTCAGATCACCATATTCTTCAACTGGGCACAAGGCTGGACTTGGTCCAGACCATCGACTATGTTTCTAAGGAAGCTCAACATTCCACGCTTCAGTGCTGGCCTCAAAAACAAACAAACAAACAAACAAAAACCAAAAACAGCATACTACCTTCTGCAGGAGGTGTTACAGTGCTCTGCTTTCTGTCCATAGATGAAGTAATTGTTGAAGCTAGAAAATATTCAGAGGAAAGTAGGTGAAATCAATTTTAGATATTTAAATGGAGTGGAAACCATTATTTCTCCACAAGAGCTTGTACACAACATGATAGAAAATCAACGAACCATAACTAAAATTACACAAAAATCCTTGAAAAAGAGAAATTAGAAGCTGTTCCATCACTATATGGAAACATTATATGTGAAACATTATATGTGAAACATTATATATGTGAACATTTGAAAATTACATTTATAAGCTGTTAATCAATGATTCCCCATTTATGTGACACCTCATTTTATACGTAAAACTATTCTGTACAAGGTAACGCAGCCTCCACCCATTCCGTAGTCATAATGGATTCGTCCATCATGGGCACCTCACATGAGTTGGGCTGATGATAGTCCTTCTTCCAGATGCCACACCCTGATTAAAATGGTCTGGTCTAGTGGTAGGCACCTCACCCAGCAGGACAAATCAGAGTACTTTCTCAAGAATTTTGAAACCAGAATTGAGAAGAATAGTTCATCCGTCTTTCTCCCCCATTTTTCTACTGTGACGGTTAATTTTATGTGACAACTTGGCTAGGACACAGTACCCAGGTACCTGGTCAAACATTATTTGAGATTTTTCTGTGAAGGTACTTTCTATCAGTAGACTTTGAGTAAAGTAAATTACCCTCCATAATGTAGATGGGCCTTATCCAATCAGTTGAAGGTTTTAATAGAAAAAGACTAACCTTCTGGGAAAGGGAATTCTGCCAGCAGTCTGCCTTCAGACTCAGACTGCAACTCTTCCCTGGGTCTCTAGCCTGCTGGCCTACCCTGCATATTTTGGACTTGCCAAACCTCTGCAATCGTGTGAGCCGATTCCTTAAAGTAACACAACCTCTCTCTCTCTCTCTCTCTCTCTCTCTCTCTCTCTCTCTCTCTCTCTCTCTCTATCTATCTCTATGTCTATCTCTATTTATCTCTCTCTGAATCTCTCTCTACAGGATGTATGCCCAACACACATGTACATCCTGTTCTGTTTCTCTCAGGAACCCTGACTAATACACCTACCTTGGGGTTAAAAAGTAAAACTATACATAAAAACTATACAAGCATCAAGTATTCTTCTATTAGAATTATCACTAAAAGGTGAGCATTACCCCAACTGTAATTGTCCTTGACCATCTGCTGCATTAATGAGTTGTTTGATGTAACAAGATCTTCCATTACTGCACTTATGCATTCTGAAAAGGCATATGAAGTAAAGAGAGGAATATGCATTAGTATTTCTGACTCCTACCTAAAATCACATTTTTTCACATCCTTTGGGCTATTTTAGGGTTGCAGTTGCCAATAAATACATCAATTATGACAGGCAAGCAAAAGTCTCATAAAAAATTTGTCTCAGTATGAACTTTTGAATTGATCTTCCTACCTGTTTGGCATACCCCTACTTTCAGTCCAGAGTGCCCCTTACCACCCTCCTGTCTTTATATTCAAGTCAAAGTATTTCTTCTCCCAGGCTTATATGCATTTAATCTATCTCCAATTGTGAAAAAGTGTTTTACTATCTGGTACAGATTTTTCAGGCACCAGTGATGAGGTAGAAGAAGTTTAGAAGTGATATGTTGGTTGGATGCTGGTATAGAGCAAAAAAAGGAGCTTCCTAAATGTTGTTGAGATAACATCGTATAGACAGCTGTCTATTAAGTTCAAATTTTATAAGGTGAGCTCTAAGTGAGAATAAGCATTTTTAGGGTATCAACTCCTGGCAAATACTCACTAGGCATAGAGACATCAGAATAAACAATAGCTTCTTCCCTCCATGAGCCTAAGGTCCAGGTGAGAAATTTGCTATGTAAACAATAATAACATAAAGTTGTTGGTATGATGATAGCAGTATACATAATGTCCAGAAGATAAAAAGAAGAGATGTTTCATTCTAAGAGTGCAGTAGTAAGAGATTAGGAAAGACTCTACAATAGATAATATTTGAGCTGGATCTTAGAAGATCAGTTTTCCAGGAAGGTAGAAGGAAAAAGAAAATTGCACAAAGAATGATATTTAGAAGAAGGCATGAAGCCACGGGATTTTCAAAGAACTACACATTATGTATTATATTGCCATTATGTGAGAAAAACGGGATGTGTGATTAGAATTGAGGCTGGATATTGGCGGGCTCTAACTGTGGAAGACACAACACTCCTAAAAGTTTTCACAAGGAAATGATACACTTCTAATGCACCTACAATGGATATATCTGTCCAGCAAAGAGAAACATTTTACAGTAAAATTCAGTGCACAGTGTTTTTCTGGAGAAATTTTGAATGCACTACTTCTCTTAGCTACCATTTTCTTTTACAAAACATTGATAAATAATAATTTTTGAACGTTAGAAACAGATTTTTGGTAATTTGCACATGTTATTCATTTTAGTCTCTCCACATGGACAGGTGTTATCATCCTCATTTTAGAGATGAAGAAATATAGATACACAGTGATGAAGCAATTTGGCCAAGGCCACCCAACTTTTAAGCTGCTCCAATTGCCCAGTTATTTTCATGCGAGTAGTTCTTCCTGCAGTGAGTAGGAACGAAGGGTCGGATCCTAAGAAATACACCAGGATAAATACACTACCCAAATTAACCCAAATTGAGGGAGTTGGAGAAGGTAGTCCAAGCCATGTTTCTGTAGAAATACTGATAGACAACCGTCTGGAAGAGCACATCAAAAGGCAAGTCCATAAAATCAGGATTATAATGGCACATGGATACAAGCATTATGAATGCTGGATATGAATGGGAATAGTTAAGCTAAGGAGGAAGATTTGAGACAATTGCCAAAATTCATGGGCCAAACCCACCACTCCCTCACAAGATTGTAAGCTCCAGGAGGGCAGGGATTTTCATCTATGTTGTTCATTCTTCATCCTCAGTGCTTAAAAGAGTGATTTGCGCAGCTCCCTGGCAGGTGGCTGGCTCAAGGTGGGTTAAAAATAAAGGTCAACAACCCTATAGCAAGCTGGACTAAAGATATGGACAGTTAGTTTACAGAAAAAGAAGTATACATGTCTCTTAGTCATTTAGAAAGAAGCACAGCATCATTTATGGTAAAAGAAAGGCAAATTAAAACTATGCAGAAATGCCATTTCTCACCAATAAGATAGTCAAAACCCAAAAGTTTGACAACATACTCTGTTTGCACAACTGTAGAGAGAGAGGCATGCCAATATACTGCTGGTGGGAATGTAAAATGTTACCGATTCAATAATGGAAAATATGACAGTAAATAGCAAAGTTACATATGCATTTTCCTTTTGACGCAGCCATATCACTTCTCAGAATCTATCCCAAAGATATGCAGGCAACAGTATGAAAAAATATATATACAGAAGACTCATCATTACAACATTGTAATAGCAAGACTTTTAGAAATAACCCAAATAGCCACCCGTAAGGAACTAGTTGTCTAAATTATGGGACATCCACAAAATGAAGTATAATGAAACTCCTAAAAAGGATGAGAGATATCTTTATATTACTATTATGGAGTGATCTCCAGGGCATATTGTTAATGAAAGAAGAGGGACAGATAAAAGTGTATGCAGTATCACATTTTGTGATATGCAGCTAAAGCAATGCTTACAGAAAAATTAATAGCTTTAAATATTAATTACAAAATAAGAAATATCTAAAATCCACTTAAAGAAGCTAAAAACAAGAGAGAAAGAAGAAAATAATAAAAGGAAGAGCAGAAATCAACAAAACAGAAAACAAGCAAAATCAAAAGCTGGTTCTTTGGGAGTTCCCTGGTGGTCCTGTGGTTAGGACTCGGTGCTTTCACAACCGGGGGCCGGATTCAGTCCGTGGTTGGGGAACTGAGATCCTGCAAGCCATGGTGTGACCAAAAAAAAAAAAAAAAAGCTGGTTCTTTGAAAAGTTCTTCAATATTTATAAACCAATAGCCATATTTATCAAGAAAAAAACAGAACACAAATATCAGGAATGAAAGAAGGGACGTTAACATAGATATTACATTCATGAAAAGAATAACAAGCAAATATTAACTATGCTAATCAAATTCAGTAACAGATGAAATGGACAAATTCATTGAAAGACACAGCTTTCAAACCTCATTTGGGATTAAACTGATAATCTGAAGAGCCTTATACTTATTAAAGAAATTAAATTTGTTGATAAAAATCTTCCCATCAGATTGGCTACACTGACAAATTTAAGCAAACATTTAGTAAAGAAGTAATACCAGTTCTACACACAAACCCCCTTCAGAAAACACACAAGGAGGGAACACTTCCCTCCTCATTTTATGAGTGTAGAATACACTGTTCACCAAAACCAGGCAAACACATTACAAATAAGAAGAACGATGGAGCAGTAACCCTTATAAACTTTAAGACACAAAAAATTTTCACAAAGTATTAGCAAATCAAATCTAGCACTTGTAATACAACATGATCATATAAGGTTTCTCTCAAGAAGGCATGTTGATTGAATACTCAAAAATCAATGAAATTGACCACATTAACATAATAAGGGAATAAAAACATGATCATTTCAGCAGATGTAGAACAAGCGTTTGACAGAACTCACCACTCATTCATGATTTTTAAAACTCTAGGAATAGAAATAAACTTCCTCAAACAGTTAAAGAGCATCTATGAAAATTCTATAGCTAACGTCATACTAATAATGAAATATTTCCCCTCTAAAATCAAGAACAAAGCAAGAATTTCTGCTCTTACTTCTTTTTAATTTTGTACTACAGGTTCTAGCGATTGCAATAAAGCAAGAGGAAAAAAAGGCATATAGATCAGAAACAGAAACGTAAAACTGTCTTTATTTGCAGATGACATGATTGTTAGAAATCTATAAAACAGCTCCTAGAATTAACTGAAATTAGCAAGGTCATAGTATTAAAATGCTAATAATGTTTTAAAACAATTATATTTTTATATACTAGCAACACATAATTAGAAAATAAAATTTTTACATCAATTCTATTTATAGTAATGCAAAAGAAAAAACTTAGGAATAAATTTAACAAAAGATGCACAAGGCTTATACACTGAAAACTACAAAATATATTACTAAGATAAATTAAAGAATACCTGTATAGATGGAGATAAATACCTTGTTCTTGGATGGAAAGACTCAAGAGGTCAACTCAAATTAGTCTACAGATTCAACACAGTCTTAATTAAAATCTAGTAACCTTTTCTGTGAAAATTAAGAAGCTGAAATATTTATGGGAGTGCAAACCTAGAATAGCCAAAGCAACAGTTAATAAATGAATAAGACTGGGAGACTCATATTACCTAATTTCAAGCTTTACTCTGAAGCTGCACTGATCAAGGCAGTCTGGCATTGACTAAAGGATAGGCACATACTTCAATAGAGCGGAATAGAGAGTCTGGAAATAAACTCACACATTTGTGGTCTATTGATTATCACCAAAAATGTTAGGGCAATTTAAAAGGAAAAGAAAAGTCTTTTATACAACAGATGGTGGAACAGCTAGATATCCGTATGTAAGATGAAAAAAAAATGTTTAACCACTACTTAATAACATATACAAAAAATTACCTTAAATTTGATTATTGACTTAAATGTAAAAAGCTGAGACTGTAGTACTTCTAGAAGAAAACATAGGAGATAATCTCTGTGACTTTGGCATATACAAAGATTTCTTATAATACAAAATAACAAACCATGAAATAAAATTTGATAAACTGGACATTATCAAAATTTAAAACTTTTGGTCTTTGAAAAAGAACATTAAGAAAATGAAAAGGGAAACCACAGATTAGGAGAAAGTATTTATAATACAGGTATTTAACAAAAAACTGCTATGTAGAATATGTGAAGAACTTTTACAATTCAATAATTTTAAAAATCAATATTAAAAAACAGGCAAATGACTTGAACAGACACTTCACCAATAATATATTCAAATTGCCAATAAATACACAAAAAGATGTTCAACATTAGTAATCGTAGAGGAAATACAGACTTAAATCACAGTGAGATAATGATTACACACCTATAAGTATGGCTAAAGTTAAAGAGACTGATAATATATATTGGCAAGAATGTGAAGCAGTTGGAACTCTCACACATTATAAATGGGAATGTAAAAAAGTATAACTGCACTAGAAAATTTCTGGCAGTTTTTTCAAAAGTCAAACATGCCCATTTATAACCTCACCATTCCAATCCTAAGTATTTACCCAGGAGAAATAAAAACATATGTCCACACAAAGACTTGTGCATGAATGTTCATAGCAGCTTTATTCACAAATAACCAGAAGCTAGAAACAACCCAAATGCCAGTCAGCAAATAGATAAATTAGTTATCCATACAATGGGATACTATTCAGCAATGAAAAGGAATACACACAACATTGATGAATCTCAAAATCATTCCCTTGAGTGAAATAAGGCAGACACAAAAGAGTACACTACACACTACACAAAAGAGTACTACTAATGTAAAACGCTAACTAATTTATGGTGACAAACGGCAGATCAGTGGTTGCCTGAAGATATGGGAATGAAGACAAGGATGGACTACCAATATACATGGAGGGATATTTTGGGAATGATAGAAATGTTTTGTATCTTGTTTGCGATGATGATCACAGATATATACAACTGTCAAAACTCATCATAATGTACCTTTTAAACGGACGCAGTTAATTGTACATAAATTATCCCTAGATTTAATTTAAAATAATATCAGAAACATCAGGTTGTAACATACATAATATTAGAACATGCTTTTACACAAATAAACATAAAAGAAAATACAAATGAAAAACCTTGGCACTGAAAACACTGTTTAAAAAAAACCCTTTTCCATCTAAGTCAAAATCATCAGTAGAAGTAAGATGTTTTGTGATTTGACTACTAACGAAACCTCTTAGTCACTTTGAGCACTCACTTTGAGTTTTCTTTCCCAAATCGTCCTTGTCATATGCCTGAGCAAGCATATACCACCCACACAGTAGACACTGTATAGGCATTGACTGTGCAAACCCATACTCCAAAGGCTTCCTCCAGTGAGTGAAAAAGGCTCTCAGAAACAGCACGTGGTTTTTTTGTGCTACTTAACAGTTTTTATCTATTGTAAAATCCTGTGCTCTGCTGGGCTCTACTGACTAAAAAAGTTAGAGATAGGCATTTCTGATAATTTCACCATTCTCGATAAAAACCTCTGATTCAGTAACTGTTATTAACCAAAATAGAACATGGATTATGCCATACTTAAATAGTCAGTATAGTGACTTAGATTATTATTTCTAATGTATGAAGATGGAAAACAAAAAATTAAAGATTTTTCTGCCCTTTCATTCATTGGCAAGGTTTGGGGAGAATACAAACAAGCAGTAAAGAGTCTGATCAAATGAATTTTAAGCTAAAAGAATTCTAAAATTGAAGCAAAACTGTAGCTTAAAGTATCTGGCTATGCTCTAATAAAATTACCATATAGCTGTAAAAGAGAATAATGTAGAATAGCTTTATTTTTACGTTTCTTCTGATATTTCTCTCCAAAACTTGAGGCTTCTATGCTAGTATTGAACTAATTAGAAGTCATTCTTATTGCTTATTATGGTCCTTGCATCTTGTCATCTTTATTGTTATTTAACATTTAATGAACTTACTATCAACTCTTTTAGAAAAGGAACATAGAATACAAATATATTGAATATATTTCAATACACTGAAATCTGTGAGAATATTCTGATATTTTACACAAGGAAAATATTTGGTGTTTCAAGCTCTCAGACTTCAAAACTCTGCAAGTTATCATAATAAATACAGAACAGGACGATTTTGGATTAAGCAGTGGCAGGAAAATATGAGGGATATGAGTTTTACTTCTTACTGTGCTTCTTCCCTGAATCATTATAAATAATTAAATGAATTTATTTACTCTAGTTCTCTCCTCTGCAAAACACAGACTGTCATCCTTACTTAATAAGTAAGGAATAACTAGTGAAAGGTATCCAATGAACATTAGAAACTGAGGTTTTAAACCCAGTAAAAAGGAAACCGTACATCTCTCCTAAAGATTCAAGTTTCATTTAAAATAAATGCAACTCTGAGACTGAGATCTTAATCACACAAAGAAAATTAAAATTACATTGCCAGAAGAACTTTATTTAGCTATACTGAGCACATAACTTAGTATGGTGAAGTAAATACAGTATAGAAAACTTTACTATAACTTTTTGGCTCCAGAAAGCTTAAAATATCAAGCTTAACATTTTAGTTAGTATGTTTGTACTGTGTTATATAAAACTGCATATTGTGGATATAGGTTAGACATAAAAGTATTATTTCCCAACAGTTTTTAGAGTTATGAAAGGATTCAAGCAAGAAGAGACATTGAATTGTTTTCTTCAGAGGTCCTGAAAATAAGATGAATTGTCATCCAAATAGTCTAATTCTATTTCTGCTTCTAATGCAATGATTTTCATGTTGGGAACTAGTGGAAGTCCATGATAATTGGCCAGAAAATCCATAAACTTTGTAACTTTGGGGGAAGGGATCCTAATTTATAATTTTTTTTTCTGATATATAATTTAAAAGTACTCCCACCCCTGTAAGAATAATTGAAAGCATAGCCAATTTCCCCCCAATTTTATTTTCTAAATAGCAAGCAGGAATGGTTGGAATAACAGACTCATGTGACCTTTTTCTCTACTAAAGCTACCTGAAAAGTAATGCACTAATTTTACAAGAAATTTTGGAAGAAAGGAAATAGGTTTCTTTCTGCCTTCTTTCACTAGTTTTCATTGAGATGGTATCTTAGTGACCACCTATCACATATATAAGAGCTTTTTGGACTGGTGGAGGGAAACTGGAAGCTGCATTAATAATATTTATTTATTCAGTTACAATAGCTAGGCACTCAATAAATGCCCATTTATCATGGAGCTTTCAATCTAATGGGGACAATACACATTAACCAAATAATCAAATAATTATGTGAAATTGCAATAGCAATAAATGAAAAGTACATAAAATGTACCTTGAGTAACTTATCCTAGTACTGAGGCATGGTAGGCAGCCTCTAAGATGGCGCCTACTGTTCCCTCTTCCTGGTATTCGTGTCTTTGTAAAATCCCCTTCTCTTGAGTGTGGGCTGGATTTACTAACTCACTTCTAACAAATAGAATACAGCAGAAGTGATAGAATGTCACTGCGAAGATTAAGTTATAAAAAGACTGTGGCTTCTGTCCTGGTGTTTTCTCTCTCACTCACTGCTGGCTCACTGTGAGAATATAAATATTTGTTAGGGGCTAATTTATTATGCAGCGATAGGTGATTAATACATGGCCCAATGAACAAGAAGCTGATAATAAGAAAGAGAATGAGAGGAGAATATTCCAAATAAAAGTAATTTTATGTGCAGAGAACATGTATCTGGAGGGAATATACTAGGATCTGAAGAAAGACCAGGGCTAAAAAAAAAGATAGTTTCAGCTTTTGCTATAAATCTAGTCTCCCATAATGATTTCAGGATTTTTTCCCTGAGACAAATGTATTTTCCTACGGAAACAGAAGAGAAAAAATAAATAAATGTTTGCCATTTTGGCAATATAAAATGAAACATGCCTTTTAAAATTAAAACTATCTCCTTCATCTGTCTCATAGCTTAATATTTCAATTAACATGATCCTTGCCTCCAAAAAGGAAAGAAACTGAAATGTAAAACACGAAATTTTTTATTTTAAATCATATTTGTTATTTCTGCACCAGAATTTTTCCAGGGGAAAAAAAAACTATTTTGCAAACATCTAAAACTTTATGATAAAAATTATTTATATTAATGAACAGCAGCTACATACTTAAATATAGTTAAATCTCAAACATAATATTGACTAAATAAATGTAGTTATAATATACATAGTATGATTCCATTTATGCACAATACCAAAAAAAAAGGCAAAATAAATTTTATTGTTAGGGACTACATATGTACATGGTAAAATGTAAAAAAAAAAACCAGGGAATGATTATACACCAAAGAGAATGATTATCCCAAAAGATAATGGCTACCTTTAGAGCAAAGTTTGGGAGCTATAACTGAGGAAGAATTGGCAACAGTCTATGTCTTAATTTACATAGATATTCACTGTATAATTGTTCTTTAAAATGCACATATATCATACTCTGCAATATATATTATATATGTCACTATACAAGAAAATTAAAATAAGTACAAAGAAACACAAGAATACTTACGTTTTTTAACATAATAATGTCAACAATTGATCCTGGTATCACAACATATATTTCGTGTTCTTACAGTGTGAACGTGATTTATGTTTTAAAATACATTAATTTAGTAGCAGACAACACCTAATTAGGTGTTCAGTAAACAAAATATTGGGTAAAAACCCAAAGTTTTAACAGAGACAAAAATAGAAAAAAAAACACCAAAATTAGAGTAAGAAAATCAACTAACATTTTGGCTCCTCCATTTATTACCTCTGTAATTTTGCACAGATTACTCTCTGAACCTCAGCTGCTTTATCTACACATATGGGAATTTAGTATCTGATAACAGTGGTCATTTAAATTCGTAAGGGGAAGGATGATTATTTATATCACTGATAAATGATACTAGGAGAACTAATTAGCCATTTGGAAAAGAAACATGGATAGGATACAATGATAATAAAAACCATATTTCTGGGAATAATTTTTGTGTGTGTGACGATAGTCACGAAGTCTGCATCATTTTATTAGGACACAGTATTAATGAAAGCCATATTGTTGGGCTAATTTTTTTGAGGCAGTTACCATCACATAGTCCAAAACTAGTTAATGAAGACAGATTTGTTCCCTAGCTCATGGAAGATGTTGTACAAATGTGTATCAGTGATCACAAGGGTCAGTGTGTTCAGTGGACAGATCATGAATATATGCGCATATCAAATATACAAAGATACAGACATATCTCCTTTTACTGTGCTTCACTTTACTAAGATTTTTACAAATTGAAGTTTTGTGGCAACCCTGTGTTGTCAGATGATGGTTAACATTTTTTAGTAATAATGTTTTTAAATTAAGGTATGTACATTGTTTTTTAGACATAATGTTATTGCACACTTAATAGACTACAGTATAGTGTAGACATAACTTTTATATGCACTGAGAAACCAAAAAGTTTGTATGACTCACTTTATTGCAATATTCACTTAATTGTGGTGGTCTGGAACTGAACCCACAATATCTCCAAGGTATGCCTTATGTTCTAGGATATTAATTCCAGCATAGTTTTTAATTCCAAGAAAAAAAAAAAAAACTAGAAACAACCAAAAAGTCTATCTGTAGGGGCCAATTAAATAAGTTATAAAATAATATCTATGAAAGAGCTTTGGAAACTGCAAAATAATTATTGATATGATTTTTTTTAATGTTTGTAAAATTCAGACACAGTATTAAGTGTTTTATATATATCATTTAGCTTAATCCTCACAGCAACCCCAGACACTATCTCAGGGTTTTGGGGTAAAATCTCCCAATTTAAAAATATTGGCAACAAATTCAAATTTTTAAAAATATTACATGAACCAGTCAAAAGTCTCTTCAAGCCAGATCCAGCCCATGGGCTGCCAAATTGCTGTCTCTGTTGTGGAAATTAGAGAAGAGGCCACAACCAGAGTCTTGAAAACATTTAAAATTAGGGATCTGTTGGAGGAAGTGAAGTTAGCAGAAATGATGAGGAAAAGTAGAAAGTAAATGCAGTGTCTTGAAGCCAGGGAAAGAGATTTCAAGACAGAAATACTCAAGGTCAAATCGTGTATGAAAAGTCTTAAAGTAAGGACTAAGAGGCTTTATGGTTTGCTAACAAGGTCATCAGAGACATTTAGGAGCTGTAAGAAAGTAGTGTTATAGTACAGAGGGAGGGGTAGAACAGATTGCAAGGGGCCAAGCAGAAGCAATTGTCAACAAATGTAGACTTGCTCTTTCAAGAAGTTTGACCTTGAAGGTATGGGAGATATGGAGAATGGGACAGTGGCTTTATCCTTTCATGTCAAACCTGAAAGAGAGATATGGGGCAATATCTGGAACTATGAGGACTGAGAGGGTATTTAAGAAGAGAGGAGAACATAGCATATTTGTAGACAGAAAGAGGGAGCGCTAGAAGTTGCAAGAATGAAGGAGGCTAACTGGTAAAGCAGGATCCTAAAGGTAGTGGGAGGAGATGAGACAAACGCAAAGTAGAGGCTTGCTTTTGAAGACTGACACTTGGTTTCTGAGAGAGAAGCATAAAGGGCAAGAGTGGTTACAGATACAAGAGACATTTTGAGGAAGTTTAGGCTGACAGACGTTTTCTGAGTATACGTACTCAGCTTCAGGTAGCTGTGCAGAGCTCTGGGGATGGTAGAATGAATAAGGCAAGGCGTTGGCCCTCAGAAACCTTATCATTTGGGGAAGTTAAAGTCCACATTGGATGATGGGTAAATCTGAAGGTGAACAGAATCTGATCTATAGCAGCCTGTAGATCTGGGACAACAGGGATAGTTTGGGTAATGAAGAAAGACCTAAAACAGTGTGCTTAATCCTAGCTCCCATCAGAATAACCTGCAAAGATTTGTGAAAGTCCAGATGCCCTGAAAGGTCTGATTAAGTAGGCTTAAGATGCCATCACTGTATCTTTAATACTTTAGGCCCTGCGGGTGACTCTGTCCGGCAACTAGCTTAAAATTACTGGCTTAGAACAACCTCTGGGTAACATGTAGGAGAGAGCCAATAAAAGACAGATAGAATGATATTTTGGAGAATAAAAACAACTAGATTTAATAATTTTGAATCTACCACTATTTACTACTTGAACATTTTTTCAAAAATTGTCAATACCACAAAAATAAATCCTATAACCAGATGCTCCCATATTACGTAGTAGATAAATTGTAGGGAAAGATGTCATAGTATTTCATGGTAAAGTAACAAAATGGCAAGGACAAAGAAAAGAAATCACTAAACAATTTAAAACTGCATATGCGAACACCCTGTTTGGGAAAATATCTTTACCGAATCACTGACTGTTCTCCAATGACAAAGTTTGAACACACTCAGGCTCCCCCTATATTGATAGAAAATTAACATAGAATTAGTGGTCTAAGCCCACAGTCTCAGTTTCCCCCCCACCCACTCCATCCTCTATGTCAGCAATTTGTGGCTCTTATACCCTTCCATTCAAACCACAATTTTGAAGGTTACCAGGCCCTTTACAGTCAAACTTTAGACCTTTCTTCAGTGCTTATGTTCCTGAGTTGCTTGGCATACTTTGATGCTATTATTTTCCTCTTCCTCTAAAACCCCTTCCTTCACCTCTACCAGTACCCTGTGCTTCTCTCTGTCTCATTTGCAAGCCTGCCTGTCTCCTCAGGCACCTTAATAAAGGTATTGCCCCAAGTCTCGCCTGCTCCTCTCTCCCTTTACACCTTCTCTCACCATCCTTTCCCACCTCCAGAATTTGAATTGGGCCTCGACACAGTTGCTTTCTCCTTGTTTTACCACTTTCAGTCACAGTTTAGCTCCCTCTGCCCTCGTACAGGCTGTTTGACTCTCTGGAATGTTCATCCCCTCAACCCTCCTTGCCTAGCTATTTTCTGCTCATCTTCATCTTAAACCTCACTTCCACAGGGCAGTCTTCCCTGACCCTCAGACCAGATCAGACTTACCAATTACACATTTCCATGCCACCCTATACTTCTCTTTACACATTTCATATTGTTTAATTATTTGCGATGATTTAGTTAATATCTACCTTTCTTACCAGGTTCTAAGGTCCATGAGAGCAGGATCAATGTCTGTCTTATTCAGGTATCTGCAGCATGAAGCATAGTGTCTGACACATGGCAGACACCCACTTACTTATTGACTGACAGAAAAACTAGCCCACATGCTAGCCTTGACTTATTTTTCCTAAACAAAAATCTCAACCCTTAAGCTGCTATTTCTCTTCACTTGAATGCTTGCTGTTACTTCAAGTACATCACATCTAAAAAACCATAGATTCTCCCACATATACTTGCCACATCCATTTTCCCCTCTATTTTTTGGTGCTATGGAGGATTTCCAAGCTCAGCTCATCCACTAAAAAGTTGGGTAATGTCTTTAGTAACTCCTTAAACATTTCTGAGCTTTATTTGCCCATGTATAAAATGAAAGAATTTAATTTGAAAGTTTCTAAAATCCTTCCTGTCTGAAAACTCAATACTTCTCAATAGTGTCATGCATCTCCTTTATTTCACAAATGAGGAAATTACTGTTTAAAGGGGGGACAAGTAATTTCTTAAAGATGACATAGCTAGCAGTTAGAATTATATCTCATGACGGGTCTTTAAGTCCAATACAGAGATATATAAGAATCTAGAAAACGAGGGAAAGGGGAGTGAGATTTTCTTGAGAAAAATGAAAAGCACCAAAATAGTCAAGGCATGGATGAAATTTAGAAAACAAAAAGGCATTTAATAATATAATACATTCAATCTAAATGTCCAAGATAATACAACCAACCAAATCAATATCACTTGGTAAAAACACAATGATATTAAAAAGACATAGATTTGAAGAAAGTTCTACTTTGTTTATGGACAAGTAAGCTTCCACACATAACAACCACACATTCTGGACCAAATAGAAAAACAACTATTGAAGCCACTGGCAAGTAGAAAAAGCAAGAAGATTCTTGAGAGGTATCAATCCTTGAAAGAAAGAAAGTTTCCCATATTTACCACTTCTAGTCCCAGGAAAGGCTGCAGTTGGCATGACACTGGACAGCTAAAACTCTAATAGAAAACCCACAGTTCTCTGAAGAACAAGAATATAAATTTCAGGGCAACCTTGGTCTCTTGAAATTGAGAGAGGCAGAGAGCTAGAGTTCTAAATTCTGTGTATAAACTGTACCCACCTCTCTGGCTGACCCCAAGCCCCACATGGCAGGGCACACTTGAAGCCAACTAGCTAAAGGTAAAAGCACTGAGATTTAAAATACTGTCCAAGAGATCAGACTTCCCTGGTGGCCCAGTGGGTAGGGCTCTACGCTCCAATGCAGGGGGCCCGGGTTCAAACCCTGGTCAGGGAACTAGATCCTGCATGCATGCCACAACTAAGATTTCACATGCCGCAGCTAAAAGTTCACTATGCCGCAACTAAGAGGTCCGCGTGCCACAACAAACATCCCGCATGCCACAATTAAGACCTGGTGCAGCCTAAATAAATACATTTTTTTAAAAAAAAATAATGAAATAAAATACTGTCTGAGAGAGTTTTTAGTTTGAGTTCCGCCAAGGTAAATGTTTTCTGGGGAAAAAAAATCAAGTAATATAACAGAATATAGCCTCTAAGATGTAATATTCACAATCTAAACAAAATTACTCACCCTACAGAGAACCAGGGAAATGTGGCCCATTCTTAGAAGAAAAAAAATACATTAAAGAGAAATCAACCTCAAATTGACACAGATACTGCAATTATCAGAAAAGGACCATAAAGTAAATATTAAGCTATGCTCAGTGATATAAAAGAAAATAGTTTCACAATGAATGAAAAAACAAAAAATCTCAACAGAATGAAAAGAGACAAGTTACAAAATAAATGGAAACTCTAAAATTGAAAAATACAATATCTGAAATAAAATATTCAGTGGATGGCCTTAAGAGAAGTGAGAGAGGAAGTTGTTAGCAAACTTAAAAATATATCAATAGAAGTTATCCAATCTGAAGAGCAGAGAGAAAAAAAAAACTGAAAAAAAAAACCTATAATAGCTATAGGGACCTGCAATGAAGTAGCATAGAAAGTTGATAGATAAAATATTTGAAGAAAACAGTGATTAAAAATTTCCCTGAATTTACTGAAAAGCATAAATTTACAGATTCAAGAATCTCAGTAATCCTCAAGCAGGAAAATATGAAAATAACTATACATAGACACATTATATGTGGTGAAACTGACAATAAGGAGATCTTTAAAGCGGCCAGAAAAAAAATGACTCATTATAGTCAGAGGAACAATGTTTTGAGTCTGCCAACTTCTCATCAGAAATAGTGAAACAACATTTTTAAAGTGCTGAAAGAAAAAAAGGTCAACCAGAATTCTACATCCAGCAAAAATATGCAAGAATAAATATGCAAGAATGAAGCATATTCAGATAAAATGAAACTAAGAGAACTCTTCACCAGCAGAACTACACTACCAGTGATGATAATAGAAATTATTTAGGTTGAAGGGAAATAACACCAGACAGAAACTCAGAAATTCAGGAAGGAATGAAGAGCCCTGGAAATGGCAGCTATGATGGAGATAGTATGTGTACCCGAATCCTATTCGAGGAATGAGTTTCTGCTCCTGCTGCTATAGGAGCACTGTCAGCAGCCAGCCTTCAGTTCTCAGCATCTTCGGAGATCACCTCAGTTATCTCACGCACAGTCAGACTTTTCCCAGGGCAGCCCACATCCGTTGACTAATTTGGAGGTATAAAGCCCCAGCCATTTTGATTCAATGCAGAGTCTCTCTGGAGCCACTCTAACTCTAGAGACCCCCATGAGGGGTCAGATGAGGGTCATGGTTAAGATTGCTGATGGACTTCTCCCTCTGCTCCCTTGTCCTACTTTCCAGCTGTTTCTTCCAAGGGTCCTCGCTAATAAACATTCTCTGCTCAAAACTCAACTTTTAATGTTTATAACTATAAAAAAAAGTAATGGTTTGATTCTTAGGAGCAATTAGCATCACACAGTCCAAAGTCATTTCATAACCACAGATCTGCTCCCTAATCCCATTTAGGAATTATCAAATGTGTGTTGATGACAACAAGGGGGAAGAGGCAAAAGTATATATTAAAAGTTACTATATTTTAATCCCTATTCAGATACAACATAAAACCAAATGAAAACTGAATTATCTTATTAACTAGCACCATTAACTGAAATACTCATGACTTTATTGGGAGGGAATTTATCTACTGTGGAACTCTCATTTGTTCCCATTTCCTTATTTCTATCTTCAACCTATTAGCGTCCTTACATCCAACTTCTCGTCTTACTCTGAAATTTCAGAAGAGTGTCTGTCCTCTTATTTAAAGTGAAGCATTCCATTTATACGGCAGATTGTCTCCCTTCCCATCTCTTCTCAGATCTTACTCTCTGTTATAGAGAGGAAGAAATAATTATCACTCCTAGGACCCAAATCCAAAAATCTCTAGAGTTTATTCTATTATTTTTATCTCTTCATGTGTACTCTCTTTGTGGGATCCTCCATCCACAAATTCTGGATGTGCTATACTTCCAAGTACTCATAGGGATTTTCATCCTATGTGTTTGCCCTCTCTATACTGAATTTAACATCTTCCTCCGCAAAGAAACTTCCCTTCTCAGCTGCCAATGCCTCTCAGTAATGTCATGGGCCTTCCTAAAATGTAAACTCAAGGGTAGGAGCTCTTGCCTCTGCTTCACAATAAAGCTTTACCAAGTGCCACTCCCACTCAGTGAGATACCGATGCCACATTTTTCTCCAAAATATTGTTTTATTATATTATTTTCCTGACTAGTGTACAGTATCCAAGTTTCTTTGTTTAGAGATCAAGGACCCCTGAAATTCAGCCTTATTTCCTGCAGTCATATAACAAACAATCTCTGATCCATCAAGCTAAGAGTTCTTTTTCTCCCTGAACAACTTTGCCTTTGACCATGCTACACGTCTCCTCCTCCCACTTTCTATCTCTGCCTTTCCGCATCTATCCAAACCTATCATTCAAGACCCATCTCTTCCATAAAGGCTTCAGTAAGTCCAACCCACCATAATTTCTCCTATCTTTGGATTTTTACTAGATTCATACACAGTTTCAAGACTGAATGATTGAAAATGTTCTCCGTTTGTTTCATCTTAGCTTGATCTCTCTAATTTAGATTGCTAACAATTTTTAGTCCCTATTCACACACACACACACACACACACACACACACACACACTCTATATACAAGACTCTATATAAAGACTTTTGGTTCATTTATCAATTGTTTAATCATGGATGTTTAGAGGAAACCACACCTAAAAATTACCATAATGTGTAAATTCACAGCTATCACAAATTAGAAAAGGAAGAGAAGACTGAAATTAATGAGGACAAACACCTTCTTTTTCTCAATTGCTTTTAATCTCTTTTTCGGTTTTTTGCAAACCTGCGGAAGCTACCAAACAGCCCTGCCTTGATTTTTATCTCCTCTTCTTGTTACTGCCTGCCCCCTACTGGGAGATCATAACAAATGGTCAAAATTAGCCCAAAGAAGAAAAAAGGTGGAGGATTCCTTTTCAGTAACCTCATAATCTCAGTATCTGTGAGATTATATATCGTTATAAAAGATAGAATCTTTTATAAAAGATTTTGATGGGGACGTCAAAATATAATTTGAACACAAGAAAAAAATCTAGAACACAATAGAATAAAGTAAAAAAGAAGTGGTGTGGGGTAAAGGGAGTTTGAGGGAAGGGAACTAGGCACAGGGTTGGAGAGCTTTACTCTGCAGTGGAGGATTAGCATTGTTTTTATTTTTCCCTCTCAGGTATTTTCTTAATAAATCTTGCCTATCACCTTTGTCTATCAACTACCACACTGCTTGAATTTATAAGCAAATAAGTAAAAATAAAGTAAGTGGATTTTTTAAAATAGTATGTTGTTTACAGTGAAGTCATTAGCTCTCTTTCTCCTTTGTGAGTTTGTCTTGTATAATAAAGTGAGTTATTTCTGTTTGGCAGCATTAATAACAAAATATTAGTGATAAAGTTATAAACTCATGCCCCAAGTGCTTTGCGTATCATTATTCTGAATTATTTCATGGTGAATTTATCATGCGAAATCACTGCACATAATTTGCTTTTCCATATCTTTATCCTAAACATTCTGATAACATTATAATTATAGAAGCACAGACTTCAGAGATTTGATATTTGTAGTATCGCCTAGTTGTGGTTAGAAATAGTTTTTAAATCCAAACCTTTAAAGCATTAAATTCAAAATTATTGATTATGTTTTAATCTTGATCTTTTTTCTTTTACCCAAAAGTCATACTGCAACTTGACATAAATAGCTCATTGCCTAGCTGACACTCCCTGCCAAGTTGGGTCCTGCACAGGTTTCCTTAAGAACTTTCTACAACAAGACCTCAACTATTGAAAGAGTCAGATCAATTGGTTTTTTTTTTAAGTGAGTAAATACTCCATTCAGTTTATAACTAAGTATTGGCTTAGTGGCAGTTGTTAGTGAAAAGCATAATGACTAAGTATTGAGGAAAATTGCCTATTCAAATGTTTAGTGATGCTTACAGATGTATATTATTACTGGGTATGACTGTCATATACTAGTAGTGTAACCTTGGACAAAACCATTTCGCCTCTCTATGCCTCAGTTTCTACCTTTGTAAGATGGAGAAATGTCTTCTATGCCTGCTTCCCTGGGTTGCTGTGCAGAGCAGAGGAGAAAAAGTATGTGAAAATGCTCCATAGAAAAGTACAGTAATACAGTATAGTTACTTCACGTGTGCTCACCAGTAAGATTAACATGCAGAAAAACAGATGTTTTGCTGGAAGATAGTATTTTAAAGTCATTTATATGAGAAAAAATACTTTTCTTCCTTCAATTACCAAACTATAAAATTTAAAACCAAATGTTTCCTTGCAGCTGCTTCCACCTACTACAAGTGAAACCTGAAAACTCCCTCCCACTCCTACCAACCCTCTATAGTGAAACCCGGACAGCCCCGCAATAGCCCCAAGTTCTCCACAACTCCTGCAGGAACCTAGATGTTGAAGAACGTGTCTTCTAACCCAGAAACTGTCTCTGACAGCCCACACATGTTAAAGATAAATACAGACCTACATCACAGACGCACCACCAAACTTCGGAACGTGTTATATTTTTAAAAGTGCCTGGTCATCAAAAGTGACAAGAAAGCAATAAATTTTACTAATTTATACTGTTAACAATATGAGCATAAATAGGTTGGGATTATTATTTAAGTTTTTTAAGAGGGGGAGACGAAAATAGCGCCACTTTTTTCAGGTGACTTGAATTGCTACTAGAAATTAATTTATTCTATCTCGCTCAAAAAAGGGGGAGGGGGAATAAGGAAATGGGCAGTGGGGCAAATTATAGAGATATGTAGAGTGTAGTAGGACACAAAATAAAATAAGTAAGACAAAGAGGAAAATAAGAATAATAAAGTGAAGTAAATTTAGATGGAAACCCCATCCCCCATATCTCAGATGGCATTTATCATGCTCTGCTTCACAAAAAAGGCAAAGAAAGCTCAGGAAAAGCTTAGCCCGGGTTTCTCACCAGTCATTCTCCTGTCACCCTCCCAAAGAGAATTCAAACCCACCTGCAACTAAGTAGAGAGTCAAAATCAGTAGTAGCTGAAGATCAGAAGTTATCCAAGTGCAGGGCATTTCTGTTTTCTTATTTTCTGCCCTTCACTCAGCACTGTTCCTCCACACAGGTGTAAAAGGAGCTATGGACATGGTGAGGCTCTCTCTCGTCCACTTCTCCGTGCTGGATCCTCTTAGCCCATTAGCAGCACGACGACACTTCTTTCCTCATAGCCCCTTCCGTCAATACTATGTGTTTCAGCCTGATTAGTAACTTGGAACAGAAGAAACTTCTCTGGAACTTGACACAGCAATAGATTTCCTGTATGAAGCACTGAAGCAAAGACGGAGGAAGTGGATTGATTGAGTTATCTTTCAGCTCATTGGTTCTCTTCTCACTTCTGCTGTACACAGATAAACTTTACAGTAAGGCATTGAACGTGCCCAAGATAAACTGATTTGTCTAAATTTGGTTTACAAAGCAAAACAGGATATTTCTCTATATTTGACCCATCCTGTAAATTTCCCAGTCATCATAACTTTTAGCAGTTATCTCCAGTTTGAAGAGGTGTACAGCCTCAGTAATCAAGTTTAGAATAAAAGATTTTTCCCTTGAAAATTCTTATGTGATTACTGTCTATAATGGGAGTCACATACAACTCTAGAAGCATCATGAGTGTATTACTACTGTAATAAATTACCACAAACTGAGTGGCTTAAAACAACACAAACTAATTATCTTACAATTCTAGAGGTCTGAAGTCCAAAATAGATCTTATAGAGCTAATATCAAGGTGTTGGCAGGGCTGTGTTCTTTCTGGACACATGGAGAGAATCTGTTTTTTGCCTTTTCCAGCTTCTAGGGGTCACTTGAATTCTGTGTCTCATGGCTGCATCATTCCCACCCCTGTTCCTTTGTTATATCTTCTCTGGTGGTAAGTCTCCTGCCTCCCTCTTATAGAGACCTTTGTGATTATATTGGACCACCCAGGTAATCCAGGATCATAGCCCCATTTCAAAATCCTTAACTTAATCACATCTGCAAAGTCTCTTTTCCTGTGTAAGGCTACACATATACAAGGGGTTAGGACACGGACATCTTTGGGGGGAGCTTAATACTGTCTATCACAATTCAGTACTTATTCCCATTCACTTTCATGTTTGAAGAGCTAGAATGATCATTTGAACCAAATTAACAAATAAATACTCATCTTTAGTTGCCACACGTCTGGAATTTAGAGTTACCAAAAAACAAAAACAAAAAACACCTGCCTTAATGTGACTATTCATAGGTATTTAGATTATGTTTGGGAGGAATAAACTCCTGTATATGCTAAGAGTTTCCTACCCCAAGGCAAAACTCCCCAGGAAGGGGAAGAAAACATTGCAAACAGGAAAAAAATTAAATAACATGCATTTTTTTTCTTTAAGCTAGCAGTTCCATCTTGCCTCTTGCCAAAGAGTAAACTATATATATTTCCCCTCTTCCCCTTCTCAAGCTTTCCTTCCACTGAGTCAATTTAAGACAGTGAAATCAGGTGCTTGAGGGCATGGAATACTTAAGAAGACCATGGATTGAGTTTCTGCTGGACAATTACTAATCTGATGATACTAGGCAAGTTTCTTAATTGAGTCTATGACCTATTTTTTCCACTTAATATTATATTGATATGAGCATTTTCTCATGTCATCAAAAATTCTTGATGATCATTTATGTTAATGCCTGTTCAATGACACAGCCAAAACTAAAGCACAGAAGGGTTACATGATCTGCCTGAGGTCCCAGTGACTTGGTGACAAAGCTGGGAGTAAAACTCACATTTCAAGTTCACTAGCCCTCTGTTCTTTCCAGTTAACTCCTCTGGCTTGAAATTTCAGGCAACAGCTTTAAATAGACACACTCCTATGCCCTCATCTCAGGTCCAACCACAATGTACAATCAGCATGTTAAGAGTCAAGCGCGTGGTGTGAAAAACCATAGAATTCTCAAAGTAGATTTGGCGGGATGAGACCTTCTCTTCACACTCTTACCTCCCCTCCATCCCAAAACCCCATCCCCCCAACCTCCCAACTCCCACCTTGACCTCTTATGCAGAGCAAGTATTTGGAAGAACAATAAAGAGACCAAGGTTTGTTAGCATAACCATCCACCAAACATAAGCCGTGAAAGTCAACAGAATGAGAGAAAAATATGATCGTCTTGTATATGCAGGTCTCTGAAAAATCTCAAAGAGTCTCCTTAGGTGTGCCCCTTGGGTCTCAAAAAGCAGAGCAAAAGATGGAAACAAGATCAAGAGGAAGGTACCCCTCAAACCAGAAACTCAAACCTTTTACTCCACCAGTCTTCCAACTCCTCTTCAGTACTGCCAATTATGAATCAGTGCCCACAGAGACAAACAGAACAATGTTATGCAGGTTAATGTTGTAGTAGCCAAGACAAAAAGGCCTAGTAAGCTTTAGTAAGTTAGAGCTGATTTAAGACATAATGCCCCCAATTTGCACTGTTGATTTACTAAAAAAAAAAAAAAAAAAATTCATATGCCTATAAATGCTTTTGAAGTAAACTTCTTCCAGTCAGGTGTATCTCTTTGTCTTGTGTCACAGTCGTGCTTAGCCACAACTGAAACCAGTCAAGAAGATGTTGTCATCTTGCCCTTGGGACCCCTTCCCATTATATAAAGGCTTTGCATGGACCTTGAATATTTACTGCACAGACTCTAACGGCCTTTTATTTCTGACCCCTTGTTCTCCATTGCCTGCTCTTTCACCTCTTGGATTTGAGTCTTGACTGCCTATAACTGAAGTACCTGCCTGCTCCTCCTTCCTTAGCTGAATCTTCTGGATGTGTATCCTTGCAGTAATGGGCCAATGCCTACTTGTCATTTTTGCTCTCTGTGAACATTCTGGCTTAGATATGTGGCCTGACTTACCCTTCCATTTGCATGTGCGTACACACGCGCACACACAAACTCACATGCACACTACTAAACGCTTAATCCCAAGTCCCTCAGTTTACCCTGTCCTACTGCCACCCAGTTGCTAATGTAACTATTTCATGGAGGTGAAAGAACAATGCCCAACAATGAGAAGAATTTCAAAGAATTCAAACTCTACAATGCTCCACTCTTTATTTTATTTCCTCCCTGCCCTCATGGTACAATGGTTAGAGATCTGAGGCTAATGAATTACCACAGAGCCACTATAATTCAATCTATGATTGCCTAAAATGGCTGGTCTCCTAGCCATTTCCTATTTCCCTATTCTCTAATTCACTTTTCTGCAATCCTCCCTGATCCAAGCTCTGAAGACCCATCTGAAGTCCTGGATCTTCTTCCATGCACAGTCATTAAATGTACTGATGAGTAACTTAAGAAAGCCTCACAAAATGTATATTTCTATTTTTTACATTCTACTATGTCATTGATATTTACCTTGAAATTTTTCACTTTCAATATACAGTTGATGCTATACCTCCATAATTCTCCTTTAAAAGTTAGAAGATAGATAAGAGCTAATCATTGTTTTCCAATATAAGTTCATAAATTGTACAAAAAGAAAATTTAGAAGTAAATATTTGAAAATAAAATGTATACAATATCAAGTAAACAAGTAAAACCAGAACAGAGAAATTAGTAAACACATTTTATATATTTATATCTTGTTAAAATATCAATTCTAGACCTCACTGGTTCTGTCCATAGTAAATAGTTAAGATCCTGTTCTAAGCATTTTATAAATATGGCCTCATTTAACCCTCTCAACCCTATGAAGTAAAAGCATTATCCCCATTTTACAGTTTACTAAAGTCAGTAAATTGTCCAGTCACAAAGCTAATAAGTGATGGAGATAGGATTCAAGCCCAAGAAATCTCACTCCAAGTCTGTCTCTTAATTATGTGGCAAATTACTTTACTACCTATTTTTTAACTCTGTCTTGACTCTAATGCATCTCCCACACTTATCACCCTTCCTTAATCTGTTCTACTCACTCATTCTTTCTTCCATTTGGGCACTCTCACAACTTAATAGTTTGTTTTAAAGAGACAGAGAGAGAGATACGTGGACGTATGGATGGAGGGAGAGAGGGAGAGACAGAGACGGAGAGACAGAGACAGAGAGACAGAGACAGAGGGAGAAACTCTGTGCTCTGCCTCTAATCACTATTTGCAGTAAGATCACTCTCTGCTGCCCCCTGGGGATAATTTGGTGAAACCAAAGCTAATATTTTTACAAATCAATTTATTAGCAAATTCAGTAACAGCTACACTGAGATTTTGATTACAAAGTATGTTAACATTCTAACATGTTACTCCACTTCCCAAAGAGAACTTGGATATGGGGGAGGGGGAGGAGTGCTGACCAGAGAAACATCCCTTTTCTGTGGCATTAGAAAGGGGAGGGACAGCTGGGGACCTCCCCAACCCATTTCCCCCTCCTTCCAAACTCCTGACCAGCCCCTCAATCAGTGTTTGAGCCTCCTAATTCCCCTTACACACCGCTTGGTGAATCTTGGTGATGATTTTGGCAACTTCGGGTAAAACTGGCAATTCTCAGAGAAGAAGAAAAAAAAAAAACTTCAGAGGAAGTTATGTTATTTTCATCTATGAGTGACAACTGGGACGGGGAAGTCCAGAAGAATACAGAAATGAATTGAAAAGAATGAAAAGCCAAGTCATATACCTTGGCTAAAAACCAATATCCAGGCAAAGTATTCTGAAAAGAGACACATATTATCTAATCTCCAAAACGCCTTAATTACTAGAGTCAAGAAGGAACAGGAACTTTTAAAAATAAATTTTCCAGACTGAGCTCAATGGGATCACCTTAAAAGTTTTAGACAGTATTAAATTAATAAATTATTTCTGTGCAACTTTCTGGTAAAAGAATATGAAACATGAAAATTATATCATTCATAGAAGCTGGTATCTCTCTACAATTTCATTCAATTTTCAATGGAACTTTTTCAGGGAAATGACAAATGTTCTGTTGACCATGGTTTTATTATATCAGTGGCTTAAAATTTGTATTCCCAAACTACATATTTGACCATACTACATATTTGTCTATTTTTTATGACATCCCATAATGTTTTCAATGATTAACCAGAATGTAGTTTACGTTGGTTAAACTCTCATTAAATTTGGAAGTTTAAGAATGTTAACAATTTTTTTCCTAGTTTTCAGAGTAGCTGTTAAGACCATGGTCCCTAAAGTTGAACTTCCTGGGTTCAAACTTCAGTTTTGCTGCTTAGTTTTTGATTACTGCATTTTTTTTTTCTGTTCTAGAATGTCTATTTGATTCTTTTTTTCAAATCTGCTGTCATTTTTTAATTTCTCATTTTCCGCCAAAATTTTGACTTTGTCTTTTGTCTCCTTGAACACAAAAAGAATATTTTAAAGTATCTGAGAATTCCAGTGTTAGAGTGGCTGTGAGTAAATCTCTATTATCTATTGTTTCTATTGTTTCTTTCTGTGATGTCAGGTTTCCTCATGTGCCAAGCATTGTGTGTTGTTTTCCAAAGTGTAGAAAAAATTTGAGGCCCTGTATGATTTTATCTGTCTCCAGAGAAGATTTTCATTTACTTCTGCCCAGAATCTGAACATTAGCAATCTGGCATCATCTTAATCCAACGTTAAGGACAGATTCTCTAGGCCACCAGGGGCCTGAAAGCTGAGTTGTAGTCTACGTGAGGAATGGTTTTACTTTCTCCTTGCCTCCCCACCTCTCCTGCCCCAAGAAACTGTAAAGCACTACTTAACTTTTCAGCCAGCTCATCTAGATCAACAAATATCCCCAAGGTAAAAGTAGTTACAGGTGCTAGCCTCACCAATCTGTATTTCTTTCTTTTTCTGGATATTGACCAGGTAATTCTTCATCACCTTGTGAGTTCTCTGATACCTTCCAACAGATTGATTATTATTATTATTACTATTTCTAGCTTTTCTACTTGTCTTCAGTGGGAAGGTTGGTCTAAATTTCTATCTGGCATTACCTGATACAGAAGTCCCATCCTTTGATTCTTTACTCTTCCTTATCTCCCACAATCCATCAGCAAGTCTTTTTGTTTCCTCCTTTAAAATATTTCCAAGTGGTGGGGGAGGGGGTGTGTGATGAATTGGGAGATTGGGATTGACATATATACACTAATATGTATAAAATAGATAACTAATAAGAACCTGCTGTATAACAAGATTAATTAATTAAATTAACTTTAAAAATATTTCCTAACTTGGCCATTCTACCAATCTCCACTGTATTGGATCAGAAAAAAAAAAAGAGAGAGAGACTAAAGTTCTTAATTCAAAAGCACTTTTTTTAAAATTTAACTTGTGGGCAGTAGCAAAAAGATAAACAGATACCAGAAGCTGAAGAACCCTTGCATTTGGTAGCTGCTCCGTTTTATCACACCTTTCTGCAATCTGCTCTACTAAAATCTTTGTTTATTTTGGTCACTTGTAGACTTGACTATGTTAATGAAACATAAAAGCTCAGATATTCCATACATCAAATTTAAGAATTTTAAAAGTCAGAAGTCCTACATCATTTTTCCTTGAAATCATTTATGCTGTATTAACATCTGTCTAAATTATGTTTCTGTGACTATTTTCCTACTAGTGACGTTTCTTTCTTGTATGCTTTAATTCATCTTATTTAATATACTGCCAATAATTTCGGAGTGGTTTACTATGACTTGAAAGTGTGTCTAGGGGAATTTTCTAATGAATATTTTTATGATCCTCTCACATTTGTCGGTGGGGGGGAAGGTTATGAGACTGTTTAGATGTTGAACGCTCTGTATCAAAAAAAGGAAGTAGATAAGATCTATCTGGTTTAGTGTTTCTACATTTTCCTTAGGTGAACATGATAAAGCAATCATACCGATAAGAAGTGGTGCCCTGGTTCTAACAAATTTGTCCTAGGCCAATTATGACTGAGCTCCTGCTGGAGATGCACCAACCTTGGGGAGAATGAATCAGAGATGAGCTTCATCACCTAATGATGACGCTAATAGGTGATATATGAAGCATTAGGTGATATATCATCACCTAATGATATATAAACCCTAATTTTTCAAAACGAAAACCCCAGAACCAACGGCAGTGGGAACACAGCAGCCACGCTTCCATCTTCCAAAGCAAATCATCACCACAGTATCTATCATGAGGCATCTCCATCCAGAGGGAGGAAACCCGGACCATTAGAATGTCTTGGGAGAAACTTTTGGGAGAAGAGATGTGGGCAGTGATGTGAAGGGTAGGCTGCTTTTATCTTTGTCCATTGTGCATGTATTAAATAATCTCTCTTCTAAGGTGATGCATTTTATGACTGCTTAAATCTGATTTGCTGACGTGAGAGGATCAAGAAAAAAGAGAAATAAACTATTACTACCGCTAAAAGAGTTAAGCTTTCCCAGGAATATGTCATCAGGTATTTAACTTAAATTTTAACTTGGGCCCATTTGGAAGCAAATAACAACTCCTTGAGCCCTGGGGTATCAGTATTATTCAGAATCAGACTCAGATTGGAACTAGTTTTGGAGAAGTGACATGCTGAAAGGAATCTTTTTAAAAATCTTACTTATAGTCTCTTATTCCACTGTTATTCTTCTTCCAAAAGATTGTCCCTTTATTCAAGTATAAATATTAGGTAACTCAGGGCTTCCCTGGTGGCGCAGTGATTGAGAGTCCGCCTGCCGATGCAGGAGACACGGGTTCGTGCCCCGGTCCGGGAAGATCCCACATGCCGCGGAGCGGCTGGGCCCGTGAGCCATGGCCACTGAGCCTGCGCATCCGGAGCCTGTGCTCCGCAGCGGGAGAGGCCACAACAGTGAGATGCCTGCGTACCGCAGAAAATATATATATATATTAGGTAACTCAGTTATGCTCTATATACACCAATTTGTATCTCTATTAAATGGGATTAAACACAATGACTTTAAGAGGCCATTTGAAATAATTCTCCTGCAAGGCAAAGAGATGCATGATATAAAATATACTTTCTATAAAAAGAAACAAAAAATGGAGAGGGATCAAAATATATTTTTAATGTTATTATTATAAAAGTAGTATCTTCTTTGCGAAAGCAATTGAAACAGTAGCACAAAGTTATATAAAGTAAAAAATGAAACTGTGCCTCCAAATGCTCCAATTTCTACCTGCCTTCTCATTTCCACTCTCCATTTGTGGTAGACAGAACAATGTTTCCCCCAAACATGTCCATCCTAATCCTCAGAACCTGTGAATAGGTTTCTTATGGCAAAAAGGACATTGCTAACGTGATTAAGTTAAGGAGTCTAAAGTGGGGAAATTATTTTGGATTATCTAGTTGGGTCCAATATAATCACAAGGTCCCTTATAGGGGAAAGAGGGAGGGAAGCAACTCAGAGTCAGAGGGATGAAAGGCGCTACATTGCTGGCTTTGAAGATGGAGAAAGGAGACAAGAGCCAAGGAATGCAGGCTGCCTCTAGAAACTGGAAAAGGCAAAGAGGCAGATTCTCCTCTAGAACATCTAGAAGGAACACAGCCTTGCTGATGCCTTGATTTTAGCCCAGTTAAAGCCATTTCAGATTTCTGACCTCCAGAACTGTAAGACAATAAATTTGTAAGACAAGAGTTGTTTTAAGCCATTAAACTGCTGTATTTTGTTAGAGCAGCAACAGAAAATCAATACACTGTTTAACCACTGTTATGCTTGTATAGTCTTCCACAATAGGTACAAAGGCCTGCTATGATTTTTTTTATTATTCTTTCTCCTTTATCAGTCCACTCCTAATATTTGTTGGGCCCACGTGAGAGTACAGATGGAGGCCCACATAGCACATGTCTAAATATTTTAAAGTTATAAGTCAAGCTAACAAATTGTTAAATAAAGTGTGTTTTATCCTCCTACCTTAACAAATAGAACTTCAAAACAAAAAAGTTTTAAAATGTAAACCTATGATTTGTATAAGGCCAAATGTTGGCAAAATATCAGAGATGGTCAAATTCAATTACTATTATGTAACTCTGAGTCTTCTCTTGATGGTCTATCTATGTTCGAAAGAGTCATAAAACGTATATAATTCATAAGCCACTGTGTAATTATGTCATAAATCCTTTTCTTGTTTCTATACAATTCAGTTTTCCTCCTCAGTAAACTGACCATTAATATGCTTTGCCTAGCCTTTTCTCCTTCTACTTGAGTTAAACTATAATCTTTGTTGATATATTGAAGTTCCTTATATTCAAGATATTAATCACCTCAGCTACCTCCTGGCTTGGGCCCACCCCATCTGTCTGCTTCCAATAGTTTAAAAGAAGTTAAAAGGCTACATATTTTATTTTAAACTTTGTCTCAAAGACAGCATATAGAATTACCTAATGAATTTGAATGTTGCATTTTCATTGTGTTTGTTTATGTTGTTTACCAATGTGAGAATCGTATCATTTTATGGGTTAGTTTAAACTATTTATATTTATTATATTGCTGTGATATTAGATCATATTTCAGCCATCTTATTTCCAGTTATCTATTTACCATACTTTTAAAATTTACTTATCTTTTTCTAATACTCCCGTTAGAAGAATTCCATTTTCTCATTCTATTTTAAAAGATCTACATCCTATTTTTATTCTTACGGTGGATAGCCCAACTTAATAAGATTCATACTTATGCTTATTTTTTCTATAAAGTTTTAAAGTTTATCAATATCTAAAACTTCTTTCCACCACGAAGCCAAGACAAATACCCAAGCTCATGTTCATTTTCCTATGGTCTTGTGCACCTCCAGTCCACACCCACCTCATAATGATATCCTCTGTAAACAGGTTACTCAAAATATGGTCCCTGAACCAGCACTAGTCTACAAACTGTTTGATATCAGTTTTGATATTTTTAGAAAAAAGAACTTTGTGCCAGAGTCTAAATCATCTGTATTTCTAAGCACACAGTTTAGTCCAGCTTACTTTTTTTTTCCCTAACAAGATATTATCCAAAAAAAAAAAAAAAGGAAGCGGTGTATTCATTTATCTTCCTGCATATGCTTCTTGTTTCATCCAGATGGATAACAGACACTTCTTGGACTTGCACTTAGAGTAGCAGTGGTTTAGACTAGAGTTTTAGCTCTGAGTTGTTAGAATATGCTTTTGTGTGTCATTGCTTATTTAGTCAACAGTAAAATATACTGAGCTTGATGTTCATTTTCTCCAGTGCTTTAGTAATGCTACTTTATTATTTTCTCACATTCAGTGCTGCTACCCAGAAGATTTAACCTGACTCCTATTGCTTGGTAGTTGACTTGCATTTATCCTCTGGAAATTTTTAACATTTGCTTTTTGTACTTGGTGCTCTAAAATGTTAATTTACCATGACTAGGCATAAAGTTTCTTTCATCTATTCTGTTGTATAAGCCCTTTCAAGCTGAGGTTTCTCATCTCCCATTCTGGAAATTTTTTCAATAATTATTTTTTAAAATACTAACTTTCCTCCATTTATTTTACAGTGACTCCAATAATACTGATACTAACATTTCTTCTTCTACTCCCCAAAGCTCTTAATTTTTTTATGTTTCATTTTATTACCCCTTCCCAGCGCTTTCCTAGACTGTTCTTTAACTTGATCATCCAGCTCACCATTTCTTTTGGCTGTATTCATTCTGCTATTCAATTATCAAGTCCATCCATTGAGATCTTTACTTCAACAATAATACATTCATATCCAGTATCTCCAATTGGTTCTTCTTTGAAGCTTCCTGTTTCATGTTTTTCATGTTCCCCATTATCTCTCTGTGAATATTCACTGGTTTTATTTTAAATTCTTTGTCTCCCAGATCTGTTCACTCTGATTACCTCTAGAATGATTTCTTTTACTTTTATCTATTTTTTATTTTTTTTTGGCTTGTGGGTTTGTAATGTAAGTTTGTGAGCTCATATTATCATGGTAAAATCAGTTAGTTACATTGGCAAATAACAGGTACAGGGTGAGAAGAGTGAATTAAGCCCTAGCTTGTAGTAGTTGGGCAGTAGAGGGGTACCCACAGCATGAAGACCATCTTGCATTACATTCTGGGCTCAGCGACTCCTTCTATGCCCTCCACTCATGAGATCTGCCTATCAGGTAACTGCCTTGTACTCCTATCCAAGCATCCTTTCTAAAAGTAATCACAAAACATTCTTTGAAATGTATTGTCCAGCTCATGATGGAGGGTGAGTAAGGAGGTTGGAGGGAATATTCCAGAACCTAACTGCACTCAATTGCAGCTAAATACCCCAGGATTCACTTAGTCACCCTAACAGGCTCTGCTGTTCCTACCAATTCAACCATTAATGTTAACTGCACTGCTCTTAGGGTCTCCATACTTCATGACAGGTAGATGGCACAGCAATGTTGATTATAACCTCCCTCAGCATAAAGAGTTCTAGTTTTGCCATGTTTCACTCAAATGACTAGAGCAGGTTTGTCCCACCTTTCTCAAAAATCTCTAGAAAAATCATTTGTATTTAGAGCAAAACCTGAAATATAGCTTTTCTACAAGCATATGCTCTCACAACAAGTGCAGATAAGAAACTCCTCATTAAAAAAAAAAAATTTAACCTTTTAATCTATGTGCAGAAAAGAGTTAACATAGTAGGCCTGTGACTGCTATCCTTAAAAAGTCTTGCTTGCAAGATTGGCCTCTGAGAACTTGATTAGGAAACGTCCCCTAAATGATAACAGTGGCTCAGTGGACCTAAACTGTTTGTACAAACAATGTGGTTTAGGCTGAACATCTGCTTTCCTTCTGTGAGTCTGGAATTTCAGTGACCACAGTCAGCCACACAAGCACTATGTGCTATATGACCAGCCCACGATAAAACACTGGAGTCCTAGGCTCAGGTGAATGTTCCTGGTGGACATTTCACACGTGTCGTTATAGTTCACTGCTGGCAGAATTGAGTGTATCCTGTGCAACTCCCCTGGGAGAGGACTCGTAGAAGCTTGTGACTGGTTTCCTCCAGACTTCACCTTGAGTGCCCTTCCCTTTACCAATTTTGCTTCATATCCCTTCACTTGGATAAATCATAGCCATGAGTACACCCATATATTGAGTTCCATGAGCCCACCTAGTGAATCACCAAATTTGAGGAGTCGTCTTGGGGACCACTGACACAATCTACCTGTGATTGAGTTAAAGAACCTGAATATATCTCAACATCTCTGCCTCTGGAATGTCATCTCGTCTATTCAGGGTGCCAGAGAACACATCATTCACTTCCAGTCAGGCAGTGAAGATATAAATTAGAGGCATACTATTGATACCGTGTAAACTTGCCCATCAAAATGAGCTTGCCTAATAGGTAATAAGAATTTAAATGTTAATGAATTATCTGTGAGAACAGCAAAATGCTTTTTTCCAACAACAGCAAAAATAAAAACGGAATAATATAAAAACACACGTTGAAGAGAGTTCTAAAATATTTTAATAGCACTAGTATGGCAGAGAGAGCAAATACGCAGTTACAAGTGAGAACAACTGACTACGTGAAACAAGTGTTTTTCTCTTTATTGAGAAAAACAACCTTGAAGGAAGTGAAGCTCTACACTCCTCCTCCTCCAAACCCAAATCATTCTAAGAGCTCACCTCCTACACGTGATCAAGTTCTGACATTTAATCTCCAGATCTTTCTAGAAATCTGTTAGTATAGGAGGCATAGCCTTAAAAGAAAGCTCAAAAAGCTTATCTGAAGGAAAAAATAATACCTGTTAGAGATATTCTCTAAAGATACATTAATGAAATATAAACTGAAACTAAGTGATTGATGAGCTCCCAAGGAAGAGAATTATAAGAATTATGTCTCTGTTGTTTCTTGAATGATGGTCAAATAATAAATTTCAAGAATAACAATTTATAACCTAATTAGGAAATTAGGTGGACAAATCATACATCATGTTACATATGTGTGCCGTAAATTTGTGTCAACATGTTAGGTGATATGTAATTTAATTTTTTAATCAGCTGTTGCACAGAAAAATTTAAAAAGTATAATTAAATGCATTTTTAGTTTATAGTATTCACTCAGACAGTAGTTATTACAATTCAAGCAATTTAAGTTACACGTGGAAAGCTCTTCCATGTTACTCTCATTCATACAATGTGTCTTCCTAATACAAGACTTTGAGATCCAAATTAGATTATAACCACGTTTTTCTGATTCCTGGCACCCAGGTCAATTCCTGGCATGGCACGCAATCAATAAACGTTAATTACTGTTGTTTAAAACAAGGGGGAAAGTATGGTAGGAAAAGGTCTTGTGTAAATTGGACACTGAGACCTAATCCATTACCTCTCTCTACGTTTTCCTAGAATCTCTGCCCTTGCTTCTGTTAGAGCTTTCAAACCATTTCTAGCCTAGGATGAGAGTTAATCTATGTGTATTCTATGCTTGCTAACTCTCTGATGTTACCGATTCTGCCTACAATGTTTTCCTTCTTCATGTCTTGATGGATTCCCTAAACTTAACACTTACAGAACTTGGACATAAATTGAGATCACTCTGAATTCTATGGCAATTCGTTATAGAGACAGACATCACTGAAGGAATAATTGAGATGATCCTGTCCTAATGGTAAGATCCCACCCCTGTTCTACCTATGTTCCTTGCATTCTTATTAGATAAACATGACAGTATAACTATAGCATTTAGGTCAGATAGGTTTTAGCAATGAAAGCTGGTTCTAAGGAGTGTATATAAAGTATGTAATGCCCTCCCAAATCATATTAAATAGCAAAATCTTGTTAACTTTGTGGTGAACTACCTCCTAAGCTGTCAAACAGAAGGTACTTTTTCTCAGAAGGATGACTATAAACACATCCTGAACTCTGCTGATTTTCACAACATAACCAGATTACTGACCTTTACCAAAGATCATGAATATCCACTGGATGAGGAAATATCCTAAGTGGAAGGAAAATTCTTAAGCCCCCTAAAGTCCAGCTGTTACATTAAGGGAGGGTAATAGTTTGGCCCTGCTTAACCTGCAGCCACAGGCAATCTAAGCCCTAACGCTTTACCGTGACTCCTCTATAATAGGGTTGAAATTTACATAGGACATTCCAGCTATCCTGCATGGTAGTCTGAGGGCTCTGAATTTACACAAGGAACCACACATTATCTTAAAATGCTCTATTAAACAGGACTCTTGGCTGCCATCAAATCCAAGTCAAATCAGTTTCAGTAAACAAGGAGAGGAGCATACTGACTTGTGTGATTGGACAGCAGAGGGACAGAGAACATGATTCAACATAGGTCATCAGGAGTCACGCCACCTCCCATCCCCACCTCTCAATACTGTTTTTCTTTCTGTGTTAGCTTCATTCCCTCTTAAATCCCCATAGGTATCCTTCGTGTAGCAGTGAAGAATAGCCATCAGCCATCATGAGTGTAGGCCTCACATTCCAACATCATGACACAAGGTTTAATGGTAGAGCCAGCTGCCTGTCCAACTTTAACATCATGACTGGCTTGGTTGCGATCACCTGCACATTACCCAAGTAATCGTTATTGTCATAACACACACAATGTATAACCAAATCCCACCTCCTGTGACCAGAAGAGTGGAGTTCTTTAATTGATAGGCCTATTAGAACCACATAGAGTGGATGTAGGAGGTTCCTCCCTACACAAGGGATGCCAACCAGCTAAAAATAACTTATGCATACATTCACTTCAAATGTCTATATCGAAGCCAAAGCTGGCTAGAGTCACTGCCAGAATCCATCCTTTTTTTACTCCATCCTGGCCACATTGGCCTCCTTGCTATTCTTCAAACAAGCCATACACACTCCTGTCTCTGAGCCTTCACACTTCCACCTGGAATACTTCCCCCAGATAATCACATGGTTATTCCCTCACTTCCTTAACATCTGCGCTCAAAAGTCACCTTATCAGTGAAAATCACACTAAAATGGCAACATTCCTGCGTCTCTACACACATACACATCTAACCTCCCTACCCAGCTTTAGCTTTTTCCTAAGCATTTTTCATTATCTAATATACCCTTATTTTACTTACTGTCTCAAGACCATAACATATGAGAACAGAAACTTTTTTGTTTCATTTACTGTCTTACACCTCCAGCTCTTAGTACAGTGCCTAGCACGGATATTTGATGAATGAACAAATGGTGGAATTGACCAGGGGTGCCTAATCACTCTCAGTATTAGATAATGTACACTACAGTATTATACAGGCAGGAGTACAGAACAGTACAGTCCATGAATACAGTCCTCATTTATCAGCCTCCCTGGGGTACCACAGCTTAGTGAGTATGTCTTGACCTCAGTGCTGTGGAACTAAACCAAGTGTGGGTTTTCCACAGTTCTCTGGGAGGAGTGCTAAGATGCCCTTAGATCAATTCAAGCCCTATCTCACATCCTTGTTTTGTCTATGGAATCTGCATGACTAAGTAGCTGCTTGGTTTCCTAATTCACACTCCTTTTTCCCACTAGGACTTAAATCCTATTCTGAATGGTATCCCTGACACCCTGCCTATCCAGGAGGATCCTGACTCCTAATCCAAAACCGTTAGCTAGGGTACTACTTTATGCAGACAGACCACCTGGAACAAAGATGCTGCCTACAGTCAGAGGCAGAATATTGCCAGAAAACAGATAATACTATTACAACATTCATCCACCAGACTGGATTCCCTTCAATACTGATTTGGCCTGATTTTCCTGGACTTTGACAATTCCCTGGGTACCCGATGATTTCCTTTGCAGTTCCACAACAGAGTTATTTCCCCTACACTAATTCCTCCAGTTTCTAGCTTTTTCCCTCTGACTAGCAGGCCTCACAGCTATGAATGCCTCATGCAGGATTACAAAACGAGTACTGTGATGTCTATTAATCCCTGAACACCTCTCAAACCCTTGTAAGAACTGGCAAAAGTCCTTCATGCTCGGGTTTATCTCCACACCTGGGACCCCAAAGTTAGAAATGAAATAGCACATATGAAAGCACTTTCAAAGTTCAGAGTTGTCTGCAAATGTACCCACATACACATTCAGTGAAGAAAAGATAGACTGTTTAAAAAATATCATTGAGACAAATGGCTAACCATTTGGAAAAGAGTGAAGCTGAGGGCTTCCCTCGTGGCGCAGTGGTTGAGAGTCCGTCTGCCGATGCAGGGGAAACGGGTTCGTGCCCCGGTCCGGGAAGATCATGGCCGCTGAGTCTGCGCGTCCGGAGCCCGCGTACCGCAAAAAAAAAGAAAAAAAAAAAAAGTACCATTACAAAGTCAAAAGTAAACAAGTTGGGAAAAATATTTTTAAAACATGACAGACAAGAGATCAACATTCTCAATAACGAAACAGTTATTACAAATCAATTTTTTAAGTGAATAACCTAATAGAAAACATGATTACAAAAATAAATGACCAAACAAAATCTCAAAATATGTTTATCTTCTTTAATAATCAGGAAAATATTACCTAAAACAAAAAATAGTTTTTTTTATCTTTTCATCTATGTATGGCAATATTATATAACATTATAATACCCTACTTTTATAATGCCTGTTTTGATGCTATAGGGAGTAATTTGTTGCAATTTCTTTAGAAGATGATTTTTCTACAGAAATATGAAAAATAAAAGTGCACACACCTGGGCTTCCCTGGTGGCGCAGTGGTTGAGAATCTGCCTGCCAATGCAGGGGACACGGGTTCGAGCCCTGGTTTGGGAGGATCCCACATGCCGCGGAGCAACTAGGCCTGTGAGCCACAACTACTGAGCCTGCGCGTCTGGAGCCTGTGCTCCGCAACAAGAGAGGCTGCGTTAGTGAGAGGCCCGTGCACCGCGATTTAGAGTGGCCCCTGCTTGCCACAACTAGAGAAAACCCTCGCACAGAAACGAAGACACAACACAGCAAAAATAAATAAATTAATTAATAAACTCCTACCCCCAACATCTTCTTTAAAAACAAAAAAAGTGCACACACCTTATGCACCTATCAAGTCCTCTTCTAGGAATTTATCCTACTTCCACAAGTGTGCAAAGATATCTATTCATGAGTGCTCACTGTAGCATTGTTGTAATAACAAAACCTAATTAGTGATCAATAAGACACTGGAGATATAAACGGAATAATATGCCTCCATTAAAAACAATCATGTAGGAAAATGTTACTATGACAATGTGAAAACCACATGGGAACAATGATAACAAGAGAAGAGGCCACCCTCTCATATCTAACTAGTGCTTGGAGTGAATGAGGACTTTGTGTTTTTATGGTAGTTTAGGGTTTGTTTGTTTGTTTGTTTTTTTAAATCATGTAGGTCGGTACGTATTGATATAAAAAGACTTCCAAATATATTGTTTAAAAAATTTTAAAGGCTTTAGAACAGTATTTTGAGTTAAAATACATACATGGTAATATATATATCCAGAATGTCTGGATGTTTACAATGAAGTGTTTTCTTTGGAGGAGAGAGACTAGGGGAAGGAGGAAAGCCTCAAAGCCCAATGCAAAGATCAACAAAAAATTAGCCGGCCGGCAGTAGGTCAGGCTACTCTCCAAGTCGTTGGTCCTGTTCATTAACTTTTCTGTAACATTAATTCAAGAATTGCCCTTATCAGTCACTGAACAACCTGGGGAATCGCTCAAAAGACCGTGCGTTAACATTGGTATGCTGTTTGCTGCTAAGGTTTTAGAAGACGATCGTCTTTTAAGCAGGAATATCTTACAGATACTCATTTTGTCATGATACCTGTATCTCCCATTCCAGCAGTGATCGGTTTGAATTGCTCTGAAAAGAAACTTTTGAAATAAGATGTCATTACATAACTTCAATGAAACAACTCGAACACTTGTGCAAACTGTTTTTTTTATTTTATTCTGTAAGAAATCTCTAAAATTTAATGACATTTCCTGCAACTGTAGAGAAGGCTGAATGAAATATGAACAGGAGCTTTTTCAACTACATTTCTCACCAGCCCTTTTCATTGTTGAGAAAGTGTTTTTCCTAGTGATTTGTACAACGTTAACGTCCGTGAGACAACCAGAAACTGTGAAGAGCAAACTGGCCTGAAACCCACCAGAGCTGCACAGGTTTTCTTCTTCATTTGAGCCTCAAGGCTCACACAGCCAGATATGTCTCTTCACCTCTGAAAATCGTTAAACAGCCTCCCCACAGCGACATACAAGTCAAAGGCACAGGTGTCAGGGCTAGAGTGTGAAAGGCACCCAGCGAACTTTTTTCCCCCTGCGAAGTAACACCTGCCCCCGACTCTCTGTACGCGAAGAGCTTAAGCGGGAACCAGCGAGGCCAGCGGAGACTACAATTCCCAGCAGGCGTAACGGGAGCGGGGTCATGCACGCGCAGTTCAGACCTTCGGAACGAAGGCCCGAGGCGGGGCTTCTAGGAGAGGAAAATGGCAGCACGGCGGCTGTGGTTTGACGTGGGCTGGCTGTTTGCGATGGGGGCAGAGCTGGGGAGCGGAAGACGAGCTTACTGCACGTCCCAGGCCTTCACGGAGGTTCTACGGCTGCCAAGCAAGCAGCTGACGAAGCTCGTGTTCCCACTGCAAGAACTCGAGCGGCATTTCGTCCCGGGCTCGAGGCCCGATCTTCACCTGAAGATCTTCAACCCAAGCCTGGATGACATCGCGAGGGCGGAGAGCGTCTTCACGGCTTCCTCGCGGAACCGCATCGAGTACCTCAGCTCCGCCGTGCGTCTCGACCACGCCCCGGACCTCCGCCGCCCGGAGGTGAGAACGGCAGCCGGATGTGGGTGCTGAGGACTTGGGCCGGGATTTTGCTGTCGTCTCTTTCTTGTCAGCAGACCGGCGAGATTTACTAGCTTTCTGTGGACGCATATCATTATTATAACAAAGTAAGCAGATATAGTTTTAATTATTTTGGTAGTGAATATAAAAGACTTTAAAAGGCGTTTAAAAACTTAACCATTTATCTTTATTTCTAATTAATTGCAGTAGAGAATACATGCCGAGGCAAATTAGACAAAGTGAAGAATATGAAAAGTATAGGAGTTTCACAAATGAAGTGATTCTTATCAGTACGTAATTTTCACCCAATCTAAATTTCCTATCATGGCAAGAAAAATTTATATATAGATGGCAATAATGTATAAGATTTTTTAAAACAACTTAAGTGAAATTCAGTGAGTGTGCATTTTATTCATGTCCTGCAGTTTACTATTTTGTTCTGTCTGTTAAATGAAGGCTCTGACCTCCTTACATACTTGTGATAACGGTACCACTGCACTGAAACTTTTCTGCTAGTATATTTAGAACTGCTGTAATAATTTAAGAGTACATAAATCACTTAATGATTTTGAGATAGCATCGATTTTCAATTTTCTAAATTACTGGACTTTTTGTGTAATTGGCTTTTCAATTCAGTTTTATTATCTGTATATTATCATTGGATTTAATCTGGGAGAGCATTTGAAATTTTTGCAGGACCCAAATCAATTCATTCTGAAGGACTGACCCCAGTTTTGCAAAATGTGTAGCATTGCTGGCCCCTGCCCACTAAATGCCACCCAATCCTATTGATAACCAAAAATGCCCTTACAAATTTCTAAAACACCCCAGGGGGCGGTACTGCCCTCATTTAGAAGCACTGATTGGAAATGTACCCTCTTCAATACTGTATTAAAAAGACGAGCCATGTGTATTAATCGTTAATATTAGAAATATTTTGTTGCTTTCTACATTCAGACTAAAGGAGAAAAGCTTAATTGGAACAAGAAAGGTCAAGAGAAAGGAGTAATTATAATTGGTGCTATGGTGTACTTTGAGAGTTTGTGAGGAAATGGAGTTCCAAACACAGAGCCAGTTCTGTTGAAACACGTCTAGTTTGTAACTTCAAAAAAGCTTTGTAGGGTCTTCCCTGGTGGCGCAGTGGTTGAGAGTCCGCCTGCCGATGCAGGGGACATGGGTTCGTGCCCCGGTCCGGGAAGATCCCACATGCCGCGGAGCGGCTGGGCCTGTGAGCCATGGCCGCTGAGCCTGCGCGTCCAGAGCCTGTGCTCCGCAACGGGAGAGGCCACAACAGTGAGAGGCCCAAGTACCGCAAAAAAAAAAAAAAAAGCTTTATAAATATGGAATTCTTAATAAATGTTGCAGATATTCTTGAGTGGCATAGTGTAATTAAAAGCACAGGTTCTGGATGTAGATGCCCTGAGTTCAGATTCCAGTTTCTTCACTTTCTGGCTGTATAATTTTGGGCCAGTTATTTAACCTCTCTCTACCTCTAGTTTTATCACCTGTAAAATGGGGATACGAATATTATCAGTCTCATGGAGATATTGTAAAAAGTAAATAAGAAAATATGTTAAGTGCTTTTAAAACAGTACCTGCCATATTGAAATCATTTAGTAGATAGTAGCTGTCCATTAGAATTTGAGGTTTGACTAACTATAAGCCACTTTTTATGGTTAGGCAAGACTGAGTAGTATTCACAGATTTTTGCAGCTAATACATTATATAGTGATATATATATATAAACTAGTACTCAATTATCTTCTTTTTGCTTGTATAAGGTGTGTTTTATAGGCAGAAGCAATGTTGGAAAATCCTCTCTAATAAAGGCTTTATTTTCACTTGCCCCAGAGGTTGAAGTTAGAGTCTCCAAAAAACCGGTATGTTAAAATTTAAAATATATCTAACTATCTCTGAATTGACTAAGATGAATAATAAATGTTGAGGGGGTAGAAGAAACCATCATTGCTAAGTTCCTAGAAAAGTGATTTCTTTCACACAAGCACTAATGTAAGACATTTCATTAATGCCTGTGTATTTCTCTGAAGAAAAGGAAGTGTATCTGGAGTTATTTTAGTAGTCTTGCCAGTATCTTGGGGAAATCTTCCTTGGTCCAGTCTTTTCCAAAGAGTTGTTCTAGTGTCATTCTATATTTGCTTCTTTGAGAATGATCATCTGCTTCTACTCTGATTTTAAAGAAAACAGCTTTAAAGTGTATTATTTTTTCCTCCTCTAATCTTTTATACCTTGCTAACTCAAATATATACACCCATCAGGCAATTCCCAGTTTACCCAGGGCCAAATTATGTGCCTAATATCCCAGCCAGCCTGCTGTAATAGCTTTCTGTCATTTTCTCATTTCCTCTGCTTCCTTCTCAATAATGCAGACTCTACCAATATTTAAGATATCCTCTCCTCAAAACTCACCTCAGTTTTCCTCACCTTATTATCTATCCTTGGCAAAATGTTCACACCAACCCAGTGCTCACTGCCCCTGTTGCCTTGCACTGGAACCCTTCCCTGAGGCTTCACTGGTCTTCTCTTGCTCCGCAGTTTTTCCTATGGTTGATTCCCTGATACCATCCCTGACAATTGTAGTCATTTGTTAACCCTCCTAGCTTTACTCCCTCCTGCCCTGCCTTACCAAATACCCCAGCTAAACTCTCACTTCTTGGTAGGGTTGTTCCCTTTCTGCTGGGAGAGGACAATGGAAGAAATGTATTCTTGACATTCCTAATCTGTAATTCTAAAATTATTTTCCTATAGGTAGACACTTAAGCTGCCTGGGAACCTAAGCATCATTTATAAAATCTTCCCTCTGAAAATAATTCTTCTAAGTTCTAAACAATTGACTTTTAAAGTTATTTGTGTTAATCTTTCCTTTTCTGATTAATAATGTCTGTGGACACGAAACCACATGAATAAACCACTTTTTATCATCTTTACATCAGTTTTAGTTGCACATTTTACAGTTGTACATGCTTTTTAAAAAATGCTTAATGAAAGCACTAAACCCACCTAATAAAACATGCAAAACATCTTGATTTTAGGAAAGTTATAGTCTAGGCATAATAAACTATCAGGCTTTGCATCTAGGTGTTATGCAAACTTGTATGACTGATAGTAAGCATTTAATTTAACCTATCTGTGCCATAATTCATTCTTCTTTAAAGTGGAGTTATATTGTTCATCAGAGAATATTGACTAATGCAGTCGTACTATTTAGAACAGTATAACTTTTTCACAGAGAGGGAGCTAATGAAGTAGGAAAGACTCGAAAATATTTTGCCTACGTTATTTCTAATATGGAATCTAAAGTTCTTAAATCATATAGATTCTCTTTAAAAAATGAATTGGAGGGAAGTAGTAGTATCATCTAAGCTTATCTCCAGCCACTTGTCTTCTGTCTTCTTTTCCTGTATCATCATCAGCATAGGGTTATATACAGAATACTTTTATGCTTTTAATAAGTAATTGTTAATTGAACAGAAAATATTTTGAGTCATGAAATATATAAAGGACATATTTTAAGAAAGCTTTTATTTTTCCATTTACTTTATCAGGGCCACACAAAGAAAATGAATTTTTTCAAAGTTGGAAAATATTTTACATTGGTGGACATGCCAGGTTATGGCTATAGAGCACCTGAAGATTTTGTTGACATGGTAGAAACCTATCTAAAAGAACGAAAGAAGTAAGAAAAACATTTTTCTTATAATTGTTATGTTGAACCCCCCAAAGTTCTCATGACTAGGACATTCTACACATGATGAACACTTCAGTTTTATCAAATGACTTTTTTAGAAAGTCCACTTTATTCCCTTAATATTCTACAATACAGTATTTAGGAGCAAGGTATATACTGCCTGCTTAGTTTTTTCCTGTAAGTTAGCTTAAACTTAATTTCAATTGTTTTCCTAAATTGAGACTATCAATAGTAACTCAGCAGACTTTATTAATTTTTTTATACCAAACTCTAAGCTGGCTGTTTTTAAAAATGAAAAATGTTGGTTAATGTGGTATTTACCAGATTTAAATAAACTTCAGTAAATTCTGATTATCCTTAAAATACTTCTGACATCATAGCCTCTGTAAATACTACCTTTTTTTATTTCCATAGGTAGTCAAGTAGCAGGTCTATGTTTCAAGCATTGCACAATATATAGAAAAATTAATGTTAACCTTTTGAAGAATAAAAAAGTGTTTACAAGTATCTTGCTTGTTGTAGCTTTACATAGAAACTAAGATAAAATACTTGCAAAAGAAAATGAAAAATATAATGTTTGGTTTCTGTTATCTGTTAGTCTTAAAGTAATATTTGAAAATTTAGACATTTTTATGGTAACATAGTTAATTGGGTTCCTGTTTCTTTCTCCCACTAGAGTTCAAGCTCTTAGAGGAAGGGGCTCATTCATCTTTGTATCCAGTTCTAGGCAGATTATCTTATGTTCAATATATGCTATTGAAATAAATTAATATTAATGAATTTAGTTACTGAATGTAAATATTGAGACCTGTTGGACTGTAGGATGGGCTTCATAGTGAATTGAGAATTCCTTTTGCTTAAAGAAATTTAAAAATTTTGAATTGATAATTATTCAAAGTAAAATTTCTTAGTGTAGTGAAGGTTGGGGGGAAGAAATGAATGAGTATATTTTATATTGCCGTTAATCTTCTTTTCTGCATTCTTATAGTTTGATGAGAACATTTTTGTTAGTGGATAGTGTTGTTGGAATTCAAAAAACAGACAACATTGCCATAGAAATGTGTGAAGAATTTGCATTACCTTATGTGGTAAGTATTTCTTTTGAATCATAGTTGCAATTAGAAATACAAGTTCCCTGTGTGTCTATGTGTGTGTGTGCATGTGCACATGTGTACATCTTTTTAATGAAAGAGTAGGTCTTGCCTCCTCAAAAGATAAAGGAGTACCTTTTAAACAATCTTTTCAGTTATCAGCCATTAATATTAAAATAAGTTCTGTGGTACTTTTATTCCCTTTTCCTTCTCCTGGCTTTTAAGTTTTCAAAATTATAGTCAAAGTAAAAGTTTTCTAAACTGTTCATTTAGTGTTCCTAAGTGCATTTCTTTGTTTTTTGGTTTTTTTTAAAATGACAATATAAATATTTGCTAAGACTCATTTGTAGCTCCTTATCAGCAGGTTGGCAGATACTACTTATCAGAATGTAAACAAAACTGCAACTGAAAAATTTGCTAAACTAATCTGGAATTTAAGAACATCACAAGAATATAGTAGGCTCCAGCACACATAAGTAGGATGTTTATATTCTTAAGGAAAACAAAATTTCTTATGAGAATATCTTACCAGTTCTTACTGTTGTTTACCCTAGAATAGAATACAGATTGGTAGGTTGGTATCCATATTTATTTTGCTTTGTAGGTTTTACAGATAAAATGGCAGTCTTAAAGTTCCTCTCTAAGGAAAAGAGCCCACTGACTATAATTTGCTTTCAAAAAAATGTCAGAAAACCACTAAAATGTAGTGGTTTTGGAGTTTAGTGCAAATCAAACCATGTTACCAGTCAGAAACTTTTCTGTATTCTTGGGGTTATGGAATTCTTGGGGTTTGCAAAAGCCCTGTGAAACATTAGAGATAATTTATGGTTATGAGGAGCCAAAGGATTGATAAACATAGTCTACGTAGTGAAAAAAAAAAAAAAAGAAGAAGCCCAAATATCGTGCAACTGGTTATATTAAGTGACAGTGATAGTACTCCTAATTTGATATCATAGATACCATTTTGTGGAATCATATATTTTTCTCAGTTTTAACTTTAAGGAAATATTAACCTTTCTTCTTTGGAAAAGAAGTTGTGATAGAGAAATTATGTCTCCTTTTAAATATTTGCCTTTATGAAAAAAGACTTTCACTTTCTGCTTCTCACTCCTTTTACCATTAATATTTTTTTAATTGAAGTATAGTTGATTTACAATCATTAATTTTTTTTATAACTGAAAAGCATAAATGATTAGTCAGGAAATTTAATTTATAGAAATTCCCTAGGAAAACCTCTGACAGATACATCAAGCTTTTACTTTTTTTTTTTTTTGCGGTACGTGGGCCTCTCACTGTTGTGGCCTCTCCCGTTGCGGAGCACAGGCTCTGGACACACAGGCTCAGTGGCCATGGCTCACGGGCCTAGCCGCTCCGCGGCATGTGAGATCTTCCCAGACCGGGGCACAAACCCATGTCCCCTGCATTGGCAGGCGGACTCTCAACCACTGCACCACCAGGGAAGCCCTCAAGCTTTTACTTTTTAATTGATTTTGTAATTATCCATGCATTGACCTTCCTCTAGTATGTATTGATAATTGTCATTGAGTAAGTAAATTATTCAAAGTATTTACTGTTGAACCTAGTAGAATCTAGGCTTACTTGGAATATAACTATATATCGGTATAGCTTGGAATATAACTCTAGTGGCTACAACCTACAACTAGCCTGATTTCTAATTTTTCCTTTAAATTTTACATATAAGGCAGAACAATTATGTAGTTCAAAAATGATTATAAGTTGGCAGTTTTATATGGATCAACCTAATAATATTCACTTCTGTATCTTAGACCATAAGATATATAGTGATCGTATGAAACATTTGGCATATGGCAATTGCAAACATGGCACCAGGGTGCTTTTCACTGGTCTTGAATCAAAGATATTATGGCCCTATGTAGTTAAAGATCAGAAACAGCAAACATATATAGTGTATGCTTTATATATTGCATACATTAACTCATTTAATCTTCTCAGCATCTCCTTTAGGAGGTATTGCTTTTATTTTATACATGAGGAAACAAGTACAGAGAGATTAAGAAACTTGCATAGGTCACCTAGTTGTTACTGAAATTTGTAACTAAAATGTATAAAACTGTAGAGTAAGAAATAACAGCTGACCCTTGAACAGTGTGGGAGTTAGGGGCGCCAACCCTCCTTGCAGTCACAAATCCAAGTGTAACTTACAGTCACCCCTCCCTATTGGGGGTTCCTCCATATTGGCAGTTCCACATCTGTGGATTTAATCAACCACAGATCGTGTAATATTGTAGTATTTACTACTGAAAAAATATGCATATAAGTGGACCTTTGCAATTCAAGCCCATGTTGTTCAAGGGTTACCTGTACTTTATTTCTAATGCTTAAATATTTGTTTTCCTACAGATGGTATTGACAAAAATTGACAAATCTTCCAAGGGACATCTTTTAAAACAAGTCCTTCAGATCCAGAAATTTGTTGACACTAAAACACAAGGATGTTTTCCTCAGTTGTTTCCTGTAAGGTAAGAGTTGAATTGTCTTTATGTACTAACATATAACTTTATGTACTAACAACCTTTAGTATTAAATCAGTGTATCTGAGGTATCACTTAAAATTACAGGAGTTTGGAAGACTGTGCACTTAGCCATAATTTATTGGTACAGCCCATCAACACTTTTATTTTTTCTTCCCTCTATTCTTTCTTTTTTCTGCAGATTCTAGCTAAATCTTCCCTGTAGTATCTTCATGATCTTTCTACCTCAGCCTATTTCAACCCTAGACCACAGTAGAAGTGAAAACTTTTTACTTTTTAAATCACCTAAACAACAGCCATAATAAAGATACTACCATCTCTTTCTCAATTCTAAAGAAAAACAACTCATCTTTATGGTAGAAAGCTCATTCAGGCTGTGAAGGATAAGAATTTTCCTTTTAAAGGACGATGTGCAAAGAAGAAATTCTTCGTATAAGTTAGAATTAAGCATCAGTAGCTGAGAGGATGGTTATTTCCTGAGCAGCAATTTTTGAGATATTAGATGTGGTTTAGCAATGAAACATGAGTTTGTCTTTTCAGTGTACAGTTTGGGTACAGTAAGTAACCTATATACTAGCAGAAATGCAGTGCCACTTCCCTGTGATTTTCTGACTCTGACTTCTTTGACACTATTATAGTTTCTATGAGAAAATAATGAAACCAAGTAACACTTAGTTGTATATAAAACTGTCCTCTAAACAGTCATTCTACTTTCTACAAATCCAGATCACAATTAAATTGTTGGTAATTATGAACATGCCAGTCTAAATCCATCTTCATTCTTTCCTACAAAATGTTTTTCCCCCTTGTCTTACATTCAAGTATTTATCCTGTTCATTTGTCTGTGTCCCATATATACAGTGGAAACTCCTAGGGGCAGGAATGAAATCCTAATTCTTCTTAGAGCCCTGAGCATTGGCATAGAAATATATCTGTTTCTTTTAAACATTTAATAAGAAGGAAGTGAGACGTCCTCTAAAAAGGCAAAACAAACATAAGATGGGCAAATTATGGCCTAACAGAAGCATTTATTGAAAAAAAATGTTTTAGTTGACTGTAAGCTGAGTTAAATAGTATAGTGGGACTGGGGAAAAACTGACAATGTTCTCTTGAGCTACATTATTAGAATTATAGTGTTCAAAACAAGGGAATGATCAAACAGTAGTCTCACACTGCTATAAGCTGTATGCTACCAGATCAGTTGAGCTAGATTGTGGCTTGACATTAAGAACAACTAGAGCTATCTGAAAACAGATGGTCTTGGGGGAGGTTATGTCACTAGATCATTCAAAACACTTAATTGATCCACAAAGTAAGCATCCCTGTTTCACAGATACGATTACAAGTCGGAGAAGTGAAGTGAGTTATAGAGAGGTATTTGCTGAAATAGAAAGAGCGTGAAAAAAAAAAAAAAAGCATGGACCTCAGGGTCAGACAGCCATGGTTTTGCATAGTTCCCCTACTTCTTGGCAGTAGCTTTTAAAAAAGCAACTTATTTCATTTTCTGAGTAAAAAAATATGACAGAAGGATTAAATAAAATGCATTGTGACTGATATACACACATTAGCCACATAATAAATGTTAGTTTCTTTCCTTCCCAAAGGTCAGTCAGTGAATGGCAGGGTTAGGCCAACAACCCAAACTATCAGATTCTCAGTACTTTTTAGAGGCGTAGCCTTCTTTAGATGTGCCAGCATTTTCTGCTGCATGACCTTGGAATCACTGCCACTGTATCACTAAGTGACTAAGGCACTGCAGAAGCCACACAGCACTCAAGGTCTTAAGAATTGAGACACACGCAGGAGGCTGCTGGCTTTCAAGAACTTCAATGTTCACCATACCACAGTGACAACATACAGGAAGTTATCAGGTTGTACTCAGTAGTTCTCAAAACCCAATTCAGAAAATAGAGTTATTTATACTGCTTGCTTTTATTTGCTTGACCAAGTCCCAGTACATCCCTCCAAAAGAGGATTTGGCCTACTCACAGAATAATTATTATAAAGTAAGTCAGGTTTTATTTCCTTATCTTCCTGTATGATCTTGGTAGGAGAAAGATGGAAGTGTGGGTAGACATGTAGTCCAACAGGGTTTGGCCTTTAAGCCTGCTGGCAAAAGTTAAGTGCTAACCTTCATGTCTGAACTCTGCCCCAGCTGAGTAGAGAAATAAAATTGGTGAAAGACCCCTAAAGATTGATTCTGGGATCAGTCTGTTTTTATAAATGGTATGGAAGAAATATATAAGTAGGCACAATATAATTGTTTCTGTGGTTTTCAAGCAAATGAGAACTGAGTCTTAAGGACAAAGAAAATCATATGAGTTGACAGAAATGTTGCAAATCAGTTCACGGTGCCATAGTGTGTGGACTATCCAACTTGTATCGCTCCTGTAAACTGTACATGTGTAACTTCAGTTATAACTGAGAACCATTATGCACTGTTCTCAAGTAGGCAGCTTTGGTCAAAAAGTCTAAAATGCTGTACTTTATCAAAAAGAGAATTAGCCATACAGCAGAAAATATTTTACCTGTGTTATATACAGGTATACACCATAAATGTATCCATAAACGTCATAGTGTCTCCGTAAAAGTCCACGTATCCCAAGAAACTATGTGTTCATTTCCATGCTGATAAATGGATGAAAGGATATGGATGGATACAGTAAGATAGATCGAATAATAGACACAATAATGGTGATGATTTTTTTTTAAATCATGATAAAAGGTCTACATTATCATGGTAATTGAATCTTTGAGACAAAAAGAACAAATTAAAGAAATCAGAATTTTAGTCTGGGAAATAAAAAGCAAAACAGAAGATATTCCAATGGCATTTCTCACAGAAATAGAACTAACAGTCCTAAAAGCTGTGTGGAACCACAGAAGACTGCAAATAGCCAAAGCAACCTTAAGAAAGAACAAAGCTGGAGGCATCACACTTCCTGATTTCAAACTGTGTTACAAAGCTATAGTAATGAAACAGTACGGTATTGGCATAAAAACAGACACATAGGTCAGTGGAACAGAATAGAGAGCCCAGAAATAAACCCATGCATATATGAGCAATTAATTTACAAAGGAGCCAAGAATATACAATGGGGAAAGGACAGTCTCTTCAATAAATGGTGCTGGGAAAATTGGACAGCCACATGCAGAAGAATATGTTAAGACCTGAAACCATAAAACTCCTAGAAGAAAACAGGCCCTAAGTTCCTTGACATCAGTGTAGGTGATCAGTTTTTGGATCTGACTCCAAAAGCAAAGGCAACAAAAGCAAAGATGAGTAAATAGGACTACATTAAACTAAAAGCTTCTGCACAGCAAAGGAAATTATCAACAAAATGAAAAGTCAGCCTACTGAATGGGAGAAAATATTTGCAAGTCATATATCTGATAAGGGGTTAATATCCAAAATATATAAAGAACTCATACAACTCAATAGCAAAAAAAAAAAAATCGGATTAAAAAATGGGCAGAGGATCTGAATAGACATATTTCCAAAGAGGACATACAGATGGCTAACAGGTATATGAAAAGATCCTCTAATCATCCTCACTAAAGATCCTCACTAATCATTATGGAAATGCAAATCAAAACCACAGTGAGATATTACCTCACATCTGTTAGAATGGCTATTATCAAAAAGACAAGAAATAACAAGTATTGGCAAGGATGTGGAGAAAAGGGAATCCTTGTGCACTATTGGTGGGAATGTAAATTGGTGCAACCACTAAGGAAAACAGTATTAAGATTCCTCAAAAAACTGAAAATAGAACTACCATGTGATCCAGGAATACACTCCTGGATATATATCTGAAGAAAATGAAAACATTAATTCGAAAAGATATATGCACTCCCATGTTTGTTACAGCATTATTTTCAATAGCCAAGATATGGAAACAACCTAAGTGCCCCTCGGTGAATGAATGGATAAAGAAAATGTGGTATTATACAGTTGACCCTTGAATAGTGTTAGCGGTTAGGGGCTCTGACCCTTGGCCCAGTCGAAAATCCAAGTATAACTTATAGTCGACCCACTATATCCACATTTTCTCCGAATCCCTGGATTCAGCCAACCAGGTGTAATGCTGTAGTATTTACCATAGAAAAAATCCACATATAAATGGATAAATGGAATTCAAACCCATGTTGTTCAAGGGTCATTGTGTATACACAACTGGAATACTATTCATTCACAAAAAAGAAGGAAACCTTGCCGTTTGCGACAATATGGACGGGAGAGCATTATGCTAAGTGAAATGAGTCAGAGAAAGACAAATACTGTGTGATCTCACTTACATGTGGAATTTAAAACAACAACAAAACAAGCTCATAGATGCAGAGGAGAGATTGGTGGTTGCCAGAGGTAGAGGTTGGGGGTAAGAGAAATGGGTGAAGGTCAGAAGGTACAAACTTCTAGTTCTAAAATAAGCCATGGGGATGATGTATTGTACAGTATGGTGACTACAGTAATACTATATTGCATATTTGAAAGTTGCTAAGAGAGAAGATCTTAAAAGTCCTCATCACAAGAAAAGAAAATATTTTTTAACTATAAATGGTGATGGATATAACTAGACTTATTGTGGTGATCATTTTGCAATATATACAAATATTGAATTGTTGTACCCCTGAAGCTAATATAGTGTTATGTGTCAATTATACTGCAATAAAAAACAAAACAAAACAAACAGAAAAACACTTTTAGTCTGGAAAATAAAAGGCAAAACAGTAGATGTGAAATTTTTAGAATCATGAAGGACATAGATCCGATAATGTGGATCTCCAGATTTAGGATACTTCAAGAGGCTGGGGGAAGAGAGGAAAAGTAGGACAGATTAAGACATTCTGTTTCATACATGGAACTCACAAGAGTTTGTAAACAGATTTTTTTTTTTTTTTTTTTAAGAGACGGGGTCTCACTATGTTGCCCAGGCTGGAGTGCAATGGCTATTCACAGGCACGATCCCACTACTGATCAGCACGGGTGTTTTGACCTGCTCCGTTTCCGACCTGGGCCAGTTCACCCCTCCTTAGGCAACCTGGTCGTCCCCCACTCCCGGGAGGTCACCATACTGATGCCGAACTTAGTGAGGACAACTGATTGGCATAGCGCACTACAGCCCAGAACTCCTGGGCTCAGGCAATCCTCCTGCCTCAGCCTCCCGAGTAGCTGGGCCTACAGGTGCATGCCACCGCACCTGGCTGTAAACAGATTTTGAGTTAGATGAATTCAGATCTGTTACTACCTCTGAAGTAAGGAAGAAAATGATTTTGCTTTTTTTCTTTTTTTTCCACAGTGCTGTGACCTATTCTGGAATCCATCTCTTGAGATGCTTTATAGCAAATATAACAGGAAATCTGGAGACTAATGGCTTCCAGTTTAGCTGAAGATTCAAAATTGTCTATGCCAACTGAAGTTAAAGACTTAGAATTTCAACATTGTTTTAAATGTTGTGTATCTGTAACTTGCAGGATCACTTCAGCTTTAAAACCTGCATATTCCCAAAGCAGGAATGAATTTGTGCCTGCAGCGGGGGAAAGGTTTATACATGATTGAATTATGCTGTTCATTAGAAGAGATACCAGCCATTTTTCCTGTTTTAACAAACTGACAAGAGCATATAGAGGTCCATAAAATGCAAGTCTATTTCCTACTGTGTAGACAAGGTTTGCCATATTATTTATTGGGTTTTTGTCTTTTAAAGGAATGTCTATTATGTATATTTTATTAAAATATTACAATGGACTAGGTAAAAAAGGGGCTACTTTTCTGCTAAGCACTAATAGATAGGTTGAAGATAAATTCTTACATGTATAGCTATAACTTGTCTTTTTTTAGAGACCTTATTTGAATATAAAAAAAATTATTCTTCATAAAATTTGAGTCAGTCCATACTGGAAGTACCAGTTATTTCAGGCTGGGGTCAGTCACCTTCACAGGGTTCAGAATCAGAAGACCAGAATTCAAGTTCCAGTTCTAATAGTTATTACATGTTGGACGTTGGGCAAATTACTTGAGTTCTCTGAACTTCTTTTGTAACTCTTACCTCAAAAGCTATGAAGATTAAAATGTGAAAAGGACATCTGCATGTTCTAAGTATTTGTAAAGCAAAACTAACTCAAGTATATAGCAAAATTCACAGGTAGATTTATCACAGAAAACATCCTGTCATAGAGGAAGTAACATTTTATCTAATGAAAGACCAAAAAGAAGTTTTAGGTGAGAAGGTTATTTGCAAAGGACAAGAGAAAAAAGTTGATTGGACAGTTTGTAATTGGTTCATTAAGATTCACAATGGAGGAAGGGAGGAAGATGGCGGAAGAGTAAGACGCGGAGATCACCTTCCTCCCCACAGATACATCAGAAATACGTCTACACGTGGAACTGCTCCTATAGAACACCCACTGAATGCTGGCAGAAGACCTCAGACCTCCCAAAAGGCAAGAGACTCACCATGTACCTGGGTAGGGCAAAAGAAAAAACAGAAACAAAAGAATAGGGACGGGACCTGCACCAGTGGGAGGGAGCTGTGAAGCAGGAAAGGTTTCCACACACTAGGAAGCCCCTTCATGGGGGGAGACTGCGGGTGGCGGAGGGGGGAAGCTTCGGAGCCGCAGAGGAGAGCGCAGCAACAGGGGTGTGGAGGGCAAAGCGCAGAGATTCCCGCACAGAGGATCGGTGCTGACCGGCACTCACCAGCCCAAGAGGCTTGTCTGCTCACCCACCGGGGCAGGCGGGGGCTGGGAGCTGGGGCTTGGGCTTCAGTTGGATCGCAGGGAGAGGACTGGGGTTGGCGGCCTGAACACAGCCTGAAAGGGGCTAGTGCACCACAGCTAGCCAGGAGGGAGTCCGGGAAAGAGTCTGGACCTGCCAAAGAGGCAAGAGACTTTTTCTTCCCTCTTTCTTTCCTGGTGCGCGAGGAGAGGGGATTAAGAGCGCTGCTTGAAGGAGCTCCAGAGACGGGCGCAAGCTGCGGCTATCAGCGCGGACCCCAGAGACAGGCATGAGACGCTAAGGCTGCTGCTGCAGCCACCAAAAAGCCTGTGTGCGAGCACAGGTCACTATCCACACCTCCCCTCCCGGGAGCCTGTGCAGCCCACCACTGCCAGAGTCCCGTGATCCAGGGACAGCTTCCCCGGGAGAACACACGGGGCGCATCAGGCTGGTGCAACGTCACGCTGGCCTCTGCCGCCACAGGCTCACCCCACATCCATACCCCTTCCTCCCCCCTGTCCTGAGTGAGCTGGAGCCGCCAATTCAGCTGCTCCTTTAACCCCATCCTGTCTGAGCGAAGAACAGACGCCCTCAGGTGACCTACATGCAGAGGTGGGTCCAAATCCAAAGCTGAGCCCCAGGAGCTGTGCGAACAAAGAAGAGAAAGGGAAATTTCTCCCGGCAGCCTTAGAAGCAGCGGATTAAAGCTCCACAATCAACTTGATGTACCCTGCATCTGTGGAATGCCTGAACAGACAACGAATCATCCCAAATTGAGGAGGTGGACTTTGGGAGCAAGATATATTATTTTTTCCCCTTTTCTTCTTTTTGTGAGTGTGTATGTGTATGCTTCTGTGTGAGACTTAGTCTGTATAGCTTTGCTTTCACCATTTGTCCTAGGGTCCTGTCTGTCCGTAGTTTTTTGTTTCTTACTTTAAAAATATTTTTCATTAATAATTATTTTTTATTTTATTTTTTCTTTTATTTTATCCCCTCCCTCTCTCCCTCCCTCCCTCCCTCCCTCTCTCCCTCCTTCCCTTCCTTCCTTCCTTCCTTCTTTCCTTTTTTCTCCCTTTTATTCTGAGCTGTGTGGATGAAAGGCTCTTGGTGCTCCAGCCAGGCATCAGGGTGGGACAGCCAACTTCAGGATACTGGTCCACAAGAGACCTCCCAGCTTCACGTAATACCAAATGGTGAAAATCTCCCAGAGATCTCCATCTCAACACCAACAACCAGCTTCACTCAACAACCAGCAAGCTACAGTGCTGGACACCCTATGCCAAACAACTAGCAAAATAGGAACACAGGCCCATCCATTAGCAGAGAGGCTGTCTAAAATCACAATAAGGCCACAGACGCCCAAAAACACACCACCAGACGTGGACCTGCCCACCAGAAAGACAAGATCCAGCCTCATTCACCAGAACACAGGCACTAGTCCCCTCCACCAGGAAGCCTACACAACCCACTGAACCAACCATAGCCACTGGGGACCGACACCAAAAACAACGGGAACTACGAACCTACAGCCAGTGAAAAAGAGACCCCAAACACAGTAAGATAAGCAAAATGAGAAGACAGAAAAACACACAGCAGATAAAGGAGCAAGATAAAAATGCACCAGACCTAACAAATGAAGAGGAAATAGGCAGTCTACCTGAAAAAGAATTCACAATAATGATAGTAAAGATGATCCAAAATCTTGGAAATAGAATAGAGAAAACACAAGAAACATTTAACAAGAACCTAGAATAACTAAAGAGGAAACAAGCAAGGATGAACAACACAATAAGTGAAATTAAAAATACTCTAGAAGGGATCAATAGCAGAATAACTGAGGCAGAAGAACGGATAAGTGTCCTGGAAGATAAAATAGTGGAAATAACTACTGCAGAGCAGAATAAAGAAAAAAGAATGAAAACAACTGCGGACAGTCTCAGAGACCTCTGGGCCAATATTAAATGCACCAACATTTGAATTATATGGGTCCCAGAAAAAGAAGAGAAAAAGAAAGGGACTGAGAAAACATTTGAACAGACTATAGTTGAAAACTTCTCTAATATGGGAAAGGAAATAGTTAATCAAGTCCTGGAAGCACAGAGAGTCCCATACAGGATAAATCCAAGGATAAAGACGCCAAGACACATATTAGTCAAACTATCAAAAATTAAATATAAAGAAAACATATTAAAATCAGCAAGGGAAAAACAACAAATAACACACAAGGGAATCCCCATAAGGTTAACAGCTGATCTTTCAGCAGAAACTCTGCAAGCCAGAAGGGACTGGCAGGACATATTTAAAGTGATGAAGGAGAAGAACCTACAACCAAGATTACCCAGCAAGGATCTCATTCAGATTTGATGGAGAAATTAAAACCTTTACAGACAAGCAAAAGCTGAGAGAGTTCAGCACCACCAAACCAGCTTTACAACAAATGCTAAAGGAACTTCTCTAGGCAACAAACACAAGAGAAGGAAAACACCTACAATGACAAACCCAAAACATTTAAGAAAATGGGAATAGGAACATACATATCGATAATTACCTTAAATGTAAATGGATTAAGTGCTCCCACCAAAAGACACAGACTGGCTGAATGGATACAAAAACAAGACCCATATATATGCTGTCTATAAGAGACCCACTTCAGACCTAGGGACACATACAGACTGAAAGTAAGGGAATGGAAAAAGATATTCCATGCAAATGGAAACCAAAAGAAAGCTGGAGTAGTAATTCTCATATCAGAGAAAATAGACTTTAAAATAAAGACTATTAGAAGAGACAAAGAAGGACACTACATAATGATCAAGGGATCGATCCAACAAGAAGATATAACGATTGTAAATATTTATGCACCCAACATAGGAGCACCTCAATACATAAGGAAAATACTAACAGCCATAGAAGGGGAAATCGACAGTAACACAGTCATAGTAGGGGACTTTAACACCCCACTTTCACCAATGGACAGATCATCCAAAATGCAAATAAATAAGGAAACACAAGCTTTAAATGATACATTAAACAAGATGGGGGACTTCCCTGGTGGCGCAGTGCTTGGGAGTCCGCCTGCTGATGCAGGGGACATGAGTTCATGCCCCAGTCCAGGAAGATCCCCCATGCCGCAGAGCGGCTGGGCCTGTGAGCCATGGCCGCTGAGCCTGCGCGTCCAGAGCCTGTGCTCTGCAACGGGAGAGGCCACCACAGTGAGAGGCCTGTGTACAGCAAAAAACAAAAAACAAAAACAAAAAAAAAACAGGATGGACTTAATTGATATTTAGAGGACATTCCACCCAAAAACAACAGAATACACATTTTTCTCAAGTGCTCATGGAACATTCTCCAGGATAGATCATATCTTAGGGCACAAATCAAGCTTTGGTAAATTTAAGAAAATTGAAATCGTATCAAGTATCTTTTCCAACCACAATGCTATGAGACTAGATATCAATTACAGGAAAAGAGCTGTAAAAAATACAAACACATGGAGGCTAAACAATACACTACTTAATAACCAAGTGATCACTGAAGAAATCAAAGGGGAAATCAAAAAATACCTAGAAACAAATGACAATGGAGACACGGTGACCCAAAACCTATGAGATGCAGCAAAAGCAGTGCTAAGAAGGAAGTTTATAGCAATAGAATCCTACCTTAAGAAACAGGAAACATCTCAAATAAACAACCTAACCTTGCACCTAAAGCAATTAGAGAAAGAAGAACAAAAAAACCCCAAAGTTAGTAGAAGGAAAGAAATCATAAAGATCAGATCAGAAATAAATGATAAAGAAATGAAGGAAACGATAGCAAAGATCAATAAAACTAAAAGCTGGTTCTTTGAGAAGATAAATAAATGGATAAACCATTAGCCAGACTCATCAAGAAAAAAAGGGAGAAGACTCAAATCAATAGAATTAGAAATGAAAAAGACACTGCAGAAATACAAAGGATCTGACACTGCAGAAATACAAAGGATCATGAGAGATTACTACAAGCAACTCTATGCCAATAAAATGGATCATGAGAGATTACTACATGAGAGATTACTACAAGCAACTCTATGCCAATAAAATGGATCATGAGAGATTACTACATGAGAGATTACTACAAGCAACTCTATGCCAATAAAATGGACAACCTGGAAGAAATGGACAAATTCTTAGAAATGCACAACCTGCTGAGACTGAACCAGGAAGAAATAGAAAATATGAACAGACCAATCACAGGCACTGAATTGAAACTGTGATTAAAAATCTTGCAACAAACAAAAGCCCAGGACCAGATGGCTTCACAGGCGAATTCTATCAAACATTTAGAGATGAGCTAACACCTATCCTTCTCAAACTCTTCCAAAATACAGCAGAGGGAGGAACACTCCCAAACTCATTCTATGAGGCCACCATCACCCTGATACCGAAACCAGACAAAGATGTCACAAAGAAAGAAAACTATAGGCCAATATCCCTGATGAACATAGATGCAAAAATCCTCAACAAAATACTAGCAAACAGAATCCAACAGCACATTAAAAGGATCATACACCATGATCAAGTGGGGTTTGTTCCAGGAGTGCAAGGATTCTTCAAAATACGCAAATCAGTCAACGTGATACACCATATTAACAAATTGAAGGAGAAAAACCATATGATCATCTCAATAGATGCTGAGAAAGCTTTCAGCAAAATTCAACACCCATTTATGATTAAAACCCTGCAGAAAGTAGGCATAGAGGGAACTTTCCTCAACACAATAAAGGCCATATATGACAAACCCACAGCCAACATCGTCCTCAATGGTGAAAAACAAACCATTTCCACTAAGATCAGGAAGAAGACAAGGTTGTCCACTCTCACCACTATTATTCAACATAGTTTTGGAAGTTTTAGCCACAGCAATCAGAGAAAAAAAAGAAATGAATCCAAATCAGAAAAGCAGAAGTAAAGCTGTCACTGTTTGCAGATGACATGATACTATACCTAGAGAATCGTAAAGATGCTACCAGAAAGCTACTAGAGCTAATCAATGAATTTGGTAAAGTAGTAGGATACAAAATTAATGCACAGAAATCTCTTGCATTCCCATACACTAATGATGAGAAATCTGAAAGTGAAGTTAAGAAAATGCTCTCATTTACCATTGCAACAAAAAGAATAAAATATCTAGGAATAAACCTACCTAAGGGACAAAAGACCTGTATGCAGAAAATTATAAGACACTGATGAAAGAAATTAAAGATTATACAAACAGGTGGAGAGATATACCATGTTCTTGGATTGGAAGAATCAACATTGTAAAAATGACTCTACTACCCAAAGCAATCTACAGATTCAATGCAATCCCTGTCAAACTACCACTGGCATTTTTCTCAGAACGAGAACAAAAAATTTCACAATTTGTATGGAAACACAAAAGACCCCGAATAGCCAAAGCAATCTTGAGAACAAAAAACGGAGCTGGAGGAATCAGGCTCCCTGACTTCAGACTATACTACAAAGCTACAGTAATCAAGACAGTTTAGTATTGGCAGAAAAACAGAAATATAGATCAATGGAACAGGATAGAAAGCCGAGAGATAAACCCACGCACATATGGTCACCTTATCTTTGATAAAGGAGGCAAGAATATACGGTGGAGAAAGGACCCATTAAGTGGTGCTGGGAAAACTGGACAGGTACATGTAAAAGTATGAAATTAGAACACTCCCTGACACCATACACAGAAGTAAACTCAAAATAGATTATACACCTAAATGTAAGGGCACACAGTATGAAACTCTTAGAGGAAAACATAGGCAGAACACTCTATGACATAATTCACAGCAAGATCCTTTTTGACCCACCTCCTAGAGAAATGGAAATAAAAATAAACAAATGGGACCTAATGAAACTTCAAAGCTTTTGCACAGCAAGGGAAACCATAAACAAGACGAAAAGACAACCCTCAGAATGGGAGAAGATATTTGCAAATGAAGCAACTGACAAAGGATTAATCTCCAAAATTTACAAGCAGCTCATGCTGCTTAACAACAACAAAAAAAACAACCCAAACCAAAAATGGGCAGAAGACCTAAATAGACATTTCTCCAAAGAAGATATACAGATTGCCAAGAAACACATGAAAGAATGCTCAACATCGTTAATCATTAGAGAAATGCAAATCAAAACTACAATGAGATATCATCTCACACCCATCAGAATGGCCATCATCAAAAAATCTAGAAACAATAAATGCTGGAGAGAGTGTGGAGAAAATGGAACACTCTTGCACTGTTGGTGGGAATGTAAATTGATATAGCCACTGTGGAGAACAGTATGGAGGTTCCTTAAAAAACTAAAAATAGAACTACCATACGACCCAGCAACCCAACTACTGGGCATGTGCCCTGAAAAAACCATAATTCAAAAAGAGTCATGTACCAAAATGTTCATTGCAGCTCTATTTACAATAGCCAGGACATGGAAGCAACCTGTCTCCATCATCGGATGAATGGATAAAGAAGATGTGGCACATATATACAATGGAATATTACTCAGCCATAAAAAAACAAAATTGAGTTATTTGTAGTGAGGTGGATGGACCTAGAGTCGGTCACACAGAGTGAAGTAAGAAAGAGAAAGACAAATACCGTACACTAACACATATATATGGAATCTAAAAAAAAAAAAAAAAAAGGTCATGAAGAACCTAGGTGCAAGACGGGAATAAAGACACAGACCTACTAGAGAATGGACTTGAGGATACGGGGAGGGGGAAGGGTAACCTGGCACAGAGTGAGAGAGTTGCATGGACATATATACACTACCAAACAGAAAATAGCTAGCTAGTGGGAAGCAGCCGCATAGCACAGGGAGATCAGCTCGGTGCTTTCTGACCACCTAGAGGGGTGGGATAGGGAGGGTGGGATGGAGGGAGATGCAAGAGGGAAGAGATATGGGAACATATGTATATGTATAACTGATTCACTTTGTTATAAAAAAGAAACTAACACAGCATTGTAAAGCAATTATACTCCAATAAAGATGTTAAAAAAAAGATTCAGAATGGAAAGACAAAGCCTTACTTTGAACTAATGTTAATGGAAAATATTTTTATGAAGATGCTACTGACCTATTCATATAAGTGGCTTAGCTTTTCAAAGTGAAGCTGAATATTATAATGTTACAGCAATAGCACTGGATAAAAAATTAACTGTAAAACAGCTTTGTGACTTCTTTTAGAAAATTCAATTCTGGATACGTTTTCAGTTTTATAGTTAGTTGTGGTGGTTTATTCTAATCAGCAGTGATTTAAGCTTAAAAAAAAAAAAAAAACTTTTAAGGGCTTCCCTGGTGGTGCAGTGGTTAAGAATCTGCCTGCCAATGCAGGGCACACGGGTTTGAGCCCTGGTCCGGAAAGATCCCACCTGCCGCGGAGCAGCGAAACCCGTGCACCACTACTACTGAAGCCCATGTGCCTAGAGCCCGTGCTCCACAACTAGAGAAAGCCTGCAAGCAACAACGAAGACCCAATTCAGCCAAAAATAAATAAATAAAATAAATTTTTAAAATAACTTTTTTTTTTTTTTTTTTTTGTGGTACGCGGGCCTCTCACTGTTGTGGCCTCTCCCGTTGTGGAGCACAGGCTCTGAACGCGCAGGCTCAGCGGCCATGGCTCACGGGCCCAGCCGCTCCGCGGCATGTGGGATCTTCCCGGACCGGGGCACGAACCCATGTCCCCTGCAGCGGCAGGCGGACTCTCAACCACTGCGCCACCAGGGAAGCCCTAAAATAACTTTTAATATAGGCATTCACCGAGTAAAATATGTAACAACAGAATTTGTTAAAAGTCATCTTTCTACCTGCCAGTGTTTTTTTTACTGCTTGTCTTAGCCTTGGTTCTGGTTCTCCTAAAAGCACGGCCCAAGACAAAAGCTTGCATCCAGTAGTTTACTGGGGATGTGATCCCAGCGAACAGGAGTGAAGGGGAAATGAAACAGATGGCAGGAAAGCCAATCAAGGACACATTGAGTTGGAAACAACATAGTACTGGGGCTTGATCTTGAGCAGCCTTATTAAATGTTCCTCTGAATTGTCTTTGAAGGGCGGTTAGAGGACGGCGCCACACCTCTTCCAAGTTGTATATGCCCAAATGCCAAGCAGTTCCTGTAGCTTGTCAGAAGCCAGGAGGCAAGGTGCAGTTGCCCAGTCCTGCTTGAAACTGGTTGCCATACTAGTGGTCAGGTAAGAGGCCAAGAGGATTTGAAGTGACATATGGGAGGTCTACCACACTGCTCTTAAAATGACCAGTGTTTTAATGCCACCCAAAGTGATTAAATTGGTATTCACTATGATGACGCTAACAGTATTTTCTAATCTAATTTACTGGATAAGTTATGGGTTTGTATATTTAAGATTTCACTTTTAAAAATTTAAAACATTTGAATTTAAGTTGTTTGGAAAAAATAACATAGAATACTATGTTCCCTATATATAAATTATCATTTTATGGACACATGAAGCTCTTTACATTTTTCCCAGAATTTTAAGGGGCAGATGGGAGGAGGAGATAAAGAAACATACTCCAAAGGAACATTAATGAAGTAGAAAAAAAAAGCTAGGCTTATAGTCTAATCCAGTTTTACCTTAGACAATTCACTGAACCACTCTGTTTTTTCCAGCGAAGGATGACCTCCAAAGTCTCTTCCAGCTGTAAAAGTTTATGATTCTTAGACAATAATGCCACTAAAGATGGAGGGACCTAAGCCCAGGGAAACCTACTAGCTCCACACGACTAGTGGAGGCATGTGCAAATAAAAGTAGACGCAAGACCTGACCTTAAATCTTAGAAGCTGGTGGCTATTTCTAGACTTGTCATGAATGAGACTTCCTTGGTATTGTCCATGTTTTAAAGCACTAAGTAGCTCTACCACCTTGTAGGAAACCAGGAGAAATATAAACAATAAAAAGTGACTAGAGATTGATTAAGAACTCTGAATTAAATAGGATATTTAGCAAGGCTTCAGAAAAGGAAGCTAAACCAGCATTTATCTAACTTTGCATTTTGGGCTACTTGCATCAAAATCACCTGAGCCCCTTAATAAAAATGCAGGCTTCTGGTCCTATCCCCTAACCATATTTATCGATCTCTTTGGAAGGGACTCAAAACCTGCATTTTTAAATAACCCACCAAGTGATTCTCAAAACATCCTACAGTTTGAGAGCCTCTGATACAGTATTGTAGGTAAGTGGGAAAATATACAGAAAGCAGATGAGGAAAGAACAAGGCCAGATAAAGAAACAAAAGGATGCTAAAAAATGATAGGATGGCTGAGGAAAGGAAGGATGCAGTATATACTAGGGCACTGTTTCATTTTTCTATAAATTACTGTATATAAACAGAAAACTTAAGCCTATAACCTGCTGAACAAATAGCTTATTAACCTAATTCTAGAAAACTAGAACATTTGAAAGATACCTCAAACTTCACATCATTATTTGAAAATATGTAAGATTTACCTTCTCAGAGCAATTGTATGAGCAACATACAAATAATCAGATGACAACATCAGCACCAAATTATGAATTTATTTTTAGCCTCATTGGGTTGGTTGATTTTGTGTCTCCTTAGCTTTATCTTTTCATCTAACTTTCTCACCTACTTCTACTTTGTGTATAACCACAAGTCACTTTACATCCTTTTTGAAAAAAATTTTATTTGGACTCAGTCACTAGCACCCAAATAAATAAACAAAAGCCCCCACAAACTTTGTGGAACTCCAAAAGCATTTTAATATGCCCTCCTGTGTAGTAAGGTTAACAAATGAAGTGAAATAATGGTTGTGACCACTCCCTGGTAATAGTGGCAAAACTTCTATGACAATTCTAACAGACAGAAGAGGGCACAACTGTTAAAAGCTACAAACCTTGGTGTTCAGAAGAGCACTTAGCTACAATGGAGCCATTAAGGCTAAAGTGACCTTTTTGGTGATTCCTTGCTACTCCCCACCCCACTCCCCATTTACCTAAGGCACAGTGTAGGTTTTGCAAACCTAATTATTCAGATCCTAATTAAGTCAAAAATTGACTGTTAGTCAAATACTTGTCAGTTAAATGACACAAAGCTATGACAAGCGTTTACTGAACTAAAATGAACTGCTCTACAATGTTGCACTTAAGCAGCTCCTCTGAGTCCAAATGGTACTTTCAGATCTTTCCAGATCTCAGCTGTTCTACTTAAAACAGAACACTGGAGCAGTTGGTTAACCAGTTAAAAGTCTCACATATGAGCACCTAAACTCCCATTAAAGCAAAAATATCATCAATGTCGTCTGTCTCCTTAGTGATTCCTGATGTATTATGTTTATTTATTTGCATCGTTGTCCAAGAATCAGTTTCATTTTCATTGCTTTCTATAAGATTTTCATGAATTTGTTTCTCCTTAGTTTGTATGACAGGACTTGAAACTCTTCTACTCAACACTTGCTTATTGTTAGGGTAGAGATCAGTTGTACAAACTGTAGGGTGTGAGAGTCTCCCTTTAATGATATCGGTAGCACTCTGAGTCCCTTGAGGGGGCTGCTGGGTTTCCTTTAAAAGAGTCGACTGCAACTTTCTCTGTGGTTTCCTTCGTTTCAATGAAAATTTATTCTGTGATCTTCGTCTCAGATGATTCTTCAAAGTTTTGCTACCTGAGCCTTGAAGAAGGCAGTTGCAAATTGAAGTTTTTATGCACTCTAGTTTCTTTGGCAAACTTTAAGACAGAGAGAGGAAAAATTGGAGATTGTTAAGATGCAGAAAAACATTCTCAGAAACTTTTATCTCCCTTTTACCAACTTCCAATTGAAAAATATTTATAAGTCCTATGCCTGTGTACAACTCCAGAATCATAAGGAAAAATAAGGAAATAGGAGCTTCAACCCAAGTCTGTGTTTTCAGAGCACAACTTCCCTCTGATTTAGATTGTGAGCAAATGTGTCCCCATTATGTTTCCAAAGTAAAGTAGCTCCTACAAGTAGCAAGGTAACTGAATGGTGAGATATCTCCATATTTTAGTGCCAGAGCTCTTCCCCGATAATTGCTAATCTGTTCATAATATAATAGGAATGGAACTGGGGAAAAGATGAATCACAAATAGAAAAATTGCTAGGATGCATCAACCCATTTCTGGATTAACAGATTCATATTACAGCAGGAAATGAACAAAGAAAAAGGAATAAAAGTGAAGAGGGAGTTTATGTAAAATGAGAAAACGGCTCCTGGCATAGACATAATGACAGCCTTGAGCTACCCTAATTGTGATTCATATATCATCTTCAAATTTGGGAATTTGGAACTCAAATGGCCAGTTATTTTAGGTGTTTTGCTTCTGAATAGGGTACACTGCCACAAGGTACATCGGTACCCTGCTAACTGCCTGTTTGTGATAGACTGCAAAAGATTAGCCTGAGTCTGTATCTCCTACATTACCCTCTTCCTTTTTAAACAAATATAGAACTTTGAGGAAGCCCATTTTAATGTAGAAATTCATGATCTCTGTTTCCAAACCATTTTGTCTTACCATAAGCAGTAATCTTTAATTGAGGAGAGGGTAGGTATACTTCCCAATTGAAATGGAAATAGGAAGAATGAAAACAGAAGGATCAGAGGATCTGCACTGAGTTCTAGATCTCCAGCTCTAATACCCTGAGTAAAATCCTCTATTTCCTCATCTATATAATATGAATAATACTACCTACCTCACAGAGTTATTGTGGACATTAAATAAAATTCAAATGTACTACAAATATATTACTGAAACAGCAAACCAGGGCAGAATAAAAAGACACTATATTTTTGTGGGGTGCAAAATAATGGTCTTATCAAATAACTACTAGTTTCTTACCCTCTGCATTAACTTTTAATTATCATCTCTGCCTCATCTACCTCTGACTTTACATGCAGTCTTGAACAGAACACCTCCATCTTAGGCTGAGTTTCTACTCTAGAATGTAATGTAAAAACCCTTAACTTCCCCAACAGCTTTTAATGAAAACTTGCTATAAAACCATCAATATATATATTTTTTACTAAAATAGGAATAACTTTTCCATAAATTTTTAAAGAAAATTTAACAAATTTTAGACTGTGATTCAGCCACGGGAACCATTATAAAGCCCTGAATAGATACAGTAAGTCCCCTACATACAAACGAGTTCCATTCCGAGAGCATGTTCTTAAGTCCAATTTGTTCGTCAGTCCAACAAAGTTAGCCTAGGTACCCAACTAACACAATCGACTATATAGTACTGTATTGTAATAGGTTTAACAAAACTGTACTTTAAGTAGATCTCAATTTTAGACTACTGGACATTAAAAAGGCTAACTTGAATATATATACTTTTGCCCTAAATGATAATAGAAAAAGTAAAGAAATACAATTTTTGTGATGTACCTACCTATAGCCTTGAGCTTCCACATGTTTAAGCCGGTTGCTTTTAAGAAGTTTATTACCCAGAAAGGTGGTCTGAGCCTTGAGTTTTTTGCTCCTACACCACAGAATTGCCATTTGGATCTCTTCAGAAAGTTGTACGAAAGTGTCAGTTTCTCGGAATCTTTGCACAAGACTTTTTACACAGGGAGTTTCTATTGCTTTCCAAGAAGAACGTTTGGTTGCCTTTAGTTTGGATTGAGAACATTTAAACTCAAAACTGTTCGCCTGAAATATGGAACGATGAGAAAAATATATTGGATTTGTTATTGACTTATATAACAACAGAGAGAAGCTGACTCACAGACTATAAAAATTTGAAAATATGTCTTTTTAAAAGAAGGAAAAAAAGTTTTTTCAGCCCACTATGCTTTCCTTTTTTTTTTTTTTGCCGTGCTGCTCGGCTTGTGGGATCTTAGTTCCCCAACCAGGGACTGAACTCGTGCCCCCTGCAGTGGAAGCGCAGAGTCCTAACCACTGGATGGCCAGGGAATTCCCTTCCTTTTTCTTAAAAATGTTTTTATTCACTGCTCCTAACACAAGATTTTTTCCCCTCTGTGCTACAACAGATCCCATCTATAGCTAAATTCAGCTGTATACAGGTAACAATATAAATACTTGCATACATATCTATTTATTTAACCTATACATACGAATAAAACTCCACATGATTAAGTATTGGTCAAAGCCTATCTAGTGGGAAAAAAATCACTGAAGAGCCCTCTTCCTCTAATACTGGACTACCACAACTTGTTTTTCATTTATTTCTATATCCTGAGTCACCCTCCTCAATGATGGGTCATAAATGTTATTGAAAACATGTGAGAATGGGGATGATTGCTGAATGTATGTTAAAAATGCTTAACTGAGCAACATTTCCAACTCCAATCCAACCATCTTTTGATGTGGCACCGTTGGTCTCTTCAACCTCATCTTTCTACATCAAGTCAAGTTTGACTTTTATCAACTTTTACTGTTTATTGAAATATGCCACCTAGTAGGTCTGCTTCCATCCTCTGTCCAAAACTTACCTTCTTCCAAATTTCTCACTCTCAAGAACATAAAGTAGTAGAAAATATGAAAGCAGAGACCTATCAACACTTTGTGTTGGTGATCCATAAAAGTTTGACCTAAAAGTAAGATAAGCATATTGGTGCTAAATGCTAAAAATATGGTAGTCATTGGTCATGCTGGAAACAGCTCACCTAGGAACAGGTGGACGGACTGCAGAAAGTTTCAAGAGTCACAGAGAGCCGTAGTTATTAAGAGAGAGAGCTGACGAAACTATTTGGAGGACTGGTGTAAAGATAAAGGACAAAGACTATGAAACCAAACTGCCTGCATTCAAATCCCAGTTCTGCCCCATATCTGCTGTGTGGCCTGTGCAAATTTCTTGTCCTTTCTGTGCCTTAATTTTCTCATCTGAAATATGGCAACAGTAATAATAGCACCTACCTCACAGGGCTTTTGCAAGGATTATATGAGTTAACACATATAAAGTGTTTTGAACAATGCCTGGCAAAGAGTAAATGCAACGTAAGTGTGATGATGATCATATCTTCCTCTGGAACTTGTGAATCGGACAAAATATAAATGCAAACTGGAATCCTTGTAAGCCTTCAAGAAAGTGCTGACTCGTTAGAAATGATTAAGAATTCTTGAATCGAATGGAAAAAATAACCCATGAAGGAAACCAGAAGAAAACAGTTTTGAAAAGAGAAAGGGTAAAAGAAGTCAAGAAGTTACTGATGAAAGAGGATGACACTGATGTACTTATCCATGTCAGGTCCAGAACAAACAGAATTTGCAGACACTGGCCAAGGAGAGGAATCAGGTTAAAGCTTGGATGCTGACAGGAAGAAAGAAATAGAAGCCTCATGACAAAGGATGAGGATGACGATAATGACGATGAAAGTCGCTAACAATATCTAACACCAATTAAATGCTTACCACACTTTAGACTCTGTGCTGAACACTTTACATGAACTAAAACTGGCACAACCCTATGAGGTACATACTGTTATTAGAAACAGAGGTATGGACAGGCCAAGAAACTTACATAGGTCACAGAGTAGTACAAACCAAAGCCAGGACTCAAACCACTTCTGTCTGATTATAAAGCCCATACTCTTAAGCTGCAGTACAATCCACTCCTATGATGGATCCTAGGATCACTTTAAAATTCTAGCAAAACTCTTAGTAAAATGTTTCTGAAGGCACTGTATTAACTGAATTAACTACATGCACTCAAATCCCTTGGGAATGCCTCTATTCATTCAGAAACACACACTGAGAACTAAGATGGCACTACTCTTAGAGCTGGGGATAAAAACAGAAGATTCAGTCCCTGCCATTGGTAAGTGGCATCTACTCTACAAATCAGCAGAAATCATAAGCTATATTAAAATAAGCCAGACAAACCTGAATAGCTCTGTGTTTCAGCTGTTTGCAGAAAGCCCTCACGTCAAATTCTGATGACTTTTCTGTGAAGATGGAAAGATCACAGATACAAAAACTTAGGCATACTATTTTCAAATCAACAAACTCTTAAGTGCATGACTACATTTCTTGCCAAATTACTACAAGAGAAACAAAGGGAATTAAGCAAGCAAAGAACTATGAAGCAACAACAGAAACAACTTTATATGCTCAAGCTGAGAAAACACAGGTATTACCATACCTCTCTAAGAATAATCAGAGTTAAAATTAAGAAGAAAGATGCTGAATTTCTTCCTACACAATGCATGACTACATTGTAATTTCAAAAGTTTTTTTGTTTGTTTTTTTTAGAGTATGTGCCATATCAAAGCAAATTACCTTTTAAGATTTTCTTATTCTTTACTGGCTGTCCAAGATCCACATTATTCTGAATATTGATCTTCATTTGTTTAGCTTTTTTGGAAATTCTAAGTAATGTTTCTTCACTGGACCTCTGTGATTGCTCTTTTGTTAAAAATAGTTTATTTAGCAGTTTAGTTACTCCTTTAGCTGCAAAAGCTGTAGGCATTTTTTTCTTAAAGATTTCAAAGTAGGGCTCTCCTAAAAATTCAGCAATATCAGAAGGAAAGGTAAAACCTTTGAAGTAAGGCAATGGTTGAATCCTGGAGACCTCTTGAAGTAATCCAAACAATGGCTCATATAAAGAAACCAGCCTTTTTAAAACATCTTTATAGAGAACCCTAGAGAAAGAAGAAGGATCTCATGAATTAGCTAGTAATTATCATTTGCAGATTACATAATAATAAGAGAGTCAGGGCTTCCCTGGTGGCGCAGTGGTTGAGAGTCCGCCTGCCGATGCAGGGGACATGGGTTCGTGCCCCGGTCCGGGAAGATCCCACATGCCGCGGAGTGGCTGGGCCCGTGAGCCATGGCCGCTGAGCCTGTGCGTCTGGAGCCTGTGCTCCGCAACGGGAGAGGCCACAACAGTGAGAGGCCCGCGTACCACAAAAAAAAGTAAAAAAAGTAAAAAAAAAAAATAATAAGAGAGTCAAAGCTGAAAATAATGCCTGTGAATCTGCCACTATAGATTAAAAAAACGCTAAAGCGGACACTTGCAAAGAGCTAGATTAGTCCAGCCTAAACAGAAAAATGCAAGTACAAAATGCTATATAAAACCAAATAAAGTACTACATGGAGAGATATCTCAAAAGATATGCCTCAAAATCTTAAGTGTGGTTTTATCTAGATGATGAGATTTTAGGCAAATTTCAGGTTCTTTGCATTTTTTCTATTTTTAAAAGTTTCTTAAAATAACCTTATTATAATCAGCAAAAATCAAAGCTATTTTCATTATAGGAATAATGAAGGTTTGATATTTTAAAATAATACAATTAGTAATTCTAACACTGTTAGTACTAAAAACAAGCAGAATAAAAAATAAGATGATTGGAAATAGTACTTGAGATATCCAGGTTAAGATATCAAAGCAAGGTTTAGAGAGAATTTTCTCTCTTTTTTTGGCTTTCATTCAAATTAGAGCTTATCAAACCAATTGTTTAAAATGGCCCAAAACAGTTCTCCTTATAAATATGGGCAGATTTTGAATCCAATTATCCATCAAATAAGTTTCATAATATATATTGTGAGATGCAAGGAAAGGGCTCTTTGGTTTGCAACTAGTATTATCAGTGTTCTTTACATCAACTAACTATGGCTCAAAAAGCAGTGGTGGTTCAGGTGGAAGAAAGGAATCTAGAAAACATAAGGAAGGTCATTGACATTAAAAGTTAGAAACCTAATGGCAGAAACAAATGATACAGACTGCTCAGGAACACCTTCATTTTAAATGGCCCAGCTGCTGAATGATTAGAGGAAACCTTTTTTTTTTTAAATTCCAGCTGCTAATCCTAGGAATTCATTTGCTTAGTTGTTTAGTGTTGAGGTGATCTCATGGATTCAGATTCAAAGCCTAATCCTTTGACATAACCATCAACACTTAGCTTCCCAATCTACCCCAAATAAACTCTGATCAAATGAAGAAACAGAATTCCTGCATCTTCAGCATCCCATGGGAAAGCAAATATGAAAACTACTAATAAGAAACTTAGTCTGAGTTAGAGAAATGAAGGATTTCAAAGGTACATACATACATACCATAACCTGCTCACCAGCCCAACCATCACAAGGTTTAAAATAATGAATTCTTGCAAACCTAGATGTTTCACAGTCAAGCTGGAGAATCAAGTTAAAATTGGAAAACAGAATCAAAGGAATTTAGGTTTCTTTAAGTTACATTTATGAAAAAAACAGACTGGAAGTAGAAAGAATTTTCTTGAAGGAACTAAAACCTTAAAACATGTTCTATTTAAGTCACGGAAGCTTAAAAATAAAGTAATATACACTCTGCTAGAGGAAAAATAAAGTAATACACACTCTGCTAGAGGTCTCATATAAATTTAGTTTCTAAGATTAAGAATTTCTAACAGTCAGTGCCCTTAGGATAATACATACTAGGTAGAGACAGAAGTCTCTGGCAATGGCTATATCAGGCAAATCCCAGGAAAAGGAAGCCAAAGAGCAAAATTTTGAGAATTCCCGTAAGTTATAACTCCTACAGACTCCCTAGCTTTCAAATATAAATACTATTAAATATATCCCAACAATTCCAATTCAGAAGAAGGTACTTTAGTTGATTCAAGGATACAGAAATGTCTTGCAGCAACAGTCCAACAAGCGAAGTAGCAACTTGCAGGATCCCAAAATCTTCATCAACACCAGTTCCACCACTGGTTGGCTAGGGATGACACATGCTTTGGTATTTACAGGCTGATTTTCACTTGGCAAAAATAGAAAAGTACATTACTTTCATTCTTAAATATAAAGCACTTATATAGCAGTTTTCAAGTGCAGACTTGCTTTAAGCTCAATTTGAGGTAGTTATGTTTAATAATGACTCACTGAAGTTGACTGACACTTATGTTTCAAAATAATCTACCATGACCCAGATTTCAATGTCACATCATTTCCTCCCACTGGCCGAGAGAGGGAGATTACCACAGAATACCAGGGGCCTTTTATTGAAACAAAATTTGTACAGCTAAGGTATAATTGTTTATATTCTAACAATAAGTGAAGCAAGTCTAAAGCGAGATCACAGCAAGACACTGGGTTTCCAGCCCACCAAAAAGCCCATTACAAAGCAACTGGACCACTTACTTAGAAGAAAATGACTCAGAGAGATCTTGAATTGAACCTTCCAAATTCATGTTTTTCAAGCGTTTTAAACATTGTTCAACCTGAAAGGGGAAGAGCAGCTCATGTGTGACACAGACAAAGCCACTGATGTGACCAGGAAAACAAAGAAATACAAAATTTCAAAGTATGGAAATACACTCAATACCAAAGAATGCCTTTTTTTAAGGGTAAAGAAACCCATAGCCCAAAGCAATTGCTTCTGGTTAAAAATTTGAAATTTATCCAGCCAAATAAATTCTTCAAATCAGGTTATGACTAAGAATTTATTGTACTACATGCCAGGATGTGCTTGATGCTATAAAGGGGACCAAGGTAAGTATAAGATTATTCTCAAGATTTTATTTTTTCTGAAGCAACATGATTTCTAATAGTGAAACTATTAAAACAAGACAGTAAATTATTAAGTACTAAATTTCAACAGTCTGTAAGTGCCACAGACATAAGGGATCAAGTGATAGAGGGATTGGGCATTGTAAACATACAGGACCAGGTGAGCAAAGGCTCAGAGGAGGGAACGAATGTGGTGAGTAGGAGGACTCACGAAGAGTTCAGGCCGTCTGAAATACAAAATATATGAAGATGAAGACCAGAGAGAAGCCTGAGCTAAGGAAAACTGAAGAGGCCAGATCACGGGGGATCTTGTAAGTTAACCTAAGAGGCTTCCTCTTTATTCAGGAGACAGTGGAGAAATATTAAAACTTAAAGCTGTGTTTTAGGATGATTAACCTGGCTTTGGTACACATGAATATGCCAGAGTGGAGGAAAGACTGGAAGATGAAAGATCAGTCAGAATTGCAAGACGACTAACAACTGACAAGGTCAGAAAAAAGAAATGGCAGCCAGAACTAAAAAGGGACTAGATGCAGAGAAAGTTTTGACTGATCAGTTGGCCGGATAGGAGAGCTACGTAAAAGAAAGAAGCAGAGAAAACAGAACACCAAATTTTTCTGACCGGATAATTATTCGCAACTTGGAAGCCGGGAGGAGAAATACATATGTTAGATCTGAGATGGTAAGTTTGGTTTTGGCGTTAAAGACTCAGAAGGAGATAAAAGCTGCCCCAGAGAAGAAAACTTAAGAAAGACCATGATCCCAAATCTTTCTTTGATGAAAAAATCTTCATCTTTTTTGCCTTAAGTAATGGGAGTGGAAAACTAACCAGAGAGCATGAATCTGTAAGGTTAGAGACTATGTCTGTCTTTTTCATCCTGTACACCTAGCACGAAGCACAGTGCCTGGCACATAGAAAGTTTCAAAAATACTTGGAGAATTAATAAAATGAATGAATGAATGGACACGTAAGGAACTCAGGTTAGGAGGCTCTACTCTGTGGTGTAGTCCCTGAGCTGGAGGGCCCAATTTTGTCTTTAACTCCAAAAGTTACACAAAACCACTTTACACAACTTGTTATATACTCATTCAATATATTACCGATTAGATTACATACCCCACAATAAATAGACTGCAACTTTGTTCTTTTTATGATTTTGGGATTTTGATTATGGTCAGGAAAATTGTTTCTTAATCCAAAACTCTGTCTTGATCAAAGTACTCAATCTTTAAACTAGGCAGAGACATGGTACTTTATTATAGATTGCATATAATGAAGAAAATTTTTCATAAAAATTACCTATAATAAGATAAATAAATAAAAAGTAAACATAAAAACAAAAAATTACCTACCTACTAGAAACAAGACTGGGAAAGAATGCAACATAGTTCCTTTTTAAATTGTTTTTTGAAATGCTTTCAGGGGAAGAAAAAAAAAAAAGCCCACATGCAATTGCAAGATGACCTATAAATCACAAGTAAGTTACTGCGATTAAGTTACAAAATATTAAATGGCAGTGTGATCTCCATCTTCATCAACTCAAACATGTTGAGTATTAAACACAGGGCTCCCACCTTACCTGTTTGAGGGCCAAATGGGGCTTGTGGCGGCCCATTCTGTTGTGATTGCTGTAAAGGACTGCACATAATACATCTGTTTCTGCATCTAAGATTTGGCTCTTCAGTGACAATGTAACGAGACAGCATTCTTTAATTACAGCTGCAATGCAAAGGTCTAAAGCAGAGATGTTTCGTAAGACTTAATATGCATTTCTACATTAAGTATATTCTATAAAAAATACACTGAAAGAAGCATATTTCCTTATGTTTTAAAGAAATCAAGAACAAATTAACATAATCAGCCTCACCTGTAAGAACATAATTAATGTTTCCAAGTATGTGAGAAGTGACATAGGAAGGAAGTGATCGTACAGTGACAGATGATATCAAGTCCAGGAAATCATTAAGAGAACATGTGTTAAAGTAGAATGTACATCTTTACACCACATTTTATCATGATCTTAATAATCTTTCATACGAATACTCTGCAGTCATTTGGTGTACACTTAACACTTCGAGTACCTTAAAGGTGGGACGTGTTGTATACTTCTCTACCACTTTAAGAATATATTCAGAAGAGAAATCACTATAACAGCTGGAAATTATATTACATAATGAATGTCTGACTGAACACGGGGTGCTTATTTAGTAAGACAAGGTAACAGCCTCCTAGTCTGAAAAAGCTGTGAACAGAAGATGGGAGTAAATGTGTTCTCTATGGCTCTAAGGGTAGCAGTAGCATCCTAAGTGGCAGTAACGCAAAGGAAGACTTACACACAATGTGGAGAACTTTCTTACTATACGAACTATTTGAGGCCAGAATGGGCTGCCTTTGGGGTGGGGGGAGACTTGGTGAATTTCCACGCCTAACAGAATCCTGTTAAAGAATCTTTGAATAGAGGAAGGGGTAAGATTAATCTGTAAACTGAGCAGGATGGATGGATGGGGAGGGGGATGTGATGATTAGATAAGTTACAAGTATTTAATAATAACAGCTGTCATTTGAGTGTTTATTTACTGTATCAGGCATTGTTCCAAATGCTTTACCTATAATGTTAATTCTTTCATCAGAACAGCTCTATGAGGCAAGTACTATTTTTATCCCCATTTGAAAATGCGCTTAAGCCCAGAAAGGTTAAATAATGACATTTCCCACTCCTCACCCCAGCTCCAGCAGAGAGAAGAGCCAGGATTCAAACCCAGGCAATTTGGCTCCTGAGCCCAGCGTGTACTGCCCTACTGCCTAATAACGGCAATGCCACCATACCTTGATAGAACACTTTAGACCACGCTCTCCTAAATGACATCATTAGATCCTCCGAACAACCCGGTGATAGGGAAAACTAACCCCATTTTACAGATAAGAAACGAGGGATCCAGAAAGATTGCGGTTTAACTGCAGAGTGCTTGAGTGACGACCCGCAGCCTCTCAGAGGCAGAGGTCGAGAAAGACTGAGGGGGAACCACAGCACTTGGTGGCCTGAGTGAACGCAGGGTCCCCAAGCAGCAATTTTTCCTGACGCTAGCTGCGTCCGTCCTCTTTCCCATTTCGGTGCGGGGCTGGATCTTGGGCCCCAGCCAGGCCCTGCGGTAGACTCGATGGGTCCAGCGAGGAACGGCGATGCCTGCAAAATTCCTCAGCAAGCTCTAGGACCCAGGCCTCTATCGGTCGCGGCCCTGCGCAGCGTCCCGCGGGTTCCGGAAGTCCCGCCCCCACCCCGCGCACGTGCGCCTGCCTGACGCCTCCTCCGGAAAAACCTGCACCCCTCGCCGGGCGCCTCACTCACCCAGCGCCGCGCCGGGGTCCTGTACGGTCACTGTGCTGCGGCTCCCCGCCTTAGGGAGCCTCACGCGGTTCCATGGCTGCGGGCCCGGCAGCAGCGCAGCCATCTTGGGAGGCAGGAGAGGGACTGGGAAAGGTGGACCTGGGCGAGACCCAGTGGAGCGACCGAAGGAGGGGCGATGAGCCGACGTCAGGGGAAGGTAGAGGGCAAGGGGTGGGGCGGGGGCGGGGCCCGGGAGGGGAAAGGGGAGGGTTCTTCACGAAATAGTGGACCAAGTACGGTGAACCTGAAGAACCCAGAGAGTCATCCAGCCCCTGGTCACTAATACCTGGCCGCGTATCAGAATTACTTGGGAGAATTTGGGGGAACCGCATCCCTGTACTACTCAATCAGAATCTCGGAATGGGGCGAGGAATCCGCCTTGTGTTTATGCTTCCCCACGGAAGCACAACCAGTTTCGGTGCTACTTCAAGGTATTTTACAGATGTGGAAAGTGAGGTCCGCAGTTGAGTTGGTGCATACGCCCCCATCTCCACCTCAACCATTAGCGGAAAAGGAAGAAATGAAATAAAGAGGCTTATGCAAAGTGTGCATTTGTAACGCAGAAGTAATTTAAGTTAGTCAAGGAAGGCTCTACCTGGAGCAGCAGCAAAACCACGATCATAGAAACTTGGAGGCCGTCTGACTCTCCATCAACCCCATCTTCTGTCAGTGTCCAAAACAAGACGATATACCAAGCTTTCCTGATCCTCACCTCATTTATATCTTTCTAATAGTTCATTTATCTTCAGCTACCCTGATACCAGCTTACTTAAGGCCCCCCGCGAATGTATTAGAGAGGCAGTTAGTGGGTTTTGAAGACGGACCAGCAAGGTTTTGATTCTAGATCTGCCCTTTACTAGCTCTATGATCTCAGGAAGGTTACCTAACTCCTCCAAATCTTAGTGTTCCTACAGGTAAAATGAAGATAATAATACAAACTTATAAAGTGCTCACAGTTAAAAAGTGCTTTAGAATAGTGTCTGGCATACAAACAGTGTTTACTGTTAGCAGAATTCGTATTGTTGATATTTTTACTGTTTAATACAAATAGCCACGCCACACTGAAACACTTTGCATGCTCTCTGTGTGTGCCTTTGTACATATTAATTTCTCTATCTGGGCCATTTCCCTGAAACACAATCTCCCTCAGCTCTGGTGTCATCACCTCTAGGTAATTCTTCCTGAGCATCCCATTCCCACTCCATAGCTTGATGTAGAGACGACTTTATGTACACCCGTAGTGCCCTGTGCTGGCCTCTGTGTTAGCCTCCTATTGCTGCTGTAACAAATTACTACAAACATAGTCACTTAAAACAACACAGTTATTATATTACATTTTTGGAGGTTAGAAGTCCAAAATGGATCTCACTGGACTAAAGTTGTCAGGGCTGGATCCTTCTGGAGGCTCTAGTGGAGAATTCATTTTCTTGCTTTTTTCAGCTTCTAGAGGCCACCTGCATTTCTTGGCTCATGTCTCCATCCTCCATTTGCAAAGTCAGTAGCACAGCATCTTCCAATCTCCCTCCAGCCTCTCTTTCTCTCTCACCCTCCTGCCTGCCTTCATCTTAAAAGGACCCTAGTGATTACACTGAGCCCACCAGAATAACCCAGGATACTCTCCTCATTTCAGAGTCTTTAACTTAATCATATCTACACAATCTGTTTTGCAATGTAAGTAAACATATTCATAGATTTGGGTGATTAGGATGTGGCTGTCTTGTGGGGGGGCATTATTCAGGCTACCACAGACTCACAGAATTTACCTCACTGTACTGTATTCATTTGTATATTTGTATGTCTCTTTCTCCAATGACATGTGAGCTGACTGAAGGCAGTACTACCAGTGTAGCTTACTGATCTCTATATCACAATGCTTAGCTCATAGCCTGGTGTGTAGTAAGACCTCAATAAGGCTTTAACAGCTTTGTTGAGGTACAATTGATATACAGAGAACTGCACATAGTTAATGTGTACAATTTTACTAGTTTGTCAATATTTACTGGCTACATAAGAGACTAGATGATGCTTGAATAGAGTTTTTGAAGGACGAGTAGGAATTTCCCAGGCAGATAAGGGAAGAAGACATTCCTGACAGAGAGGTGGTAAACAACATGAGTTGGAAGAATCATTAGTCCTGGCTGAGTCAGTATTGCTGGAGCATGACGTGTTCTGAGGGATGAAGCTGGGAGTAGTGGTGTCAGATCAGGGACAGAATTTGGATTTACCCTGAAGGCTGGTGATTCCCAGACCTGGCTGATCACAATTACCTGGATAGTCTTTTTTAAATATTTAGAAAATTTTCAGGCCCCACTTCGCACATTCTTATTCATTAGGTCTGAGTAGGGCTCTAATCTGGGTTTTTTAAAAGCTCCTTGTGATGGTGGTCTGCTTTAGGGATCCCTTTCTGGAGGTGACAAAGGAGTCACTGAGATTTAGGCTGGGCAATTTGGGCACCTTGCATCAGAGGACGAGCACTCTGGAGAACAGGTTTGAAGGAGATGAGACTGGAGGAAGGGACCTAAGGGAATCTGTTACAAAAGCTGAGGCAGGAGATAATGAAGACCTGAATTCCAACACTGGCACTGAAGATGGACAGTATGACTTATTTAGATGTCTGGTACTTAGGTATTTAAATGTCTAGTATGACTTCCAGACTTTTGCCTTGAGTGTGACATGTGGCATCCAAAAGAAGAACAAATTTAGATACATCTAAATAATAGGAATAATGAGATAACTTTTGAGATTGCCCATGGGCTGCCCACAAGAGTATGTCCAATTCGCCAGTTGAATAAATGGGACTGGAGCTCAAAGGGTAATTGCAAAGGGAGGGAGTAGAGATGATGAATATAGGATAAAGTTGTTAGCGGCTTAGATGAGAAGGGAAGGCCGAGTTTATGTGATAACAGAGAGATGTAGGATCAAGCAGCGTATAGTTTTGTTTTGTTCTAATTTTAAGGATAGTGCATCAGTTAGGGTTCCACCAGTCAAACAGAACCAGTAGGCGATATATATATATATATATATCGATATATATATATATATATATATATATATATATATATATACACACACACTTTTGAAAAGAAATTGGCTCGCATGCCTGTAGGGGTTGAATAGTCAAGTCTGAAGTCCATAGGGCAGGCTGTTGTAAATGGCAGTCTGGAAACTCAGGCAGGAGCTGAAGCTGCAGTCTACAGATGGAATTTCTTCTCCTTCATGTCCTCAGGGAAACCACAGTTCTGTTCTCAAGGTCTTTTAAGCTGATTGGATTAGGCTCATCCAGATAATCTCCTTTACATACAGTCAGCTGGTTGTAGTTGATAATCACATCTACAGAATGCCTTCACAACAACACCTAGACTCATGTTTGATTGAATAACTGGGTGCCCCAGCCTAGTCAAGTTGACACATAAAACTGACCATCACAGACAGAAAGTGGTTTCATCACCTGAACAGGGTAAGAGAAATGGGGCCAAAAGAGTGAGAGAAGCTGGACCTACTAAAGAGATAAAGGTGAGAGAATTGATGAAGAAAGATCCATTCATTCAACAAAGTTTGTGAGCATCATCCCAGAGGAGACAAGCAAAGGTGGGATCAAGAGCTCAGGTAGAGGGGTTGTCTTAAAGATCAACAAGCCTTTATCCTCTGAGCCAGGAAGAAAAATCAAGATAGCTTTAGAGATGGCTATGTTTGGGGTACGGTAACAGAAAGATGAGGGAGCCCTTATGTTGTCAGTGAAGGAGGATCATTACCAAGAGGGGAGGGCAGGGAGATGGGTTCTGGGCGAGCAGTGGATATTTAAAATCAGAGTTTCCTTGAACTGGGGAATATAGAAGAGGCGTGTGTTCTGTATATTAGGGAGAAAGTAAGGATTTACAGCTATGTTTCTAAAATTTCAAATTTGCAAAGAAAGACTTCCACAGACACAAATGACCATGAAATAGACAGAACCTTGTCCATCTCATTAGCACTTCAAAAAATACAGATTAAAATAATTTCACGGTATTGTCATATAGACAGAGTAAAAGCATGGTGTCTCATGTTACTAGGACTTTGGACAAAAATTCAGATACAAAGTGATCCTTTGTTGTTGTAATCATGAAAATGGAAAATGATATATTCACACAATGAGTCAGTGGTTTTCTAATATTTTGGCAGTGGAATTCTTTTTCCCTCACAAAATCTTAACACAGAAATCAAATATATAAAACAGTAAAAGCAGAATTGTAGTGGTTAAGGGTACAAAGGAGAACACAGGGCCCTCCCATAAAGGCCTCCTTCCCAGGCTCCTAGAAGTACCTCATAAGACACTTCCTAGGGACAGTTTGGAATCCACTGTTGTAAATAAATAAATATGTGTTGATGTGTGCAATTGTTTACCATACATTAAGGTGTTTTCTAAAGCAGTTTAGAAAACGCTATGTACAATGTGATTACATGCAAAAATATACCTCCACACATAGAGAAAAAGGTCTGGAAGGATCTAAATGAAGGTGTTAACAAAGATTATCTTTTCAGCAGTAGGATGGATCTTTTTTTCTTCTATGAGCTTATTTGTACTTTCTGAAGGAAAGAAATACATGTTGCTATTGTAATGAGAAAAAATTATTTTTAACGTTAAGTGTGTATCAGACTCTTAGGATGTGTGTGTGTGTGTGTGTGTGTGTGTGTGTGTGTGTGTGTGTGTGTGTGTGCATACACCAGCATATTTGGAGACATACATTTTTTGGCCCATCCAGCTACGGTCTTTCAGCTCTAATCTCATGCGTCTATACTTTGTGATGCGGGGCTGGGATTCTGCAAAACCACATGGTCTTTGCCGGCTGGTGGTTATACCCATATGGACCACTAGAAGGAGATTGGAAGGCAGGAGGAGGAGAGAAGTTCCTGTTTGTTTTCTTATTCCTGGTAGTGTTGCCAGGCAACAGCTCTTCATCCTAGGTAATGACAGTTGCTTCTAGTCCCTGACTCATTTTTACACACTGGCAGAACTAACTGACCCCTCTAAGGTACTAACAGCACCTGAATGATGTTCTTTTGTCAAAGATCTGAGTCCCAGTTCTGCAGATCACTTCCTCCAACAATCTAAATTCTAGTCTTCTCCTTGTCTCCCCAGCTCCAGGGCTTGTAACTGCTTTCAGCAGTTATCTCTGTGTTACCTCAGTGTTGCATGTGTGCTTTTAAGTTCTTAAACATCTATTTAACCAGTTCATTATATTAAATTCTCTCTGGTGAAATACTTAGTATGAGTCTGTTTTACTAACATGATTCTTAAACAAGAAGTGGTCCTAAGAAACAGCCCCTCAAAATGGGATTCTGAGGTTGCTCTGAGCTTATCCTTAGCTTTGAACACCATAGTGATCTCTTTAGCAAGGGGAAATGGGATTTGAGTATCCATGATACCCTGTGGCATCATACTTAATCACCTGTGGTTGATTGTGATGAAATGCCTTCTGTGGCCCTAAGAGGGACCAGATGACCATTATGATAGCAATGATGCTTCTGCAAGAAATGACAAGCTCAGATCATTAACTCTTAGCTCAAGTCACAGAGAATCAGAGAGTTTCTCTAGTGGCTCTAAAGGAATCACCTGTTTCTTAAAGCTGCAGGGCTGACCTTGACCCAGAATTTAATTTTGTGGGTTACAGAATTTCAACCAGAATTTAATTCATAGATTTGAAAATCTTGTTTGTGAAAGTTAGGGCACTGACTGGTAAGAAGAACTCTGAGACTTGGAATAGGAACCCTCTAGTTTGACTTAGGAAAAGCTGAGAATCTTGGAGTTGCTTGCCTTCTTGTGTCTGAGGGAACTTGTGTTAAGACCCCATAATATCCTCAAGACCCACTCCAACTACTTCTCATAACCTCTAGAGCTAACCCAGTTCAGATCTCAGTTTGCTCCAAGGGGGCAAGTACAAAGTCTGACATGGAAGGAGATGGTTTACTCCAAAATAATTGCAAAATGTTGCTAATTGACAGAAATGGAAATAATAGTGGATTTTAAGTTATTAGACTAAAAGAGGAAGGAATATAAAACACTGGATTAGACCAAATGTATTGATAATGGATCATTATTACAGTTACTAAAGATCTTAGTTAGGGACTTCCCCTGTGGTCCAGTGGTTAAGACTGCACACTTCCACTGCAGGGGGTGCGGGTTCGATCCCTGGTCGTGGACCTAGGATCCCGCATGCCGCGTGGTGCAACCAAAAAAATAAAAAAGATCTTACAGTTAGAAGTGTGTCTAATGATCTTCTTGGTTGCTTGAAACTTGAGCTCAACTATAGCTTATACTCATTGAAGGTAAAATACCAGATTTTTCCTGGCACAATGTGGAAGGAGGAGTCAAAGATTCAGAGAGATTGGAATGATGGGGTGCATATATAATCTGACTTGCACACCCACCCACCCCCAACTGTGTCCTTTGAGAGGTCACTCGCCCCACTGAGGCATTGAGAAAGGCATTAATGATGGACTACTTTTGTGTCCTCACAAATTTCTGTGATGGCTGTCTTCTGTAGGCTATGGTGATGGTAGAAGATACTGCCATTGAAATCGGCTCCATGATTTCAGTGAAAACGATGGGATCCCAGAACGACAAAGGCCAAGTGGCAACAATTAACTACAAGAGACGAGGTTAGTGCATTTACTATAATGGGCAATAGAGACAAAATGTTAACCAAATATTTTGACTAGCAGGAATCTTTAGTAGTAGCTAATTGATCATGGTGCCTGTAGAAATTGAATAGATAGCAGCCTATTAAAATATTACTTCATTTATATAGCAGGGACCAGAAGCCTAATCTGAGCACCAAAATGGAGAGGAGACGTGACTCCTTACTCAATTTCCAGACTTAAACAAGTTCAGCAGCACAAAATCTCTTGATGAACGAGGAAGCTGGTACAAAGATGCTTATCAGTGTCATTTACAGGAACAAAACTTTAGAAACATATAAGTATCCATGTTATTTATTGCTGGTTAGTCAACATATTCACGACTTAATCATTTTATTACTTTTATTACTTACAGTTCTGTGGGTCAGGAGTTTGGACAGAGCTCAGAAGGGATGGCTTGTCTGTCTTCCACATAGTGTTGGCTGGGAGGGCTCTACTGGGTCTGGAGGACCTACAATGGCCTCACTCACAAGTCTGGCACTCCCATTGGGATGGCTCAAATGACTGAGGGTGAACTGGGATGGCTGGGTCTCTCTTTTTCCGTGGCATTACCCTGGCTCACACATATGTGTGGGGCCTTGATTCTCCTCTGTGTGGTTTCTCTCTCCACATGGCATCTATCCTCTAGGACCCATCTCCCCATGTAGACTCCCTCTCCAATAGGATAACCTGGACTTCTTTATGCAGCAGATGGATCCACCCTGAGCAAAAGCAGATGCTGTACGGCCTCTTAGAGTCTGAACTCAGAAGTCCCCAAATGCCACTTCCATCAAACTTTATTGGTCAAAACAAGTCAGAAAGGCAGAATAGATTCAAAAAATGGGGAAACAAACACGAGCTCTTGTTGGAAAAAGCGGTAAAGACGTATTGCAAAGAGGTGTGGACACAGAGAGACCCAATTCAGTCACTGGGTCCATTTTCAATAACCTATTACAGGCTAACAAGAAACGTATCTCTTAAAAAATTAAGGTACATCCATACAATGAAAAACAGAGTAGGCAAACTTGCTGTAACAAACAGACCCCCAAATATATAATGGTTCAAGCACAATAGATGTTTATTCTCACCCACATTGTGTTCAATACATGATTATTCAAAAATTCAGGCTCCTTCCATCCTTTGACTTTGAATTCCCCTAGGGCCTTGTCATCATCTACATCTAGCTGTAAGAAAAGATAACATAAAGGATACACACCTGCCTCTTAAAAGCATTGGCCCAGGAATAGCACACATCACATGCATTCCTATTCTTTTGGCTACACGTAACTGCAAAGGATCCTGGAAATGTAGTCTAGCTGCATGCCCAAGGAGAAGAAAATGGATTTTGATGAACAGCTAGAAGACTCTGCCACAATCATTTTTTAAAGATAGGCAATGGCACAGGGAAATGCTCACATTATATTAAATGAATGGAAGGCATTACAAAACTTTGTATGACTCCAAGTTGGGGAAGGGGCAAAGAGAAATGTATATCTGGAGTGAAAATGGTACCAAGATTTTTATTTCTGGTTGGTGAGAGTACAAAAGTTTTATCTTCTATTCTTTTCATTTTCAGAATTATATTCAGTGAACACAAATGACCTCCATAACATGATAAATAATTTTTTTAATGTTAAAATATCTAAGTTATAAACTCAAAGCACTCTTTTAGCATCATTGCTGATGATCAATCTGTCAACTCCTAGAAGCTCATAGAAATGTAAAGAAAAAAGGCCCATTGATGATAGCATTATTTTTGCCACTCTGTTTTCTGAAGTATTTAGGGACCAGCATACAATTTTAATACAGAAAATTCCTAATTTAGAAAAGCCATGTCTAAGTGCATTGTTGAAACTGAACATCTTCGCCCATAAAGTGAACGTAAAACATGATGATGAGGAACCAGAGCCAGCCCCCCAAAGCCACTTTCCTCCAATCACTCACATGATCGGTTCCGGCCAATGGTGTCCCGGCCATTGGTTCTATAGAGGACAACTATGGATTCCAGGATGGTTACAGAAAAGTGCTTTCCACCATCAAGATTAAAACAGCAGGAGCACATCCTCCCTCAGCTTGGGTCACCCTCACCCCTAACAAGCTCTGGCACTCAGAGTGGGAGCTTACATCCTGCCATGTTCCCAGAACCAGTTTCTCTACCAGGTGGGAAGTGGGAGCTGAGATCTCTCAGCAGTGAGCCCCTGGCATGGTGGGAGCAAGAAGGTGGAGGGGAGAGCTGGGTTCTAGGCCTGGGCAGGGGTCCCCATGCGGCATGATCACATTAAGACCCAGGATTCTGAGGGAGATATAGTGGTGGGGTGTCAGATTAGGATGATGGGAGAAATGCTAGGGACTCCTAAGATGGGGAAGAGATGTTTTTCCCATTCACTTTCCCCTTCATAGATGTAGTGATCTTGAATACTTTAGTTCCTCTCCATCCCAAGTCCTCTGTCATCCCAGTTCCTTCACTGTCCTCAGCTCCAGTAACCTTCACATTCACTTCACTTCAGTCACATGCTCTCAAATCATATCCCAAATCTTGCCATCATCCAGAATTACTCCATATCTGATATCATAAATTCAGACATTTTTCTTTCTGATGATAGCGTCCTATCTTTTCAACTTTCTTACTCAAGTTATTTCTTATAAATCTGATCTTAAACCTTACTAGATCACCAGTCCTTAACCTCTTACTGTCTTCACATCAGTACCCTTCTTTGTACACAGCTTAGATTCTCCCAGTCCATTGCACGCCAACGTTATCAATCCCCTCTCCCCGTTACTTCCATCACTTTTGCCTAGCCAAAGTCCAACCCTTTATTAATTCCACTCTCTGAATTTTCTGTAATTATGGGGAAAAAAACTGAAGTCCTCAGACAAGAACTCTCTCAACTTACTAATGCCAAACCTACAAATTTACCTGTGCCTCCACCATCCTATCTTCCATTCCTCCCGTTACAATGCGTAAGGCGATCCTCCCCTCACCTGAGGTGAATCCCTTCACTGCCTGTCTCCATCCAGTAAAAGCTTTTTCAGAAAAAGGATCATGTATGCTTGTTAACTGCTGCCTCCGGGACCTAGCAGAGTATCTGGCACATAACAAGTGCACAGTATTTATCAAATGAATAGCTTTGGTGAGTTAAGGAAAAGATAGGGACAGAGAAAGGGAATAAAAGAGTTATTCTTCCTATCCTATTTTACTGTTTTTGGTCAGAAGAGAGAAGAGTATTTTGAGAAGGAGAGCAGAATTTTTCTCATACATAAAGGACAGAGGTTGATCAAGAATTGACAGTATTTGAACTGTTAATAATTCTTACATTTCAGAAGTCACCTGAGTGGGCGAAAGTCATTTCCATGCACGTATTAGCTGTGTATAATTTATTTTCCTGAGAAAAATTCTTCCTTTAGAATAAATTTGCAAATAAATTCCTTTAGAATAAATTTCTGTCATCTAGAATAATTTTATGTACAAATCCCCTTCATCCTTTAATTCCTAGTTCCGCTGCCCCTTGTTCACCTCCCCCAAAATCTGGAACTTATCTCTTCCATCTCTGAACTCCCATCTCACTTTCTCTCTACCTCTTTTATGATACTGACTGCCCACAGTCTGCCTTGTTCTTGAGACATTTGTACCGAGTTCTGTGAGCGCTTTCATGCAGGGATGCATATCCTCCCTCCTGCTGGTACATGGGTGCTCAGTAAATACTTGTTGAATAAATACTGGATGAATTAAGTAATGAATAAAAAAAGTCTTTCAATAAGAACCAGATACTAGCCTGGCATCAAGAATTTCTTAATTCAAGAAACACAGTCGTTCTAGAAGTCGCAGGAACACATTTGAAAGGCTAGGCATACATCGGCATAATGTGTTAATAGCCCACACGATAGTCTCCAAAAATTTTCCTTGATTCGAAAAGGCATCCTGTCACAGGTTTTAATTTAAAAAGCATGCTTCTACCTGACTATACTTTTTGAAAATGTTGGCATTTTTAGGGCTGTTACAAAAACAAACATTTTCTTTCAAAATGTAATTTGCACGCAAAAGCCTTAAGGAGACAGCCTCTGACTTGTACTCCGGAACTTTCAGAAGATATAAGACTAACATGTTTCATTTGAATTCCTGAAGTGAATTTTGGTTTGGATTTTGATCTGAATGTATAGGTATAAATCCCAGTTTAAGATCTGGAGTATATAAGAATTATAATTTTCTTGGGTCAAATGCTGAATTTCACTTTATGGAAATGTGTAAAGATAACCCCTTATAAGAATCTTATAATTATCTGAAGATACATGAAGTGATGATTGAAGAAAATGAAGAGTTTAGAGAAAAAAATGTAAGAAATGAGTTCCCAAAACACAGAAGTAAAAAGAGAGTGGAATTAAAGCAGCCATTATTGAGAAATCGGACCCTTATAGAGCAACCTTTCAAACTCCATTCAATATATATTTTATTATAACATTTAGCTTCACAATAGAGTATAACTTAATAGCTTTAAGTGTAATTATTCCCCACGGACCTTTACACAGACACCTTAACAGCATTTGCTGAGGAAATCCACAGTCCGCAGTTATGGCTTGCTCAATACCCACCTCTCCACCAGGGGGCAGCAAGAGGCTGTACCCAGATTACTCTCTAATGGCTCCTGGTTTAGTTAGAAGCCAAGCAGAGCCTAATCTACATTCCAGCTCGCCAGTGGAATCCCAGCTTCACAACCTCAGACAGAATGGAGACAAATCGACTTATCCCTGGCAGAAGAGATGCAAATTATCAAAGAAACGTCTTACAGCAAAGTAGATGCACATGATTTCAAGGCTTTGCCCCTAACTTGGAAGCAAGTCATGCGACCTGAAGGCATAGTTTTGGCCAGGAGTGGCTTAACCTAAATTTATTTTCAAGGCGCAGAGTCACTTGAACCTGGGAATGGCAAGACTTAAAAAAAAAAAAAAGTTGATAATCAGATAATTGGATATATTTTTTCTACATTAAAGACTCAATGCCCGAGAACTGACCTTGGAGAAAGTGAAATCATTATTCCTGCTCTTTGACAGCCTTGAGGCAAAATTTCCAAGTCAAATTTATAAGGTGTATAGGGATTTGGTTGCTTGTTTTGCTTTCTTCTCTCTTGCCAGTTACCTCCTGAGATCCGGGCATGGATCAGTAAAATCCCTCTGCCGTGGCTGCCAGCAAGTCTGTGCCTGACTCGGCGCCTTGCTGAAAAGGTACCAGGGCCTCTAGTGGAACATAACACCCTAGTACTAAGCCAGGGGACAGAGCCAAGCCACATTTCAGTGTCTGCCGCTGAACAAGCTCTGAGCAGGGGCCATCTTTTCTGCCCAAGAAGTTGTTACTGGACTCTTTCAAGTGTTTGCTTTTGCGACTAAACTGGTCAAGAAAATGTTTTTGAAAATTAGGGTTCACTCAGAAAGGAGATAGTCTGTCTACACCTGACATTTTCAAGAGACACATCGTCTGTGCACCCAGATACACTCACAAAAACACACATACAGAGATGCACACTTGCCAAGAAACAAAAAGTTCTCAGGAGAATCATGGTCCTGAAAGCTTTCTCTCTTTTACACCAGTATTTACTGCTATCTCTTCTCATAAAATCTACTGTAAGAGATGCTGGCATAGCAAGAATTTTACCTCAGGAATATATAAGAAAACATGATCAGGGCAGTAAGCAGATGTATTCAAATAGTGACAAGGTACTCAAGTGTGATAAAGCCAGTACATGGAGTCACATCTAACTCAGGTCAACTCTAGAATAAAAACGAAGGATATTAAAATTGGCATGGAAAATCTCCCCCCATGAGCATGTAGGCATCACAAGAACAGGAATGTTTAGTTCCTTGTTCTAACAAGAAGCTATTCAGTTCCTCATTCTGAGCTAAATGCCTAGAACAGTTCAGATGCTCAGTTAATATATCAAATGAAAAAAGTGCTTAAGAAAGTTACCGCATCAGAGACCAACATCTCTTAGTAAGTCCATTTCAGATAATCTTTCACCCCCTCCAGCATGAAAGCAGATCATGATTTCTTCAGTTGAACACTAGCTGATGTAGTTGTCTTGAGTCAAGGGGCCATGTTGTATGCATCTTTAACAACAGTCATATCCAGAGAGGCAAGCTGTTTACCCCATCGGCACAGATGCTGACTGAATAAATGAAGATTCCCATCTCACACTCTCTCTGGGGTAGTGTTGCCAGATTGAGCAAATAAAAATAGAGGATGCACAGTTAAATTTAAATTTCAGATAAGTGAATTTAGCATAGGACAAAGACTTATACTAAAAAAAATTCACTAACTAAAATTCAAAGTTAACTGGGTGTCCTGTATTTTATCTGGTAATCCTAATCTGCAGCATATACTACAGCATTTTGCTCTTCCTGAGCAAAATAGTGGGAGAATTGTCTAACTTTTTAATTGTTGGACTTCCCTGGTGGTGCAGTGGTTAAGCATCCGCCTGCCAATGCAGGGGACACGGGTTCGAGCCCTGGTCCGGGAAGATCCCATATGCCCGTGTGGTTCCCACATGCGGAGCAACCAAGCCCGTGTGCCACGACTACTGAGCCTGTGCTCTGAAGCCTGCGAGCCACAACTGCTGAGCCCATGTGCCACAACTACTAAAGCCCATGCGCCTAGAGCCCATGCTCTGCAACAAGAGAAGCCACTGCACTGAGAAGCCCACACAACGCAACAAAGAGTAGCCTGCACTCGCCACAACTAGAGAAAGCCCTCATGCAGCAACAAAGACCCAACGTGGCCAAAAATAAATAAATTAATTAATTAAATTCTATTAAATTAATTAAGTAATTGTGACCTTTCTCTCAGGTGACACAGATTGTATCTTTTTTTTAACACATTTATTAGAGTATAATTGCTTTACAGTGGTGTGTTAGTTTCTGCTTTATAACAAAGTGAATCAGCTATACATACACATATATCCCCATATCTCCTCCCTTTTGCATCTCCCTCCCACCCTCCCTATCCCACCCCTCTAGGTGGTCACAAAGCACTGAGCTGATCTGCCTGTGCTATGCGGCTGCTTCCCACTAGCTATCTATTTTACATTTGGTAGTGTATATATGTCAACGCTACTCTCTCACTTCGTCCCAGCTTGCCCTTCCCCCTCCCTGTGTCCTCAAGTCCATTCTCTACATCTGCATCTTTATTCCAGTCCTGCCTGTAGGTTCTTCAGAACCTTTTTTTTTTTTTTAATTTTATTGTGACCATCAGTTGAAGGTCAATTGGAGGCTCCTCTCATTTAAATCTTTATTTGCTCTTGCTAAAATAAATATTTTTATGGGGGAAAGAAGTCCTTTAAGAAGACCTTCTGGGGACTTCTCTGGTGGCACAGTGGACAGGACTCTGCACTGCCAATGCAGGGGTTCGGGGTTCAATCCCTGGTCAGGGAACTAGATCCCACATGCATGCCTCAACTAAGAGTTCTCATGCCACAACTAAGGAGCCCTGGAGCCGCAACTAAGGAGCCTACATGCTGCAGCTAAGGACCTGGCGAGCCACAACTAAGGAGCCCACCTGCTGCAACCAAGACCCAGCACAACCAAAATAAATAAATTAATTAATTTTTTAAAAAGACGACTTTCTGTCTTCAATCATAAAATCAGATTTAAGAATAAAGAAAAAAATAAGATGCAAATATAATTCTGACAGAATAACAATTATTCTCCAAAATAAGCCCCCAAACTGAAATTAAGATGCCTAGGATACATTTATAGTTAGCACAAATACTAAAGGAATAAACAATAATTTTCAATTGATCAGCTAGCATTTTGTGAACGCTTGTGGCTTTAAGAATGAATAAATAGAAATGTTGACAGGAGGTGGGAAAACATCACAGAAGCACTGACTTTTTAAAAAAAGGAGCAGTCACATGTAGAGAAGCAGTCACAAGAGCCTCTACAACTAAAGGAAATGAGAGTTGCGCGGAGGGCAGAGTTAGTAATACACAGCAAAACAGGGCTAAAATATTTCCTCTTTTTATTTTTGAATTTTATTTTATTTATTTTTTTATACAGCAGGTTCTTATTAGTTATCCATTTTATACATATTACTGTATATATGTATACACTATATACACGTATAGATTCCATATATATGTGTTAGCATACAGTATTTATTTTTCTCTTTCTGACTTACTTCACTCTGTATGACAGTCTCTACGTCCATCCACCTCACTACAATTAACTCAATTTTGTTTCTTGTTATGGCTGAGTAATATTCCATTGTATATATGTGCCACATCTTTATCCATTCCTCTGTCGATGGACACTTAGGTTGCTTCCACATCCTGGCTATTGTAAATAGAGTTGCAATAAGCATTGTGGTACATGACTCTTTTTTCTTTTTTTAACTTCTTTATTGGAGTATAATTGCTTTACAATGGTGTGTTAGTTTCGGCTTTATAACAAAGTGAATCACCTATACATATACATTATCACCATATCTCCTCCCTCTTGCATCTCCCTCCCACCCGCCCTATCACACCCCTCTAGGTGGTCACAAAGCACTGAGTTGATCTCCCTGTGCTATGCGGCTGCTTCCCACTAGCTATTTATTTTACATTTGGTAGTATATATAAGTCCATGCCACTCTCTCACTTCGTCCCCGCCCATGTCCTCAAGTCCATTCTCTGTGTCTGCATCTTTATTCTTGTCCTGCCCCTAGGTTCTTCAGAACCACTTTCTTTAAAAATTTTTTTAGATTCCATATATATGTATTAGCATACGGTCTTTGTTTTTCTCTTTCTGACTTACTTCACTCTGTATGACAGACTCTAGGTTCATCCACCTCACTACAAATAACTCAATTTCGTTTCTTTTTATGGCTGAGTAATATTCCATTGTATATATGTGCCACATCTTCTTTATCCATTCCTCTGTCAATGGACACTTAGGTTGCTTGCATGTCCTGGCTATTGTAAATAGAGCTGCAATGAACATTGTGGTACATGACTCTTTTTGAATTATGGTTTTCTCAGGGTATATGCCCAGTAGTGGGATTGCTGTGTCGTATGGTAGTTCTGTTTTTAGTTTTATAAGGAACCTCCATAGTGGCTGTATCAATTTACATTCCCACCAACAGTGCAAGATGGTTCCATTTTCTCCACACCCTCTCCAGCATTTATTGTTTGTAGATTTTTTGATGATGGCCATTCTGACCAGTGTGAGGTGATACCTCATTGTAGTTTTGATTTGCATTTCTCTAATGATTAGTGATGTTGAGCATCTTTTCATGTGCCTCTTGGCCATCTGCATGTCTTCTTTGGAGAAATGTCTATTTAGGTCTTCCACCCATTTTTCAGTTGGATTTTTTGTTTTCTTGATATTGAGCTGCATGAGCTGCTGGTAAATTTTGGAGATTAATCCTTTGTCAGTTGCTTCATTTGCAAATATTTTCTCCCATTCTGAGGGTTGTCTTTTCGTCTTATTTATGGTTTCCTTTGCTGTGCAAAAGGTTTTAAGTTTCATTAGGTCCTATTTGTTTATTTTTGTTTTTATTTCCATTTCTCTAGGAGGTGGGTCAAAAAGGATCTTGCTTTATGTCATAGAATGTTCTGCCTATGTTTTCCTCTAAGAGTTTGATAGTGTCTGGCCTTACAGTTAGGTCTTTAATCAATTTTGAGTTTATTTTTGTGTATGGTGTTAGGGAGTGTTCTAATTTCATTCTTTTACATGTAGCTGTCCAGTTTTCCCAGCACCACTTATTGAAGAGGCTGTCTTTTTTCCATTGTATATTCTTTCCTCCTTTATCAACAATAAAGTGACCATATGTGCATGACTTTATCTCTGGGCTTTCTATCCTGTTCCATTGATGTATATTTCTGTTTTTGTGCGAGTACTATACTGTCTTGATTACTGCAGCTTTGTAATATAGTCTGAAGTCAGGGAGCCTGATCCCTCCAGCTCCATTTTTCTTTCTCAAGATTGCTTTAGCTATGTGGGGTCTTTTGTGTTTCCATACAAATTGTGAAATTTTTTGTTCTAGTTCTGTGAAAAATGCCATTGGTAGTTTGATAGGGATTGCACTGAATCTGTAGATTGCTTTGGGTAGTATAGACATTTTCACAATGTTGATTCTTACAAGCCAAGAACATGGTGTATCTCTCCATCTGTTTGTATCATCTTTAATTTCTTTCATGAGTGTCTTATAGTTTTCTGTTTACAGGTCTTTTGTCTCCTTAGGTAGGTTTATTCCTAGGTATTTTATTCTTTTTGTTGCAGTGGTAAATGGGAGTGTTTCCTTAATTTCCCTTGCAGATTTTTCATCATTAGTGTATAGGAATGCAAGAGATTTCTGTGCATTAATTTTGTATCCTGCTACTTTACCAAGTTCATTGATTAGCTCTAGTAGTTTTCTGGTAGCACCTTTAGGATTCTCTATGTGTAGTATCCTGTCATCTGCAAACAGTGACAGCTTTACTTCTTCTTTTCTGATTTGGATTCCTTTTATTTCTTTTACTTCTCTGATTGTTGTGGCTAAAACTTCCAAAACTATGTTGAATAATAGTGGTGAGAGTGGACAACCTTGTCTTGTTCCTGATCTTAGAGGAAATGGTTTCAGTTTTTCACCATTGAGAGTGATGTTGGCTGTGGTTTGTCATATATGGCCTTTATCATGTTGAGGTTAGTTTCCTCTATGCCTACTTTCTGGAGGGTTTTTATCATAAATGGGTGTTGAATTTTGTTGAAAGCTTTTTCTGCATCTATTGAGATGATCATATGGTGTTTTTCCTTCAGTTTGTTAATATGGTGTATCACATTGATTGATTTGTGTATATTGAAGAATCCTTGCATTTCTGGGATAAACCCCACCTGACCAGGGTATTTGATTCTTTTAATGTGCTGTTGTATTCTGTTTGCTAGTATTTTGTTGAGGATTTTTGCATCTATATTCATCAGAGATGTTGGTCTGTAGTTTTCTTTTTTGTGACATCTTTGTCTGGTTTTGGTATCAGGGTGATGGTGGCCTCGTAGAATGAGTTTGGAAATGTCCTCCCTCTGCTATATTTTGGAAGAGTTTGAGAAGGATAGGTGTTAGCTCTTCTCTAAGTGTTTGATGGAATTTGCCTGTGAAGCCATCTGGTCCTGGGCTTTTGTTTGTTGGAAGATTTTTAATCACAGTTTCAATTTCAGTGCTTGTGATTGGTCTGTTTATATTCTTCTGTTTCTTCTGTTCAGTCTCAGAAGGTTGTGCATTTCTAAGAATTTGTCCATTTCTCCAGGTTGTCCATTTTATTGGCATAGAGTTGCTTGTAGTAATCTCTCATGATCCTTTGTATTTCTGCAGTGTCAGTTGTTACTTCTCCTTTTTCATTTCTATTGATTTGAGTCTTCTCCCTTTTTTCTTGATGAGTCTGGCTAATGGTTTATCAATTTTGTTTATCTTCGCAAAGAACCAGCTTTTAGTTTTATTGATCTTTGCTATCATTTCCTTCATTTCTTTTTCATTTATTTCTGGTCTGATCTTTATGATTTCTTTCCTTCTGAAAACTTTGGGGTTTTTTTGTTCTTCTTTCTCTAATTGCTTTAAGTGTAAGGTTAGGTTATTTATTTGAGCTATTTCTTGTTTCTTGAGGTAGGATTGTATTGCTATAAACTTCCCTCTCAGAACAGCTTTTGCTGCATCCCACAGGTTTTAGGTCGTCGTGTTTTCATTGTCATTTGTTTCTAGGTATTTTTTGATTTCCTCTTTGATTTCTTCATTGATCTCTTGATTATTAAGTAGTGTATTGTTTAGCCTTCATGTGTTTGCATTTTTTACAGTTTTTTTCCTGTAATTGATATCTAGTCTCATAGCATTGTGGTCAGAAAAGATACTTGATATGATTTCAATTTTCTTAAGTTTATCATAGCTTGATTTGTGACCCAAATCCTGGAGAATGTTCCATGAGCACTTGAGAAGAAAGTGTATTCTGTTGTTTTTGGATGGAATATCCTATAAATATCAAGTCCATTTTGTTTAATGTATCATTTAAAGCTTGTGTTTCCTTATTTATTTTCATTTTGATGATCTGTCCATTGGTGAAAGTGGGGTGTTAAAGTCCACTGGTATGATTGTGTTACTGTCAATTTCCCCTTTTATGGCTGTTAGCATTTTCCTTATGTATTGAGGTACTCCTATGTTGGGTGCATAAATATTTACAATTGTTATATCTTCTTCTTGTACTGATCCTTTGATCATTATGTAGTGTTCTTTGTCTCTTGTAATAGTCTTTATTCTAAAGTCTGTTTTGTCTGATATGAGAATTGCTACTCCAGCTTTCTTTTTATTTCCATTTGCATGGAATATCTTTTTGCATCCCCTCACTATCAGTCTGTATGTGTCCCTACGTCTGAAGCGTGTCTCTTGTAGACAGCATTTATGCAGGTCTTGTTTTTGTATCCATTCAACCAGTCTTTGTCGTTTGGTGGGAGCATTTAATACATTTACATTTAAGGTAATTATCAATATGTATGTTCCTATTACCATTTTCTTAATTGTTTTGTGTTCGTTATTGTAGGTCTTTTCCTTCTCTTGTGTTTCCTATGCAGAGAAGTTCCTTTAGCATTTGTTATAAAGCTGGTTTGGTGGTGCTGAATTCTCTTAGCTTTTGCTTGTCTGTAAAAGATTTAATTTCTCCATCGAATCTGAATGAGATCCTTGCTGGGTAGAGTAATCTTGGTTGTAGATTTTTCCCTTTCATCAGTTTAAATATGTCCTGCCACTCCCTTCTGGCTTGCAGAGTTTCTGCTGAAAGATCAGCTCTTAACTTTATGGGGATTCCCTTGCATGTTATTTGTTGCTTTTCCCTTGCTGCTTTTAATATTTGTTCTTTGTATTTAATTTTTGATAGTTTGATTAATATGTGTCTTGGCATGTTTCTCCTTGGATTTATCCTGTATGGGACTCTCTGTGCTTCCTAGACTTGATTGACTATTTCCTTTCCCATATTAGGGAAGTTTTTAACTATAATCTGTTCAAATGTTTTCTCAGTCCCTTTCTTTTCCTCTTCTTCTTCTGGGACCCCTATAATTCAAATGTTGGTGCATTTAATGTTGTCCCAGAGGTCTCTAAGACTGTCCTCAATTCTTTTCATTCTTTTTTCTTTATTCTGCTCTGCTGTAGTTATTTCCACTATTTTGTCTTCCAGGTCACTTATCCGTTTTTCTCCCTCAGTTATTCTGCTATTGATTCCTTCTAGAGAATTTTTAATTTCATTTATTGTGTTGTTCCTCATTGTTTATTTGCTCTTTAGTTCTTCTAGGTCCTTGTTAAATGTTTCTTATATTTTCTCCATTCTATTTACAAGTTTTTGGATCATATTTACTATCATTACTCTGAATTCTTTTTCAGGTAGACTGCCAGTTTCCTCTTCATTTGTTTGGTCTGGTGGGTTTTTACCTTGCTCCTTCATCTGCTGTGATTTTCTCTGTCTTCTCATTTTGCTTTACTTACTGTGTTTGGGGTCTCCTTTTCACAGGTTCATAGTTCCTGTTGTTTTTGGTGTCTACCCCCAGAGGCTAAGGTTGGTTCAGTGGGTTGTGTAGACTTCCTGGTGGAGGGGCCTAGTGCCTGTGTTCTGGTGGATGAGGCTGGATCTTGTCTTTCTGGTACACAGGACTGCATCCAGTGGTGTGTTTGGGAGTGTCTGTGACCTTATTATGATTTTAGGCAGCCTCTCTGCTAATGGGTGGGGTTGTGTTCCTGTCTTGCTAGTTGTTTGGCATAGGGTGTCCAGCACTGTAGCTTGCTGGTTGTGGAGTGGAGCTGGGTCTTAGCAGTGTGATGGAGATCTCTGCGAGAGCTTTTGCCGTTTGATATTACGTGGAGCTGGGCGGTCTCTGGTGGACCAATGTCCTGAACTCTGCTCTCCCACCTCAGAAGCACAGGCCTGACACCCGGCTGGAGCACTAAGACCATGTCAGCCACACGGCCAGGTACATGGGGAGTTTCTTGCCTTTGGGGAAGTCTGCGGTCTTCTGCCAGCGTTCAGTAGGTGTTCTGTAGGAGTTGTTCCACATGTAGATGTATTTCTGGTGTATTTGTGGGAGGAAGGTGATCTCCACATCTTACTCCTGTGCCATCTTGAAGGTCTCCCCAGATTGTATCTTTTTTACTTTGATGTACAAATGCCACTGTAGTATGATGATGACAATGGGTTCCATTTAATTCCTTTAGGTGTGCCATCGAAAATTCCAGTATTTGGAAATGTCCTCTGAACTCAGAGTTTTGAACGCCACTAGTATAGAGTCTCTGGTATCAGCCTTGCTTTATCTGAATGAAGGGTCTGCCCTATAATATTCTTTATCCCCTATACTTTGGAAGATAATTTCTGGGCAGATACCTTAGTTGAGAAGGTTGAAACTAGGCTTAGGAGGTCCTGTGTTTCCTGAGTGATTTCCAGCGAATTATCAACCTCCTGATCATGAAGTGGTGATAAAACCCAATTCTGGGAGTTGGGCAGGAATTCATAATGCAAGAGTGTGGGGGGAAAGTATTGAATTAAGTAATGCTAATATGTACTCATTTTTTCCAACATGAATATGGCTTAGAAAAAGTGATCCCCTGACTTCTGTCCACAAACATCATGTATTAGTCCTGGACCAGAGCCAGTCTTTCCTGAGAACCCATACCTAGCTGTAAGCTAAACAAGTGATCAGTTCCTGGTTATAGTCTCTGAGGGACCTGGTCCACCTTTACCCAGAGCTCAGCCCTTGTACTTCATGGCTCAGCTCAGCCAGAAAGCTCAGTGGATAACCCTGGGTGACTTGGGTGGCAGTGGGGGTGGAGGTGGAGGAGTTGCAGGGGGCAGAGGAATTTAGCTGGTAATCAAGGAAGGAATACATAGGAATAAACTCTTTTCCATAAGAAAATTTTTGTTCAGCTAACCTCAAAGCTTAGTTTTAGAATTTCATAAAGAAAATGTTCCTTTGTCACTTGTAAGCATTATTTTTATTGAACTATACTATAAATGAGTACCATTGAATAAAAGGAGACCAATTAAATGAATAAAAATAAAACTCTTATCTTCCTAGAAACCTCCATTATATTATATGGCATTTAAGACTTTTCACAAATTAACACCAATCTATCTTTCCAACCTCATTTCTTGCCACTTCTTTCTAGAACTGTCATACTCTACCCCAGGGTTGGGTCTTCGTTGCTGAGCTCGGGCTTTCTCTATTTGCGGCAAGCAGGGGCTGCTCTTAGTTGCAGTGCGTGGGCTTCTCATGGCGGTGGCTTCTCTTGTTGTGGAGCACGGGCTTTAGGTGCATGGGCTTCAGTAGTTGTGGCGCATGGGCTTCAGTAGTTGTGGCGCATGGGCTCAGTAGTTGTGGCTCACGGTCTCTAGAGCACAGGCTCAGTAGTTGTGGCGCACGGGCTTAGTTGCTCTGCAGTATGTGGGATCTTCCCAGACCAGAGCTCGAACCCATGTCCCCTGCATCGGCAGGCAGATTCTTAACCACTGTGCCACCAGGGAAGCCCTCTACTTATTATTGAAAGCCTGAATCAAATGCTATCTATCTGTATAGTTTTCCTTACAATCTATGCCAGCATAATTTCCTTCCCTGCCTCTGGCTGCCAGAGGCACTGCACACATCTTTACTACCAGTACTAATGGTGTTTACCACACAGGTGTTTATCCCCTCCTCTCAAGAGAGTGAGTTTCTCGAGAGCAAGGTCTCTATATCCACACTACCCAACACAGTGTGTGTGTGTGTGTGTGTGTGTGTGTGTGTGTGTGTGTGTGTGTGTGTGTGTCTCACCAGATATACACAGCACTCAAATAGATGTTTATGTAAGCACAAGCCAAACTCCTGAGTTATAACATTTACTCTATATTTCCTAAAGGAATACATGGATTTCCATATTTATCAAGTAGATAAAATTAGACTAGACCCCACTAGACTTCTATGCTTCAGCAAATCTGGTTTACTCACCATTTTCCAAACACGCATGGTAATTTCCCATCTTTACACCACAGTTGAAATTTTCTTCCCCTGAAAGCATCTATTCTCATTTCTCCCAATTAAAATCTTCCTAAACACCACCTCTAGTTTTCACAACTCTAGACACACACTTACTCACATGCACACACACTATGATCTCTTCCTTCTGAAAGCATCTTTGCTTTTTTTCTCTTCTTTTCTAGTTCTCCTCATTCTCCATCTTATTCCCAATGGTCTTCTCTTAAAGTTGGATTCTGCTTCTTGAAGGCAGAGACTCTATCTTCCTCTTTCTGCAGCTCCTCACCAAGGGACTTGCACATACTAGGCACTAATCAAGAATTTGTTGAATAGAAAAAATCAGAGGTTATTTAAAAAATACTCAGTTCCCACCAACAGTGCAGGAGGGTTCCCTTTTCTCCACACTGTCTCCAGCATTTGTTGCTTGTAGATTTTTTTGATGATGGCCATTCTGACCAGTGTGAGGTGATAATTCATTGTAGTTTTGATTTGCATTTCTCTAATAATTAGTGATGTTGAGCATCTTTTCATGTGCCTCTTGGCCATCTGTATGTCTTCTTTGGAGAAATGTCTATTTAGGTCTTCCACCCATTTTTTGATTGGGTTATTTGTTTTTTTGATATTGAGCTGCATGAGCTGCTTGCATATTTTTGAGATTAATCCCTTGTCAGTTGCTTTGTTTGCAGATATTTTCTCCCATTCTCAGGGCTGTCTTTTTTCTTGTTTATGGTTTCCTTTGCTGTGCAAAAGCTTTTAAGTTTAATTAGGTCCCATTTGTTTATTTTTGTTTTTATTTTCATTACTCTAGGAGGTGGGTCAAAAAAGATCTTGCTGCAGTTTATGTCAAAGACTGTTCTGCCTATACAGTGGAATGTTACTCAGCCATAAGAAGGAACGAAATTGTGCCATTTGCAGAGACGTGGATGGACCTAGAGACTGTCATACAGAGTGAAGTAAGTCAGAGAGAAAAAACAAATGTCGTATATTAACACACATATATGGAATCTAGGAAAATGGTACAGATGAACCTATTTGAAAAGCAGAAATAGAGACACAGACATAGAGTGGGATGAATTGGGAGATTGGAATTGACATATATACACTATTATGTACAAAATAGGTAACTAATGAGAACGTACTGTATAGCACAAGAAACTCTACTCAATGCTCTGTGGTGACCTAAATGGGAGGGAAATCCAAAATGGAGGGCATATATGTGTACGTATAGCTGATTCACTTTGCTGTACAGCAGAAACTAACACAACATTGTAAAGCAACTATACTCCAATAAGAAAAAAATAGTTCATATCCAGAGACAGATGTAAGTGTATACAGAAAGGAAGGGGATTGCAACCCATCATGGGGAAGCTTCAGAAAGATTAGTTCACCTGGGTCAGGAAAGAATGGAGGTGCGTTATCAGGTAACCACAGTAGTCCAAGGGTGAGGTAAAGCCATCGCTTTGATAATAACAAAGATGTCAGGAACGATTTCCAAAGGATGGGGTACAGGATTTGGTACCTAACTCGAAATGAGACAAGGGAGAGAGAGGAGTAGGAATAAATCATATTCAGATCCTGACTCTGGGTGCTGGGATGATGACAGCATCACTTACCGAAATACAGAGTTTTGGGGGAAAGGATAATGAGTGCAGCAGTTGAGTGTCCATGAGCCGCCTCAACAGAAATATAACAGAGACAGTTGGAAAGATGAGCATGAGGCTTAGACAAGCAGGGGAGCCCAGTGACGGAGTTTGGGAGTCAGTCATATAGCTGAGGCCAAGGGGCAATACAGGGTGATGGAGGGATGGGGTCTGTGACAAGAGGAGAGGAGAGGGGCTGGTGAGGGAGGCGGGCGGGAGAAGGGGAAGGGGGGCACAATGCCATGGAGTAGCATTTCAAGGGCTTCAACACTGCAGGAATGGTAAGAATGAGGGCTGGAGATAGGCCAGTGGGTATATTGATGTGGTGGTCTGCTGCCTTTTGAGCATGAGACTCGTGGGGTAGAGGGCCTGAAAGCCAGACTGCTAGGAGGTATGGGGTGAAGGAGCAGTGAGAATGTAATGGCTAAGATAGAAGAAACCGATTTCCTCAACAAGTGTGTCAGTGAGAGGAAGGCTGTCAGTACCACAGTAGCTTGAGGGCATAGCAGGGTTCAGAAAGGTTGTGTTTGTTTTTAGGTTGTGCCTGAGACTGGAACTTGTTTGTTGACAGAGGGAAAGGAGCTCGAAAGTAGGAGATTTGGAAGCTATGAGAGAGAAAATGTAATAAGCAAAGTCTTAGAGGAGGTGGGATAGGATTGGAGTCTCGGCGGAAGGGCTGGCTTTGGAAGGAGAAAGGACCTCTTCCTCCAAGAGAGAAGGAAAGAAAGCGGGAGGAGTGAGGAATCACATGACTAAGGCAAAGAGGAGGGTGGAGGGGCCTCACCGCCACACTTTCTTATCCACCAGAGCAGGAGGGGAAACCCTGTGCCCAGGTGTGCCCAGTTTGTGAAGCTGGAGTTACATGAGGACAATCCTGAAACAAATGTATCAGGGAGATGACAAGAGACAAGTGAAGGGGTGGCAAAGCAGCAGTGAGGCCCCACGATTCCTTTCAGATGGGCACATCTTTTCCTGGGAAGCTCCTTACCCTTCAAGACCCAGCTCAAATGTTTCCTTCTCTGGCTCACCCAGGTGAAAACTGAACTCACGGGGGTCCTACTCCCCCACCCTGCCCCGCCCAGGCCCTGCAACCTTTATAAAAGTATTTACCTTGTATTTCAAGTTTCACTCATTTGTCTCTCCCATCAGTTTTTAAGCTTCTCAAAGGTCATAATTTATCAGTAAGTGCTCAAAAATAATGAGTGAGTGAATGAACCAAGGGATGGATGTGTGAATGAATGATATTTCCTCCCCCGGTGGAAGCTGACTTCTGCTTCCAGTATATTAACGCAGAGAGAGACCTCAGGAGGGAGATTAGGGGAAAACTGCACGTGTGGATACATGTGAAGTAAAAGCAAATGAGAACAAGAATAGCCGTGAAACAAATGTGAAACTCAAATGGTTTTCTTAAAAGCCATATGCAGTCCTGAATAGTAGGGGAAATGAGTGGAAGGATGGGAGCTAAGTGAAAAAAGTAACAGGCCCAAGAGATAATTTACAGTTGGGAATGGAATGACTTCCTAAATCGTAGAGTGTGTGGTCCAGGAGCAGAACACCACAGATGCAGTTACTGTAAAAAAAAAACCACTCGTGACTTTGTTTTGGCAAAAAGAAAGTCTGTTTTGAATCTGACAGTCTCTCTAGCAGCACATGACCTTGCCTTAAAAAACAACAGCTTCATGAAACCCTCGTTCAGATGGAATTCAGTTTAATGTGCATAATGGTACCTTCAAACACTGGTGATGCTGTTTACTGAATCCCAGCACGTGCTCACAATCTTCCTGCTGAGTGGGTGTGATGCATCTGTTTTACACACAAGGAAATTGAGGCAAGGGGCAATTAGGTGAGGAACCCTAGGTCACACACTAGTATATAGGGCCAAGATTAAAGACCAAGTCTTTCTTTTTTTTTTTAATTGAAGTATAGTTGATTTTCAATGTTGTGTTAGTTTCTGGTAAAGACCAAGTCTTTCTAACTGCAAAGCCCATATTTTTCTCACGATATTAAGCAGATGCTCCATCATATGTGATCAACAAAGGGTAGTGAGGGGCCACCTGTAGAATCAAGGACGGCTTACTGAGCGAGCTGTCTGGTCAGGCATGCAGGGCCCCATGCTTAAAAGGGCCCTGTGCTTGGCTTCGTGTTATGCTGTTGCTGTCTTGAAATTCTTAATACGTTTCAGCAAGAGGCCCTGCATTTTCGTTTTGCACTGGGCCCCGCAAATTTTGTAGACAGTCCTGTGTAGAATCATAGAATGTTTGAGCTGGAAGGGCTTTGAGAGGTCATCAGTTCCTTACCACCACTCATTTTAGAGGTGAGGAAACTGAGGCACAGCGAGGCGAACTGGCCGGCCTTCGGTCACACAGCTCATTGGTGGCAGAGCAGCAGGAGAAGCCAGGTGTCCAGTGTTCTTCCTCTTTTACCACACCAAACCCTCGAGAGCCTTTAAAGTTAGAGAAGGGAGGTTTTTCCCCTTCCCTACAGGAGCTTATCTCTAGCCAAAATATCATTTGTGGCTGAGCTGGGTCAACTCATTTCACTTCTGGGCAAATGGCCCTGGGTTTTTTCATAAAACCAAATGCACATTAAGCTGGATGTGATTCCAACAAAACCACAATGTCTACACTGTGGTAAAGAAGCCTTTAGCTGAGTCTCTCACCCAGCACCCGTCTCCCCTGCTGCAATCTCCCTAACGTGCATTTCTCATGCAGAGGAAGGCTGGCTAAACCAGTGGCAGGCTGGGTCAGGGGGAGGCCAGGCTCAAGGGCAAGGCCCAAGCGCCTACCAAAGCTGACCCTGAGAAGAAGCAGCATTCTGGCACTGCCAATCTCTGTCCAGGGCCCAAGGCATAGATGTGCTCCTTCTCCTTACTTGGTAGCACGTTAAGCCCCAGTAGCAGGACCTGTCAGAGCCACCCTCAGGTCAAGACAGAAGTGACCGAGCACTTGTAAAGGTTTGTGCTCATGTCTCCTGTGCCCATGTATTTGGAAGTTACAACGAGGAAGCCATAGTGTTCTGATTTTCAGCCCAGAAAACATGTATTTGCCTCAGACACACCAGAGCATGTGGCTCTGCTCAGGGGACAGCTGGTGCTGAGAAGCATCTGACTGTTTTGAAGGTCATGTGCGTTCCCCCAGTGTGAAAGAGAAGAGGTGCAGCCCATGCAGGTCACCAAGGAAACTTGGTTATGTTACAAAAGAGTTTCTCGAGGTTTCCTGGTTTGGTGCAAATGTTTTGCCTGTACCACAGTATGAACAGTTTTCCCTTTCATTCAGAATGAACACAGTCTGTCTCAACACTGTTGTGGCATGGTCTCAACTGAGTGACCTGGTACCAACCAGAAGACCATTGTCCTTATGTCACATACATCACCACCTAACGAAGAGGCACCGTAAGAGCAGGGGATCTTACCTCTTGTTCACTGACGTGCCCAGAACCTGAACAGAGGCTGGCACATGGTAAGTGCTCCTTGAATACTTGCTGTGTGAATCAATGCTCTTCGTGGCTTTGAGTGATCGTTGAGATGTTGAGATAAATGAAAGACTAGAGTAGTGTCATAGCCTTTCATTCTAACATGACAACCAAAGAGGGGTATTTCAGGGACTCTGAGGAGGTAGAATGGATCCATGAAGTTTTGTGAGCATGTGATCCAAATGACAACAAGTAAAGATGGGGAAAATATTAGAAGTTACCAATTCATTTCGTGATTATTCCCCTAAGGGCTCTATTATTTAGGCTAATATTAGGAACTCTAGCACACATACATATCTATGTATATGTGTATATATGTGTATATTTATAAATATATTTATTGAGAAATATATATAATTTTTATTTGCTTATATATGTATATATGCCTGTGTGCAAATATATGTGTGTGTGTATATATACATACATATATATATGAGAGAGAGAGAGTCTTTTTTTCTGACATCATGACCCATGACTCCTAAATACTCCCTGTCTACTTTCACAAAACAGGAACATTCTTCTGTGGTACCACCTTTCCATTCTGGAAAATCAATGTCAACACAACACAGCCTCCAATCCACTGACCCCATTCAAATTTCTCCAATTGTCCCATCGTCTCTTTTTCCTCATTCCTCTCCAGGAACACCCATTCATTATCTCATTGTTCTCCTTCGGTGTGGGACATTTCCTCCTTCCTCCCCTGGCTGTGTGTCCTTGACAGTCTTAAAGAAGCATTGACTTTTCACTCACTAGGATGACCCTCAACTTGAATCAGTCAGACGTTTCCTCCGACTCAAGCCTTGCCTTCTCGGCGCACACTAGGAGAAACGATGCTGCACCACATTAGAAGGCTATCTTATACCAATCTGTCCCACTGCTGGTGATGTTAGTCTTGATCCTCTGGCCAAATTTGGGTCTGCCAAGTTCTCCACTGTGAAGTTACCATTTGTTCTTTGTACTTAATTAGTATTTTGTGGGGAGATATTCGAATATTACACCAATATACTATTCATCAAACCTTCACATTTTACAGTTGGAATTCTACTGTAAGGAAGAACTTCTCTTTCATTTGTTTACTTATACATTCATTTATTAGTATCAGGTGCAGTTATGGATTCTTATTTTATTCATTGAGTTTCAATCCAATATTTCCATCATTTATTTTGATGCTGTAGTTGTCCTAGATTTGGCCAGTGCAGACTCCTTCAAGCTGACTTCTTTATCCTATTGACATGTCCCTATCATTCTTTGGGAATTTCTTTACTTTCTGTCACAACAAGATGATTCAGGCTCATCTTGTTCTTTCCTTGCCCTAGCCTTACAATTACCCATTCCTCTAAGGCATCCTGGCTCCTTTTAGTGCTGGAGGTATTTAAAAGCCAAAATCTGGGGATTTGGTGTGCTCATTGCTACATATATCTATAACTTTTCTATATCTATGTATATATATGTATTTAAAAATTCATAAGTTTATACTGGTACTTCCAACTTGAATCCAACACCTCAGTATCTTTTTAGTTTTCCCAGTTTCCGTGTTTGAAAATCTTGTGAAAGTGAAAAGATGGTGAAAAATGTGGATCTGACTCTCCTCAATATACTTGTCTATTGATACTTGCTCAGCCAACTAATTTATTTGCTGAAGGTAACCAATCCCCAACCTTCCAGCTGCCTTCTCTACCTGTCACCTCTGCATCTTCCTCACTTTTTAAAAAATTGAAGTATAGTTGATTTACAGTATTGTGTTAGTTTCAGGTGTTCAGCATAGTGATTTTTTTTTTGCAGATTATATTCCATTATAGGTTATTACAAGATATTGGGTGTAATTCCATGTGCTATACAGTAAATCTTTGGTGCTTATCTACTTTATGTATAATAGTTTGTATCTGTTAATCCTATACTCCTGATTTGTCCCTCCCCCCTCTTTGGTAACTAAGTTTGTTTTCTGTGTCTGTGAATCTATTTGTTTTATATCTAGATTCATTTGTATTAATTTTTAGATTTCACATATAAGTGATATCATATGGTATTTGTCTTTCTCTGTCTGACTTATTTCACTGAGCGTAGTATTCTGTAGGTCCATGCATGTTGCTGCAGATGGCAATATTTCATTCTTTTTTATGGCTGAGTAATAGTCCACTGTATATACATATACTGCATCTTCTTAAGTCAGCCATTGATGGGCACTTGGGTTGCTTCCATGTCTTGGCTATTGTAAACAGTACTGCTGTGAACATCGGGGTGCATGTATCTTTTCGAATGAGACTTGTTTTTTTCTGGATATATACCCAGGAGTGGACTTCCTGGATCATATGGTAATACTATTTCTGGTTCCTTAAGGAAACTCCATACTGTTTTTCATAGCAGTTTCACCAATTTACATTCCAAACAGCAGTGTCCGAGGGTTCCCTTTTCTCCACACCCTCTCCAACATTTATTATTTGTAGACTTTTTGATGATAGCCATTCTGACCGGTGTGAGATGATACCTCATTGTGGTTTTGATTTGCATTTCTCTAATAATTAGTGATATTGAGAATCTTTTCATGCGCCTGTATATCTGTATCTGTATATATCTGTATATCTTCTTTGGAAAAATATCTATTTAGGTCCTCTGCCCAGTTTTTGTATCAGGTTGTTTGTTTTTTGATATTGAGTTGTGTGCACTGTTTGTGTATTTTCATGTTAACCCCTTGTCCATCACATCATTTGCAAATATTTTCTCATATTCTGTACGTTGTCTTTTTGTTTTGTTGATGGTTTCTTTTGCTGTGCAGAAGCTTTTAATCTTGATTAGATCCCACTTGTTTATTTTTGCTTTTCTTTCTTTTGCCTTGAGAGACTGATCTAAGAAAATATTGCTATGATTAGTGTCAAAGAATGTTTTGCTTATGTTCTCTTCTAGGAGTTTTATGGTGTCATGTCTTGCATTTAGAGTTTATTTTTGTATATGGTGGGAGGGAATGTTCTAATCTCACTGATTTACATGTAGCTGTCCAGCTTTCCCAGCACCACTTTTGAAGAGACTGTCTTTTCTCCATTGTATATTCTTGCCTCCTTTGTCATAGATTAACTGACCATAGCTGCATGGGTTTATTTCTTGGTTCTCTATTCTGTTCTATTGATCTATGTATCTGTTTTGGTGCCAATACCATGCTGTTTTGATTACTGTAGCTTTGTAGTATAGTCTGAAGTCTGGAAGAGTTATACCCAGCTTTGTTCTTTTTTCTCAGGATTGCTTTGGCAATTCTGAGTGTTTTGTGGTTCCATATAATTTTTAAGATTATTTGTTCTAGTTCTGTGAAAAATGTCATGGGTATTTTTATAGGGATTGCACTAAATCTGTAGATTGCTTTAGGTAGTATGGCCATTTTAGCAATATCAAGTCTTTCAATCCAAGAGCATGAGATATCTTTCCATTTCTTTGCTATCAGGATGATGGTAGCCTCATAGAATGAATTTGGGAGTGTTCCCTCCTCTTCAGTTTTTTGGAGTAGTTTGAGAAGGATAGGTGTAAGTTTTTTGTATGTTTGGTAGAATTCCCCAGTGAAGCCATCCAGTCCTGGACTTTTGTTTGATTTTTTTTTTAATTATTATTATTACAGATTCCATTCCACTTCTAATGATGTCTGTTCAAATTGTCTGTTTTTCTTGACTCAGTCTTTGCAGGCTGTATGTTTCTAGAAATTTGTCCATTTCTTCCAGATTGTCCAATTTGTAGTATCCTCTTAACGATTTTTTGTTTTCCTGTGGTATCAGTTGTTATTTCTCCTCTTTCATTTCTTATTTTGTTTATTTGAATCCTCTCTCTTCCTCCTGGTGAGCCTGGCTAGAGGTTTGTCAATTTTGTTTAGCTCTAAAAAATAACAGATCTTGATTTTATTGATCTTTTGAATTATTTGTTTGATCTCTATTTTATTTATTTCCTCTCTGATCTTTAGTTTTTCCTTTCTTCTTCTGTCTTTGGGCCTTGTTTGTTCTTTTTCTAATTCATTTAGGTGGTAGATTAGGTTGTTCATTTGAGATTTTTCTTATTTCTTGAAGAAGGCCTGTATCTCTATGAACTTCCCTCATAGAACTGCTTTTGCTGTGTCCCATAGATTTTGTAAAGTTGTGTTTTCATTTTTGTTTGTCTCAGGGTATTTTCTGATCTCTTCTTTGTTCTTAATGTTGACCCATTGGTTTTTTAGTCGCACGTTGTTTAGTCTCCATGTGTTTGTTCCATTTTTCCTTCTATAATTGACTTCTAGTTTTATACTGTTGTGGTCAGAAAAAATGTTTGATATAATTTCTGTACTTTCAAATTTGTTGAGGCTTGTTTTGTGACCTAGTATGTGGTCTATCCCAGAGAATATTCCATGCACACTTAAAAAGAATGTGTATTCTGCTCTTTTTGGATGTAGTGTCCTGCAGATAAAAATTAAATCCAACTGTTCTATTGTATAATTTAGCATTTCTGTTGCTTAACTGATTTTCTTTCTGGATGATCGGTCCATTGATGTCAGTGGAGTGTTAAAGTCTCCTGCTGTTACTGTATTATTGTCAAGTTCTCCCTTTAGGTCTGTTAGTATCTGCTTTATATATTTCAGTGCTCCTATATTAAGTGCATATATGTTAATGAGTGTAATATCCTCTTCTTGTATTGATCCCTCTGTCATTGTATAATGCCCTTCTTTGTCTTTCTTTATGGCCTTTGTTTTAAAGTCTATTCTGTCTGATATGAGTATTGCTACCCCTGCTTTCTTGTCATTTCCATTTGCATGAAATATCTTTTTCCATCCCCTTTCAATCTATATGTGTCTTTTTTGCCCTGAAGTGACTCTCTTGTAGGCAGCATATTGCAGGTTCTTGTTTTTTTATCCAGTCAGCCACTCTTTGTCTGTTGATCAGAGCATTTCGTTTTTTGACATTTAGAGTAATTATTAATAGATATATACTTATTGCCATTTTAATCCTTGTTTTCTAGTTATTTTTGTAGTTCTTATTTGTTCTTTTCTTCTTTTTATTTTTCCTTTTGTGGTCTGATGATTCTCTTTTGTAGTATGCTTGAGTTCCTTTCTTTCTGGTTTTTGTGAATCTATTATGTTTTTGATTTGTGGTTGCCATGGAGTTCATAGCTGTTGATCCATAACTATATCTGTTTGATTTAAACTGATAGTCATTCAAGTTCAAACACGTTGTCAGAGATCTACATTTTTATGCTTCCCTCCCCCATATTTTGTGATTTTGATATCCTTTTTTAAAGCTTCATGCTTATCCTTTTACTGTTAATTGTAGTTATAATTGCTTTTACAATTTTTTAAATCACTTTTTCATCTACATACTGACTTATTTAAGTGACCTTCAATTCTTACTATATATTTGCCTTTCCTGTTGTGATTTTACCTTTCCTATAGATTTGTGCTTCTTTTCTATTTAGAGAAGACCCTTTAATATTTCTTGTAGGGTAGATTTTGTATTGCTGAATTCTTTTAGTTTTTGCTTATCTGAGAAATTCTTTCTCTCTCCTTATATTCTAAATGATAATCTTGCTGAGTAGAGTACCTAGGTTGCAGGTTTTTCCTTTTCAGGACTTTGAATATATATCATGCCACTCCCTTCTGGTCTGCAAAGTTTCTGTAGTAAAATTGGCTGATAGCCTTATGGGGGTTCCCTTGTAAATGACTCTTTGTTTTTCTCTTGCTGTCTTGAGGATCCTCTTTATCTTTAACTTTTGCCATTTTAATTATAATATGTCTTGGTGTGGGTCTGTTTGAGTTTATCTTGTTTGGGTCCTTCTGTGCTTCCCATATGTGGATATCTGTTTTCTTCTTTAGATTTGGGAAGCTTTGGGCCATAATTTCTTCAAATACATTTTAGATCCCTTTCTCTCTTCACCTTCTGGGACCCCTATTATGCATAGGTTGGCACACTTTATATTATCCCATAGGTCTCATATGTTGCTTTCATTTTTCTTTTTCATTTGTCTTTCTGTCTGCTGTTCTGATTGGGAATTTCCATTGTTCTATCTTCCAGATCACTTAGTTGTTTTTCTGTGTCATTTAGTTGGCTATTTATTGCTTCTAGATTGCTTTCTACCTTAGAAATTGAATTACCTATTTTTGATTGGTTCATCTATATAGTTTCTAGTTCCTTGTTATAGTAATCTGCATTTATATTGATAATCTTTCTTAATTCAGTTGGCATTTTTATTACCACCTTTTTGACCTCAGGATCTGGTAGACAGGTGAGCTCTATTTCATTATTTGTTCTTTCAGGGGATTTCTCTTGCTCTTTTAATCAGAACCAGTTCTTCTGCCTTTTAATTTTATTTAATGTTCTCTGTCTCTGAATTTAGGAGAAACAACTATCTATTGTGGTTTTGAAGGCGTATTTTTATGTGGGAGAGTCCCCGTGTAGACTGTGTGTGTCCAGTGTCTTTGTTGTGAGGTCTGGTTTTGATATGGACACCAGCCATATCTTCTCTCCTCAGGGTATGCTGGCTGTTATCACCTTGATAGGGGATTTGGTTGGCGTTGGGAGACCTAAAGCCTGTGCAGGGTGTGAGGCGGGACTTCCTCTCTGCTTCTTGGCAGTCACTGCCCTGTCAGGGGTGGGGTGTGGTCCCCAGTTGTAGGAGTAGAAGCCCTGAGGGTCAAGCTCGATCAGGTTCTATTCCCCTCAAGTGTATGCCCTGCCCCTCGGTGGGGAGTACTGAAGGAAGTGAGGCCCATGTGCTCACAGAGGACTAATGTGTCACCTGTGTAGGCACCCACAGCTCTGCTCAGACATAGCCCAAGGTCACATCCCTTCCCTTGTTGTGCTGGTCCTAGATCTAGTACAAGTCTGTGATGAGGAGTGGGTACAGCCAGAGCATTCGCTGGACTGGGGCTGGGGGTTGGAGCATCGTGCCTGCAGGAATTGAGGTGGCTGTGCTGCCGCCAGAGATCTGGGCTGCCTCTGTAGCAGTCTTCTCCTGAGACCTGTCTGCCCCCGATCCAGCGCTAAGCTGCAACGTGGAGTGCGTGGGGATGGAGCCCTCTCACTCAGTTGGGAGAACTGCAAGTCCTCTCATGGTGCCACTCCAGCATGTGCTGGCAATGGCTGCCACCACCTCACCTGGATCACACCTCAGGCCCGCCCCCCACCCCCGGACTATCTCTGTGTAGCTAGACTGAGTCTTTTTTTTTTTTTTTTGGAGATCTTTATTGGAGTATAATTGCTTCACAATACTGTGTTAGTTTCTGTTGTACAACAAAGTGAATCTGGGAGGGAGAAGCTGGGGCAAAGTGAGAGTAGACCAAGTCTTTTCCCATGGCCTGGTTGGCCCTGATCTCCCACCAGGCTATGGCATGGAGTGAGCAGGGCCAGGGTGTTCACCCCATTCGGATTGGGGAGTGCAGCAAGGCTACAGCCACCAGTGCAAGGCTCTTTCCACCCTGACTGTCAGCAAGCCAACTGTGTGCGTTCCCCATGAGTAGAGTCTAGGCTTCTCCAGCCCTTCTGTATGTCCCAGCAGTCCTTCCAGGAGCCAGAGGGTCTCTGGTGGGTGAGGTGGTGCAGCCGTTGCACGTGAGTATAGCCAGTGGATGCACAGTTTTGTCTTAAGCACACCTCTGCCAGCACACCTCAGCTTTGGCCTGTGATGTCTGCTCTTGGCTGATCCAACCTTGGACCATCACTCAGCCACTTCATCGCCTTCTTTATTTAACCATTGCCATATAGCCTGGTAGGAATCACAAACCCAACACTAAACTCCACAAGCCAGAACTGCCAGGGTAGAGCAATATTAACCCACCTGAGCCAAAGTTATTGCCCTTTCTCCAGCTCCACACTAATGAAGAAATGTGTCAAGTATTTATTCTGGAAGAGAAATTGAAATCAAGTGATTAGAAAAGGAGGATGAATGACTGCATTTTGATATTGCCTTTCCTGGCTTTTGACGTTGCTAGAGAAAGCAAGAAAACCTTATTTGTGCTGTTAATTTTCATATTTTCATGCTTACATTATGGCTGAAAGGAAAGTCAGGTTTGGCTCCAGATGAAACATCTCTGCCTAGAAAAGGAACATTTTGTCCCAGAGCCACAACTGACATGGCCCTGCAAAGCAAGCTTACAGAACAAAATTAGGGAAAAAGTTAAACAAGAGAAGAACTAAAAAGAGAAAGAACCTAACAGAGGAGGTTCTTTAATTTATTAAACCTTTGTGAAGTCAGTATCTGATTTGCTAATAATAGATTGGTCTCTAAAATCTTCCTCTGACCTGATGGTCAATTCCCAGAGATGACCATGAATGGCATTTTGAGAAGGAAACCTTGAGTAAATCACAGACTGACATGGACCACAAGAAAACTCCAGTGTGAGATGGAATTTATGCTGCATAAAGTTTAGCTCTAGGAACACCTTCTCCTTTCAAAGATGCTAATATGGAAGGTTAAAGTTGATTATATTTTCATGGGTATGTATGTGTGCATTAAAAAATCAAAGCAACAGAATCAAGATGCCAGCAGACTTGGTGTCTGGTGAAGGGCCCCTTCCCGGTTCATAGGTGGCTGGCCATCTTCTCACTGTGTCCTCACATGACAGGAAGGGGTGAGAGAACTTTCTGGGGGTCTCTTTTATGAGGGCACTAATCCCAATCATGAGGGATCCACCCTTATAACCCAGTTACCTCCCAAGGATTCCACCTCCAAATACTATCATATTGGGGATTAGGTTTTAACATGGCTCCTGTTAAGCCGGCCTCCAGAAGAGGGCAAAGCAATATGGTGTCTTGGGGAGGCTCCTGTTGAGAGCAGGACTTGAGTAAAGGGGAGGAAAGAAACATCTGTGTTTTTTCCTAGCCAGTCTTAATCATTATCCCCACCTCATTCCTAACCAGAGTCATCCCATCAGCCTACTCAGTTTCTAGGGAGAGGCAGAGAGGAACAAAAACAAAGAAAAGGAGAGAGTAGAAAAGATGCTGAAGCATACAATTCATTGACTTTTAGAGATGGAAAAGGCCTTGAAGATTACTCAATCCAACCCCTCACTGAGAGTCGTGGAAATAGAGCCAAAGAGGTAAAATGACACTAAGGTCATACAGTTAGCAAGTGACACAGCCAGGGCTGGAACCACATCTCATCCACTACCCCTACTATGGGCCAGGTACTGTGATGGTTTCTAATCCTTGCTTTTCATACTGCTACCTCCAGTGTAACTTACTCACAAGTAGGGGGAAGCAGAGTGGAATTAAAGGAAGAACTGAGACTCATTAATTCCTCCCTCCCAGCCAGCACATTGAACATGTAATGTTTCAGGATAAATGGGGTTTATTAATTCCAACCACGTAGGGCCTGCCAACTTAGAAAAGGGATGTGTGCTTGAAGAGCTGGTAATGAAGGTGCTGTGTATATACCATCTGGTGTAATTGGGAAAAAGGCATCTTTTGTCCTAAATTGAGTTCCAAGTCACAATTTCTTAAATCACAACTTTTACTCCCTAGGAAACTACCAAAAATGAGGTGGTGATTTCAATTCTTTCCAGATGGAAAAAGGTTGATGTCAGCCTGAGCATTGCCTCTACTAGTGTCATTTATTCTGCCTGGCATAACTGCGCATCTGTGGTAGAGGCATCAGAGTTGGAATGAGTCCCTGAGACCAAACAGACCTCTCTAGAGCTATTTCATACCTGTTAGGATTGCACACCTCAGACCTGGGGAGAGAAACTTGTGCAGTGGTTACATCAGCTGAACATTCTCAAGACATAGAAGATTTGGTTCTGCACTTGCCGTCCAACCCTTGTCATCAGCATTAAACTCACATTATATTTTAAGAAGAGAGGTTCTTATTAAGTTAGCCTAAATAAAGCCTTTGTGAGAGAACAATTCCGTGCTGGTCCCCAGAGCGGTGGATAGAATGTATAGCTTGATTGATCCTCTGCCTCTCTGATTGCACTGATTATTCCAACAGAAGTAATAAAAGAATCAGTCCACCGTTGGCAAGGACTTTTCGTAGCAAGAAGATTACAGAGGTTTTCTTTAAAGGGTCATTTTGGGGACTAGACTAGGAGAAGATGAATTATATCAGATCAATCTCAAAATTCTTACTTTCTGCCTAATAATCGTACTACTGAGATGACTTAAAAGACTAACTCATCAACCACAGGTATATCCACTGAACAGATGGTGATCCCTGCATAGCTGGGAATAAAGTGGAACTGTAGAGACATGGAGCAAAGCAAAACTGACCACTCATTCATGCTACTCTGAGGACAGCAATCCATCTAAATGAGACGCACTATTACATTATATGTGATCTTCATAACAGTTCTGCTGGGTTATAGGGTGACCAACCATCCCAGTTTGCCCAGGACTGAAACGGTTCCTGGGATGCAGAATTTTAGTTTTAAAATCAGGATAGTCTCAGATGAACCAGAAAGGTCTGGTAACACCATTAAACCCCAGTTCCACCTATCCCCTAAATCACGAATTATGAAGCTGAGACTCCAAGAAATTAAGAAACTTGCTCAAGATCACAAACTATTTGATGGCAGAAACTGAATTGGTATCCCAGGCTGACTTCAAAGACAGGACCTTCCTTTCAGTAGCCTTTAAGGGGATTTATATTTATTGACAGAGAAAGATGTGAAAATATTAAAGAGCTGGATGTTTCCTTGTAGCTCTCCATGTTGGAGGCCTATTTAACAAGACAACAGGCTTAAAAACCAGGTTTGGATGAGAAAGAAGATTTCCTGAATTTCTTTGGAAGCATGAAAAACTCAGATGATAGCGTATCTCCCATATTTTATAGAAGGTACAATTTCTGATTATGAAGACTAGGTCATGAATAGGATAGCCATGCATTCTGTGTATCCCTTTAAGTATCAAATATTTTCATTGAACTATGTTGAAATTATAGAGATATTTATTTTCATATATACTTCATATATTTTCATTTGCTATATATAAATATATATATGTGTGTATATATATATAAATGTGTGTGTGTGTATATATATATATATATAGTGTATATATATATATACACATCCCTTCTTAACCAGAGCCTGTTGAACATCATTCTCTATGTTCTGAACATCAAATTATGACTATTAAATATGGTTTAATGTAGTAGTCTAGTTCCTGTATCAATTGGATATGTCTACAGATTAGTCAAGGGTGAGGTTCTGTCTCAAAGAATTAATTCTATAGCTAGGCACTGGAATGAGCTAAATGTCCCCCTAATTCTTTAGGTTCAGGTCAACAATTCAAGACTATGTCTATTCTATCGCTACTTCATGTCAGGCACTGTGCCAGGGGCTGGGTACAGAGGAGTAATAAGACCTGAAAGAGCTCTCAGTCCACATGAACGTTCTTTTATGAGACAGAGGGTGGGAAGGAGTCCTGGGAGCCTTTCCTTCCACAGTCAGTTTGTCCTCTACCTCGTCCAAATGGAATTGTGACCAAGTGTCTTTTCCAAGATTCTTTTTCATTGCTCTGTTTTTCTTGGAGGAAAAGTTTTTGGGGCAGCAGCAGCAGCAGCAAGTCTTTCGATGTGTTGAGTGCTTATGCTAATCAGTAATCGGGCACCAGTTTACTGATTCTTTTGCCTGATTATTATTTATAGAGTGTGGTAAGTACAGATGGCATTTTGCAAAGCACAAAACTCTGAGAATGAAACCCCAGCCTCAAGGCATTGACTGTCTGATTTAGACATAAACAAAACACTGAATAAACAGACATCTAGTTGAGTTGATGTGGCTGGAAAGGAGGAAAAACCTGGGAGATCAAGAAAAAAAGTGAGGTTTATGGAGGGACGTGAAGGAGGAAAAGGTAGCATGAAAATGTGAGCCATTTCAAGAAGCATCTAAGCAAGATTACCAAACCAAGGAGTTAAAAAGGAAACAAAAGGAGCATTGAGGACAGAGTCCCAGGAGAAAGGACTCACTGAGATTCCCTGGGTGCCTCTTTTGGCTGGAGAGATGAGAGGCAGAGATGTCCGGGTGAAGAAAACTTTAATGATCCTGGACAAAGGTGACAAGGTCATGGACTAGTGTTTAATATTCAGAGAGAAAGAGAAAAAGATGGCAATGGAAAGTGTGAGAAGACTTGGAGGGAGTCTCAATGAGAAAAGAGAGGAAAAGAAATGGAGAGTTCAGAAGATGAGCTTTCAACATGGGTTGAGGGAGCTGGCCAATTCCGTTAACTGGGCCATCTACACCTGATCTTAACTTTTTAGGTCCAGAAATTTCCTCTTATTAATTCACCCGGAGATGATCCTACTCTCAGTATCTTACTCGAATTAATGAAATTCACAAAAGGCTCTTATGTTAACATGAATTTAGGTGTATTGATTCTGAGTGGATGATATAGGTTGATACTAACTGGGTAGAAAAAAATAAACCACCCAAGGAGTAAGCATAAGAGGGATAGAATGGCTATATTAATATCAAATAAAATAGACTTCAAGACAAAGTATTTCCAGGGATAAAGAGAGACATTTCATAATGATAAAGGAGTCTATCCTACTGGAAGACATAAAATAAGAAGTGGAAACATACAAAGCAAAAATGGATGGAATCAAAGGCACAAATAGACAAGTCCACAGTCACGGTTGGAGATTTTAACACAATTGATAGAACTAATTTCTATTTCCTTTCTCAGCAATTGCTGGAACTAGACAAAAAGTTAGTAAAGACGTAGATGATTTGGACAACACTACTGACCCCCTTGAGTGAATTAATATTTTCGAACACTTCACCCAGCATCTAGAGAACACACACGTTCTTTTCAAAAACAGGTGATAGCTCTTACCTCAAAGCTTGTACAGGTTACCTGAATAAATTTTGCCCACAATGTGGCAGAGCATTTCAGTGTCATTCAAATCTCAGGTCCCTGCATCCAAAGAGATTACAGTTTACTTTACATTTGTTACAGTCTTTCTGTTTTTCCGGTAGTAGTTCTAGGTTCCATAGTAAGACCTGAGAAATACTATACCCTATCAAACCTACAAATTTTCCTTGAGGGTGAATTATTTTCAGAGACTGTATTGCTAACGTTAATTTCTTCAGTGTGAACAGAAAATTCATTCCCTGGCACCAGGGTGAAACATTCTGTGCTTGAGCCCTAGAAGACCTAGGTTCTTGTCACTCCGCACCACCTCCCCAGACACACACACACACACACACACACACACACACACACACACACACACACACACACAGCTTCCTAGCTGTTGACTTTGGACACATGACCTCTTTAAGCCTGACTGAGTTTCCTTACCTGTAAAACTCTTAGGACTGCAGTGAAGTTCAGCTGATAGGCTGTATGTAGCTTTTTTATAAACTACGAAGTACTATCCAAATATCATGGAGCCATATTTTCTTTTTGCTAATAATAGTTGGTGTACCTCTTCTCCCAAGAAAGGGAAATGGGGGCAGGTATTCTGCTTCTTCCTTCGAATACATGTGACTCCTGCCTAGTGTGAGCAGAAGTTGTATGATGAGAGAATAAAGTCAAGGTTGCAGGGTTTATTTGGAAGTAAAACCTGTGAGAACATTAGATTTCATATCACAGGAAAGATTATAAAAGGTGTAATGGGCAGCTTTTTAAGTTTGCCCAAGGAGACAAGGGGAAAGCTTGGGTATGAAAATAAGAATAAGCTGTTGGAAATTTTGTTGAAGGACATGTTGGATGACATTGGTCTTACAGAAAGGTGGGTGGATTTCAGCCTAGGAATGAAGAATTCTAGACCTTAGTCTACCATGGAGTTTCTGAGTAACCTTGCACTAGAGATTTAACTTCTCCAAACCGGTTTCTCCATCTGAGAGCTGAGGATAATAATTTAGGCCACCTACAACTGTCCTGAGGCTTGATTAATGTTTGCAAAATGCTTTGAGCTATTTGGCAGAACAAGGGTTCTAAGAATACAACATATTATTTAGAAAAGTGAAAGAACATGATCAGAGAACACTTGGGACATCTCCCTCTCCGTAGCCTTTTCATGAGATTCCTCTTTTTGTCTTATAAGGAAAGGAAACCAAGTTGGGAGATGACTAAACCCACAGGCTAATCTCTTCCTTTAATGTTCTCTGGACACACGCTCTTCTGCTGAAGGAGCACATTGGGATGTTGTCGTTTGGATTTCCTCATAAGTATAAATGCATTCTTTCCTAGAAATACGACAGTGAAGTTTTGCAAGTTGCTGGCTGTGGGCCCAGCAGTCAGATGTTCTTGATCCCCTGCTTTACCTTG